>NW_025963813.1:30579729-30905126 GCF_023055435.1 Haliotis rufescens
AGCTTCATGTAGTGATATATTTTTAGAATAGCAATTGATCTACAAGAAATTAAATTTATTTGACAGAAAATATAAAGAACTCTTTAACAATCTTGCTGCTGTAGCATGGGCCCTAGATACTTTAAGCTTTTATTCCAAGGGTACAGATAACCAAACGCCTTTCTTCAGCACAATCAGGGAACAATGCATTTAGTTTTAGAGGCCTTATTTCATTTGACATTACTCTGGTAAGAGCAGCCTCCAAAACAATGCAGTAGAATGATAGAAGTGTAAATGCCAATCAATGAAATGGGAAGGAAAGAACATACATTTCCCGGTAGCTATGAATTTATGGTTAATATAATACATGGCTAGCTTTATATGCTTTAATGCACATATGCAATGAGAGGATTAAAACATGTTTTAATCCCAAGTAAACATGAGTATGGATCTGATTGATGTGTTTTTGAACCCACTTACCGTAATAAGCGCCCAGGGCGCTCTCAAAATTAGAAATTAGATTAGCTTATTAGAATACTATTTTGAGTTGAAAGACCGTAAATTTCGTGGTTTATGCTAACAGCCTGAAATGTTTACATACAACAGATATATTTTTCAAGAATTTAATTGCCCATAAATAAGGGTGATATAGCACACGAGTGCGTATTATAAACGAAAAAATAAGCCTGGTGTGCATTGATCAATCAGAAGGGGTGCTGATTGGGATTGTTCACTAGCCAATATATTAGTAAATATCGCTGTGGGCGCTTATTAGAGCTGGGCGCTTATTACGCCGAATACGGTATGAACCTGAGGATTTTTAGAACATTGTCCTGGAAGGTTTAGTAATTAAGGCCCAGACATTGAAGATTAGGAACGTTGGGACCAATGCTGTCTTGACAACATATCATGTCTTCCAGATAATTAGGTCCAAGGCCACTTTCATTGCTGCCTTCTTTAGTTTCACATTGGTCAAGGTCGAAACACGGATCATTGTAACTGGTTTATCATGACCAACATTGCTAATGCTCCCGGGAGAGGGTGAAATATTCCAGTATAATCCTGCATTTGGATTTAACATGTTTCACTGAAGGCTTGTGATTTCTTGGGTGGGTAGGAAGGTGCTTGAAACTTGAGCAGAATTTCTTTTAGTTTGTGCTTCAAGGCATACAATTGTTTTCTCTGACGGGGAGCCAGACTACTTTTTAATACGTTATATTTTACAAAATTCGGATGTACAATGAACAACTGTTTTATTCGTGTGGGGTACCAAATTTGAGAATATTTTCCAGCATTTTAGCGATCACATTTAAGAGAACGAGAAAAAGAAAAAAATACCACACAAAATACCAATTGTTGTACCCAAGACATGTTTTGTTCTGCAATTGTATCAATGGCTGAATTATAAGCAGGGATAACTGAACCAGCGACATGGTAGAGCAGCGTGACCTACAGACACATCACCTACTGATGCTGACAGCCATTCCTTCCTTCTTATCCTCCTGTCTGATCTGAAAGCAGTCTGGAGGCAAACTGGGGTCAATGTGTATGATGACTGGCTTAAGAGGCGGCTGTAATAAGGGGAGATAATTAGCCTTCCATGCTCTTGGCATCAAGGGAAGTAACTCTCATTGACTGCCATGGCCCCAGAGGCTCTGTAAGTGGTAAAGGCAGATAACATTAAAGACTTTTGGCCTGAAGGAAGTTGACTGACATTAAATAAATTGGAATATTTAAGAATGTGTTTGTATAAATTTCATGGCCATTTTTACTAGTAATTGTGTGAACCGACGCTCCTGTACACATCACATGTGACGTCATAGATCCATGACTCGAGGTGCACCATTTGTCTCGTGCAGGATCAGTGTTATAGTTTGGAAATCATGTGCAGTATATTGTGATAAGACTAAAGACATTCTATGGTAACACTTGACTGATTACTAGTTTTTAGATTTTCTTACAGGTGTCCTGAGTACTTAGAACAATATGGTTGAATTACCATGAGTTGAATAAATTCATAAAATACGATCTTGAGTGTTGATGATGTCATGTTTGCATACACAACAGCAGGAACATGTTGTTAATGCGTATGCATAGAAATGTCAAAAATTCCCATATTTGGGCATATGTCAATATTCATGCGCAACCAGATTTGCAACTGGTTTCAGTTTGGTCTGTCACACTTTTTATGTACTTCACGTAAATGCATATTTGAGGTAGGTAATCAATAAAATACCACACTCATTCTTGTTAGATACCATTTTTACCAAATTCGTGAACTTTCTATGGTATAGGACCTCGCTTTCGCTCGGTCCTAGAAAAATTATATCTTACGAGAATGAGTGTAGTATACTCTATATAGGTTTCTTTGGTTCACGTAGATTTTGGCGTGAGTATAGAATCAATGTTTTGTTTAAAGATAAATTTATGGAAAAAAATGAAAGTAATTCCACATCGTTCTATGAAGATTAAATATTAAAGGTTTTTCAACAAATAAATTCATTTACCGGTAGTGCCAAGCAGAATGACAAATACAAAAAATATTGCCAATTAAAACTTTTTTCGACGTCCCACATATAAGCAAATGTTTTATGAAAGATGGAATTGCTGATGTTTTAATGGAATATATGTGTATATACCACTAAAACCAAATTAACGAACGCCCACAATGGGAAGGCAGATTAAATATAGTCATATAAACATTCGGCTGTTCTTGAACTTCATTTGGGTAGTGGGGCGGTCGTGTAGCCTAGTGGTTAAAGCGTTCCCTCGTCACGCCGAAGACCCGGGTTCGATTCCCGACATGGGTACAATGTGTGAAGCCCATTTGTGGTGTCCCCCTGCCTTGATATTGCTGGAATATTGCTAAAAGCGGCGTAAAAGCTCACTCACTCACTCACTCACTCATTTGAGTACTATACATGAAAAACCAAAATCAAAATAATGATTTCATAAAGTATACATATAGACAGCTTGATCATGATATAGTTTACATAAATAGAAAGATGACAAGAATATATTATTTTTTCATAGTAGACTTTGTAAGGCTTTGTTACAATGTACCGGTAATGGCCTCCGTGGTCTAGTGACAGAGCATCCGCCCGGAGAGTGGAAGGCCGCGTCATACCAAAAGACGTTTAAAGATGGTACTTGCTGAAATGGTGCTAGCGTGTGTGCATGCATGCATGCAGATATTGGATATGGAAAGGACTTTGTCACTTTATTGTACAGACAAATGCCAGTTATATAGTACTAACCCACTGAGATACCATGTCACATTTTCAAACGGATACCTCCCTCAGACACAGAATCCATGCCCACCAGTCCTTGTTTCATCCCAAAAATGCCGAGCATCAGGCAGGGCAACAACAAGTACCATCCTTTTGTATGACACATCGGGGGATCAAACCTCCTACCTTCCACTCTCCAGGCAGACGCTCTATCCACAAGACCACAAAGACAGTCACATGATCTGAACCCGTATTTTAAACGTGGATAATAAACACAGCTTTGTTGAACATTTACCAGATGTTTTCAGATGCTCTTGTTTGAATCACTGTTGACTTAAGTGTTGAAATTGTTGCCGAGTAATTGCCAGGATGAGGAGATGAGCCCCCTGACGGAGCTCGTGTGAATATTGATCGTGTTTAATGTAGGGTGATTGACTACATAGTGACCCAACAGGGGAACTAGGACTCCTTCAATGCCGTGACACATATTTCGTCATTAATATGGAGATAGGAATTAACGACTTTTGTTAAGTTGGAAGGGAAGTAGTATGCGTTCAGTGTGATGTATTGCTGTCATGTCTGCCTTTGTTATTATAAGACCCGTGGGGTTCATGAGTTAGAATTGTTCCCTAGCAACCTAAGCTGGTCGTTAGAGGCGACCAGTTGGATCGGGTGGTCAGGCGTACCCGAGGTTGTTGATCGTTGTTCATAATATCAGTCATTGGATTGTCTAGTGCAGACTCGATTATTTGATATTGCTGAGTGCAGTGTAGAACAACCAAGACAAACACACTTTATTATTATAAATCTTATCTTATTATAAACAATCTTCTTGATCCTTAGGGGGCACAGGTGGCCCAGTCATCTAAGGCACTTAAATTCAGTGTGGAAAGTTGTGTTCCTTAGACACGGGGAGTTCTAAGGCGCTGCAATTTGCAGTGCAGAGTTCCATCCCTTGGGCATGTCAGCAACCTATGACCATGGGTTCGAATAGGTTGATCATGTTTCTAGGTTTGACAGCACCATACCCTTGATTGTAGATTTCACCAAAGTTTTAACATCTGAGACCTGCATCACTTCGGGATTTCCTCCCATATTAAGCTGACAAGATGTGATATAACTGGAATACTGTTCAAAAGTGGTGTCAAACCCAACTCACTCACTCATTCACAACCATGAGAGTTGCTTTGGAAAACTAATGGTAACTTTTGTTTGTAAGTGTTGATAAACAGCATGTTGTATTTTTTCAGTTTTGCAGGCGCTCATTCTGTAAACAAATGTTATATTTGGGATAACACTTTCTCAGTAAAGATTCTAGTACTCAACCCAACAACCCCAAAAGTACTAGAATGTGTACTTTACAGAGAAAGTGTTTATCCCAAATATAACATTTGTTACAGTTGACCACTTTCTAAATGGCATTGTGTGTTAATAGCTAATGCTGCTATTCCAAAATTATTCAAGTACTTAATAACGCCCACAAATCTGAAAACCAGTGAAGATCCAGGGTAGAATAGGTCTTCAGCAACCCATTCTTGCCGTAAGAGGTGACTTTGCTTGCCGTAAGAGGTGACTTTGCGTGTCGTAAGAGGTGACTAACGGGATCAAGTGGTCAGACATGTTGACATGGTTGATGCATGTCATCGTATCCCAATTGCGTGGATCAGAGACCATATACGTACATGGTCTCTGCATGGATCGTTGCTCATGATGTCAATCACTGGATTGTCTGGTCCAGACTGGATTATTTACAGTCTGCTATCAAATAGCTGGAATATTGCTGAGTGTTGCTTTAAACAACAAACAAACAAACAAACAAACATGCAATGTACATACACAGTTACGCTCTCACTCACTGTCAGTTGATCTAATCTGCTTGCTGACTACTGATTGTTCATTGTCTCTTCCCCATTAATGGTCACCACAGCGACCTCCACCAGCAGGGGGGATAATGGAGTACACATGTACCGACAGAGGCAATTCCCCACTGATCTCACGCCAATCGAACAAATTCATGGAGTCTTAGTTTGTGTGTACAGAGAGTGACGATCACACATTCTACACGTCTCGGTCTCACCACTTCGGAAGATGGGGTCCTGCGATGATATCACCTTGATCTCATTGCTTCAGGCCATTGTGTATTGTTATTTCACGGTTTCATGAGGGCGTTAGAATCTACACCAAAATGTCGCTGCTATTGTAAAATGAAGTTGATCTCCTAATAGTGTCAGTTAATGTTATTAGATTGTCTTTATTAGATTTTTGCAATCTCACAAATTGACGTCCACCTGATTATTGGTAAGAAGGGCAATAACGTAGTTTAATAAGCTGTTGCTCATGCACTGGGTCAAGAGAGTGAGAAAGATTTGAAAGTTCTTAAACAACTTATCAACTGTTGTTTTTGTGAACTTAGGGACCGGACATTTGTTGTTGGGGATGAGGGGGTGGGGTCATAAAAAATGACATATATAATAAAATTTATGGTGCTTTGGCATTTAGTCTTTTTACGAAGAATCTTGAAAAAAAAGTACAAGGACATGGGGAGGGTCATCCAAAAATATGCTAAACATAAGGGGAGGGTATTTATTTGCAGAGAGAGGGAGATAGAGAGAGAGAGAGATAAAAAAGAGAGATTGAGGAGGGAGGGAGAAATAAAGAGAGAGAAAGAGAGAAAAAGAGAATAGGGAGAGAGGGAGCGAGAGGGAGAAATAGAGAGAAAAGGAGAAATAGAGAGGGGAGAGAGAGGGAGGAATTAAACAGAGGGAGATGGAGAGAGAAAGAGGGAGAAATAGAGAGTGAGGGGAGAGACAAAGAGAGAGAGTGAGGAGAAATAGAGAGAGGGAGAAATAGAGAGAGAGGGAGAAATGGAGAGAGAGGGAGAAAAAGAGAGAGAAGGAGAGAGTGAGGGGAGAGAGAGAAAGAGAGAGAGTAGGGGAGAAATAGAGAGAGAGAGAGGGAGAAATAGAGAGAAAAGGAGAAATAGAGAGAGGGGGAGAGAGAGAGAGTGAGAGGGAGAAATAGAGTGAGGGGAGAGAGAAAAAGAGAGTGAGGGAGAAATAGAGAGAGAGAGGGAGAGAAATAGAGAGTGAGGGGGAGAGAGAGAAAGAGAGAGAGAGAAAGAGAGAGAGTGGGGGAGGCTGCAATGTTATAATGTTGTATTGAGTTGTACCTCATGTGGGTCAGTGGCTGCTGGTCAAGAAAATGGGTTAAGGGCTGGAGTATCATCTCTGGCCATCTGACCTTTGGATCGCCCCCTCTAGGTCAGCCTGAGGTCATAGGGCGAGGACTGCATGGTGGCCAATATGCTGCCCTGGTCAATATGTGCCTGTGCAAATCTTAGGTTTATTTGTTTGTTGTTAATGCCTCACTCAGCAATATTCCAGCTATTTGACTGCGATCTGTAAATTATCGAGTCTGGAATAGACAATCCACTGATTGATATTGTGATTTGTCTGGACATGTTGACGCGCCATCAGTCAAGTCACCGATTCTTGACCACCCGAGCCTTGACCACCCGACAATCCATTATGACACCTCTGAACCAGACAATCCAGAAAACAGTCAAAAACATTGTATTGCTTCAGGTGAACAAACAGGAGCTTTCAAACTTGGTCAAGAATGTTATTGTGCAGACACTCATATAGGGCAGAGTACAAAATAACTTCATTTAGGAGAAATATGATGGTGACGATGATGATGATGATGATGATGATGATGATGATGATGATGATAAACACAGAATGAAATACAGTAATGTTAAGTCCCAATAGTTCTATTAGAGATTAACTTCAATGTCTGACTTTGTCTAAAAGATAGGTCCATTTGATAAACATGACAGAGAGCATTTTTGTGACATATTTTGCATTTTCAGAGCAAATAATTAAGACACTTGCGAAAATTTTGTTACCATTTTGACAGTTGAATAAATCTTGAATGAAAATGTGAATTTGGCGATAAAACATCATTAGACTTACAATATATGTTGTATTTCCTGTTGTGGAAAGCATCAATGTTTATAAGATGAAATAAATTTGTTGTGCTTATACACCCACCAGGTTATACGTTATGACAGTTAGAAATAGTAACGATAATAATGAAACAATGCCAGAATATTATAGTAATATCACAAACATGCAGGTGCTCATAGAAAACCAGCGGTCTACATTCCTCATTGATATTAACATTGTATTAATACAACGCATGGTAATTATAAGGCTATGTGAATAACATGATTACCCTTTCCTCGAACACCTGGTGCCACTGCAAATTTTCAATGATCCATTCGTATAAATTTCATCACTGTTTTGCCCAATATGCAGATAATCAAACTGGTTATTCCCTGGAGTTGATGTTTTGTATTTACAGACACATAAATGCACTTGTTATCAACGAAGTTGGCGGGGGATATTGAAATGGGTTCTGTCCGTCCGTGCATGTGTGTGTGCGTCCCGAAATCATTTCCGGAGCATAACTCAGAAACTGTTAAATATTTGTCTTCGAAACTTTACATGTCTATGAGCCTCATGCTGAACTGGTGCCTTCTGCTATTTAGGAATTTTAGAAATTTTTATTTTTCACATTTCCATGGCAATAAGATGGACTTAGGTTCTACATGGGTAGTGTTCATTTCTGGAGCGTAACTCAAAAACCGTTAAATACTTTCTTACAAAACTTTGCATGTTTACTAGACACATACTGAACTGGTGCCTTTAGCACTTTTAGAAATTTTTATTGTTCATGTTTCCATGACAACGAGTTGGATTTAAGTTTTAATATTGTTTGGATTCACTTATGGAGTATAACAAATAAACTGTTAAATATTTCCTTGCTAAACATTGCGTGTCTATATATAAAGCACATACTGAACTGGTGCCATTTGATATTAAGGAATTTTATAAATGTTTATTTTAGAATTACCATTGCAGCTATTTTGACATGGGCTAAGAGAAATGTTGGGTCAGTTACCTGGTTTGGGACCATAACGTGTTAAAATGGGTGGGGGATATAGATGACTTCATCGACTATACGCTTGTGTTTATATGAAAGGACTTTCATGTATATATGGAGGAATAAATGAACATTGCAGATTTAGGCAAAGTGAGTGCACCAGTTTTTACATTGATACTGCTATGTACACCCAAATATTTTGATCTCAATATTATACTGGTAAATAAATATATCAACACCAATAACTTCACAGACTGCTTTATTTTATCTTTGACACAAATAAATTGGAGATGAACGATACAATCTTAGAGACAGTGATGCAGCACCAACATCGCACACTCAGCCGATCAGGTACCACTTGTGGATGTGGCCAAATGTTTTGTATCTTTATAAAAAGACAAAAACAATTGCTTGGCTAGTCAATCAAACGCCATGAAATCACTTGGATTGATTGATTGATTTATTTTTGTTGTTTATTTATTTATTTATTTATTTATTTATTTATTTATTTATTTATTTATGACACATTTTATCAAGGAATACTCGAAGTCGTCAGAAAACAATTAATAATCGCCTCTTAATCATGTATTTGAACATAGTGGAAACAACGAAAGGTCTGTGGTTTGGCAGCAGCTGTTGCTGATTCCTATGTTATTGATATTCTCATTCCTTATCAATATGTTTCGTCTGAATGCATGTATACCATATCTGACACCCATTTGACCCATGGATACCTACACCTGTGTATGCCCTTGAGCACTAGAGGCTATCACATTTAAATGTATTTAAATATTTAGAGTATTTAAATGTTACAGAAATGAGAACATGATATATATATATATATAGATAGATAGATAGATAGATAGATAGATAGATAGATAGATAGATAGATAGATAGATAGATAGAGAGATAGATATAATATATACAACATATATGCATGAAAACATGATGGACATGGAAATACAGGTGATGGAACCCTATCCATGTCATGATTTTTACACATTTTTAAAGTTATTGGCAACGTTCATCTGGGTATATTTGGGAGATACAGGTATCTGATTGTGCTTTGTGCACAGATTGTAATGGCGGGCACAGATTTATGTAATTTACAAAATACAGTCCTGGCAACAAAACTTGACAGGTGAGGTGAGGTTTAACGTTGTGTCCAAGATTAATGCACTTATATAGCGATGTGCATGCACGTTTATGTGTGTGTGGCTGCTTGTACTAGTCCGGACTGATGCCAATTTATAGTGCTAGCTCACTGAGATACCATGTGCAATTTAACATGAATACCCAACTCAGACACAGAATACTCAGTCCAAGCCATCAGTCTTTGTTTTAGCCCCTTAATGCCGAGCGCCAGACAGGGTAACAACAAGTACCATCTTTTAACGTCTTTTGGTATGACGCGGCCGGGGACCAAACCCCGGACCTTCCGCTCTCCGGGCGGACGCCCAACCACTGGACCACGGAGGCGGTCCTATCTCGCATGTAGCAAAGTGGAGTAAGTTTATTCAAAATGTGCAAAAAATAAAAATTTCAAACTCAAATTCAAATTCCATGTTTTACTCCCTTCCCCCCCCCCCCCCAATTAGAGGTTCCTGATACAGAATAGTGATATCAAATAATGTGGTATTGTCCAAGCCAATACTCTTCTGGGTGCTCATGTCTCTGGTTCCATTTAATGAGCTTCGTGGTAATTTAATACATTCAATGCATGGCTAGGTTAGCCTTACCAGGTCAGTCTCCTGGGGTCAACCAGTAAGGTCAGAGGTCATCCTGAAAAAGTCAATGACCGCTGATGACATTGTGCCTCCCTGTGCCTGTCCCATGCCTGGACACCAGATCTGGATAATTTCTTGCACCTCATAATTCATGGCTTGAGCGATATGCCAGTCTCAGTCAGGGCTCGTCTCAAAGATTTTTGCACCTTTTAACATTTCTCTGTTTACTTTAGACACAGATACATCACAATCTTAGTATTTGGGGTTCTATGATCAAATCACAAGTTTTTTCTTGTTTCATGTGCACAAAAAACATAAATTAAGTGATAAGTTTTAAATCAATAAGAAACTCGTGAGGGAAGCCCTGAGGATTGTGCGCAATTGATCCAAAGGAGATCTCACATTTGATGAATGGATTGGAATATTTATAGGGGATGGTTTTGTAGATGTCTCCTTTTATTACGATCCAATTCTTTTCTGGGATATCAGAATTGTTGCCCACAGGGCTTTTTAGCAACATTCATGCATATTCATGGACCAAACCACCATTTGTAGCTGAAAGGTAGTTTTGGCCTTGAATATGCATGAACTTTGCTGCAACAGCCTAGATGTTGCCACAGAGTGCATCTTTAGATACAAATCTCGAAGTTGAGATCTCTAAATCTTGATTATTAGTTTTTAAAACATAATTACTAGATATAAATAATCAGAACAAGTTGTCCCAATAAAAGACTGGTGTCAGCTTATCTAAACGTGCTTATTATAAGGATAGAATTACTATACTTTTTTCAGGCAATAAATACCCGTTGATCTTAATCAACCTATAACATCAAATCTGTAATATTGGTATTTTCTTGAAATGATTTCTTTGTGTTTACAGGTATGTATTTATGTCTGTATATGTATGTATGAACCAAATGTTTTGTCATTTAAATATTGCATCTGTTCCATAACGGAATGTTTTCTGCAATATGTATTATTATACTCCGACCCACCAAGGAATTCCATCCGTCCGTCCTTCCGAGGACATTTTTGTGTGTGACCTATAACTTGCAAACTGCAACATAGATTCTTTCCAAACTTGGTGAACACTTTTCATACCTATAGGAGAGATGCAGTGCGAAGTGTGATTTCAATATTTAGATTTTATGAAAAAATACATTTTTTTTTCATTTTTTTACTTAGAACTTTTTTACCTAAAGATTTGTGTGGCCTATAACTTAAAAACTACTGCATGGATTCTTTTCAAATTTAGGGAACAGTTTCCATACTAATAGAAGAGGTGCAGTACAAAGTTCAATGATATGTGTATTTTCTGATATAAAATAAGATGTTTTTGATGTTTTGAACATGGAATATGTTTTTACTTCAACATTTGTGCGAACTATGACTTAAAAAACTACTCCATGGATTCTTTTCCAATTGGGGGTACAGTTTCTATACCAATAGGAGAGGTGCAGTGCAAAGTTTGATTTCGATAAGTGGATTTTCTGCGAAAATATTGCTTTTTTTCATGTTTTGTACTTAGAAATATGTTGGAGTCGAAGTTGGGGTTATTAGTGAGCCCATCTCACTTTATATTGTCTCGTCTCGTCTCATCTCGTCTCGTCTCGTCTCGTCTCGTCTCGTCTCATCTCATGACTATATGAGTTATGAGTGATTGACCATTAATATTTCCAAACGTATGACTAAACTTCAGTAACTGCCTCTGTAGGGATTCTGGAACTGAAGCGAGCCCTGGTACCCATCACGTGTATTGCAAGGATACGGTGTGCTACTTGATGGACTGTGTTTCATTGTACCCACACAGCATGGATTGTTGCTCATGCTGTCATCCACTGGTTTGCCGCAAGAGACATGATTATTGACAGGCCACTTGGTGCAGCTGGAGAGAGCTGATTGTGATTATGTGATTATGTGATTATGTGATTATGTGACTATGTGTAGCTACTTGCCTTGTAAACTGCTACGAAAAAAATCATGTTCATCTCCATAAATAAAACGCGCCCTGATTCTTTTCAGAAGACTAATCAAGGTAAATATGTCCACCTGCATTATTATTTCAGTGTGTGTGCATAAAACATCGCATTACAACTCCAGCGTGAAGGAACTCATAAATATGCACGTGGATGTCATGTGAGTCTGTTGCCAGATCGCTTGTGCCGCCCCAGTGCCCCAGTAACATAGAACCACTCACAGTGCATACGTCAGTAAGTAATTTGTGTGGGTTCGACAGCTGTGTTTGATAATAGATTAAAACTAGTCAAGTGTTACAAAACATTTTTCTCTTGTCAATAGCCAGCATCTGTGGGTGGTAGAAATAAACACAGAGATAATTTCATCCGTCTGCTGCAAATGCTATTAACTCTCCACTCTGATAACCATTCAAGTGATAGCATTTGTTAGGATGATAGCATCTTTGCTGAAAGTAACTAAAGAAATAAATACATCTTTGTTATTTTGAAACTCGTCAACAGATGCTCAGTGTTAATGTTGTATTATTAGGATAACGTGACAAAAAAAGACGAGATTTGTGAAGGATTTGCTATTATCACTGGAGAATTTTCAGACTTCTATTAAGCCACAATGAATAAATTACTTGATTTTGATCCAATCTTTTCAAAAGAATGAATTTTAATTGTGCAAGGTATCTGCAGACATTAATTGTCTGTGAATGTGATTTACATGAAGCGTAAGGCAACACCTTTTAGTTATATATTTCACAGATTTATTCCAGCTTTTCCACACAAGGTCGGTCATAATAGAATTAAAAATAAAAAAACAGCTATGTCAATCATTTATTTATTTATATGAAAGTCATTCTGCAGAGGAGTTAAAACTGCAGCTGTCTTCCTGAATCACAGATAGTGATGTAGACATGGAATTTATATCCACACATGTAACATATTTTTATTGTACAAGAGGGTCTATATATTATCTTTATTTTTTTCTTGGACAGGCTGCTTTCAGTATGGGGCGGTTGGGTAGCCTAGTGGTTAAAGCGTTCGCTCGTCACGCCGAAGACCCAGGTTCGATTCCTGACATGGGTACAATGTGTGAAGCCCATTTCTGGTGTCCCCTGCCCTGATATTGCTGGAATATGGCTAAAAGCGGCGTAAAACCATACTCACTCACTCACTCACTGATTTCAGTAATTTTGATACCCAACAAGACAGGGGTTGCCAGCACATCTTCAAAGTTGCCTGCCTTCATTCAGACATTATGAACATTGAAACTTCTCCCACAAAAATAAGGAACAAGTCTTTATTCAGTTGAAATATTGCAAACAATTACTTGAGAATCTACAAGGAGTTAGAATAAAACTAAGCATGTAAAATTATCTGCCAATCAGTCGGGCAGGTGGAAGAATATTCATGCAGACCGACAGAAAAGTTAACAGCCACTGGTTATTTTGGACACTGGTAGGGGTGGCAGGCCCGTGAAACGAAAAATATTTTTTTTAGCCTGAATGTTTGTTAAGACGATGTATATGGTGTGTTTCATCTTCACGAAGCAAGGGAGTAAACTGACTGTAAAAGTTCAGTTCCCACCCTTGACGAACTAGGTTTGAATTTCTGGGCTCGTTCAAAGCGCCACCAGTGGCTATTATCTGAGTTATGTCCCTTCTATGTCCCTCCTATTGACCACAATCAGATTCCACCTCTCAAATCACTTGCATTTGCTTGAAACAAAATGGCGGCGAAAAGTCAAGACGACTGGATTGTTAATCTCAAATCTAATTTGTAATAAAATGGGTCTTTCTTCGTGAAGGGGCGGTCGGGTAGCCTAGTGGTTAAAGCGTTGGCTCATCACGCCAAAGACCCGGGTTCGATTCCCAACATGGGTACAATGTGTGAAGCCCATTTCTGGTGTCCCCCGCCGTGATATTGCTGGAATATTGCTAAAAGTGGCATAAAACCATACTCACTCACTCACTTACTTCATGAATTGCATCAAATCACGTGATCACCTTGATTAAAAACATGGAAAGATTTGAAAAATATCTGTGGACACCCTGTTGACAGTAAACATGCTTTAAAAACCCTGCAACCGACCGAAATCTACACAGCAGTTTACGACCTGGATGTCTATTTCGTTACGCGATTTTGATTGGACTATGTATAGACTCGTAGGTCCAGGCAAAATATAATTCCAATCTTCCAGCATAGTTCAGCAAGGGTGGAAACTGGACTTTTACAGTCAGTTAACTCCCTTGCTACAGGAAGATGGGTGTGTTTCATCAGGTAAAGTTTTCTTGTCTTTAGGGAATCTGAAGCACAATGCCATGATGTGAGGTGGGGTGGGTGGTATCAAGGTGGTGATGAAAATGATAATTGTATTATCACCTTTCATGACTTCAACAGATTGGGGAAAATTGTACATGCAAGGCCTGACAAGTAATTTGCCTTCTCTGACAACTGGTATCCTCAAGTCATCTTTAATTTGTGACAAACAGACAGATACAAGGAGTGAGACCACTTACCAATGGGGGCGGTCGGGTAGCCTAGTGGTTAAAGCGTTCGCTCGTCATGCCAAAGACCCGGGTTTGAGTCCCGACATGGGTACAATGTGTGAAGCCCATTTCTGGTGTCCCCTGCCTTGATATTGTGGAATATTGCTAAAATCTGTGTAAAATCAAATTCACTCACTCATTTACTCGTCCCCAATGGAGAATAGAACAGAAACCTCATTCTCCAAATTTAAGTCTCACACCATGCTCTAATTCTCTAATTTTTAAGTGAACCAAGATAGCTGTATATTTAGATCCGGAATTATATGAAGCACTTGCTTGTTAATCCTGACAAGAGAGATCTATTTGGGCCAAGATAGTTGCTTGATTTTTGTGACATTTAATGATGCCATCGTATTTCCATCCCTGGGTTGTGATTACAAACCCACTGGGAAGTATCACCGAAATAACACAGTCGGACGAGAATAAACCGGCCTTTGTTAATGTCGTATACTGCGCAGGCGGTATGAAGCGCACATTGTGTTCTCGTAGTATTAATACTGGCTTATTTGAATAATTGATAGGCATGACCAGGGGATATATTCAGTGTAAATTCAGAAATAGAATTGTTTGAATAAAGAATTTTTTGTTCAATATATATACTTTTTAACTGCAAATTGTGCAGATAAGAGGCGCACATTGTGGTGTCATGGTATTAATGCTTCGCTTTGTGAATAAATGATCACTGTGTGATATTTTCAGTGTAAATTCAGTCTGGGTAGAGAAATAGAACTTGTTTGAATCGAAAATGATTTTCAGATTCTTTTAGCAGTTTATCACATTTATTGAGATTGTGTGTTGTTTAACGTGATGTGTTCCCGACCATATCCAACTGGAATATTTTTGTGATACTACATTGTATTTCTAATTCATATCTGACGCAGTTGTTTTAATATGCTATGAGTATCAGACATTATTCATCCAGCAACTAATTACAAATGTGTATAGTATCAGCTGGTCGTAGGTTAATGAAGGTCCTATGTTATTTTTGGTTGGTGTGAGATGCATACACATATATGAGTGAGTGAGTGAGTTGGGTTTAACGCCGCTTTTAACAGTATTCCAGTTATATCACGGCATGTCAGCTTAATGTGAGAGGAAAGCCCGAAGTGATGCAGGTCTCAGACGTTTACCACTTCGGTGAAACCCACGAGCATGGGTATGGTGCTGACAAACCTAGAAACATAATCGGGGCGAACAGGGATTCGAACCCACAATCATAGGTTTCTGGCGTGCCCAAGGGACGCGACTCTGCACAGCGAATCGCGGCGCCTTAGACGACTGGGCCACCCGTGCCCCCTACACATATATGAAGCATTTTGTCAGACCAGTAAGGATGATGTACAACAACATGATCAAATTGATGTAATTTCTTTTCATATTTCTTACTATTTTTCAAATCCATCAATAATGAGTAAATAGGAAAAAAGAATAAAAATGATTTAAACAGGCTCCTTATTTGAAACCTGGGGCCCGTTCTACAAATCAATTGTAGCGGGAAGGTTGGGTAGGATAGTGGTTAAAGTGTTGGCTCGTCACGCCAAAGACCCGGGTTCGATTCCCCACATGGGTACAAGATGTGAAGCCCATTTTCCCGGTGTCCCCCGCCATGATATTGGTGGAATATTTTATTTTTTGTTGTTGTTTAATGCCGCACTCAGCAATATTCCAGCTATATGACGGTGGTCTGTAAATGATCGAATCTGGACCAGACAATCCAGTGATTGACATCATGAGCACCGATCCACGCATTTGGGATGTGATGACATGCATCAACCAAGTCAGTGAGCCTGACCTCTTACGACAAGCAAAATCGCCTTTTAAGGCAAGCATGGGTTTCTTAAGACCTATTCTACCCCGGATCTGCATGGGTCGCTGGAATATTGATAAAGCGGTGTAAAACCATACTCACTCACTCACTCACTCACTCACAAATATTGAGTTTTACAACTCGTGGTCATCATGTCATATGCTTTTCATTTCATTGTGTAAATGTTCTGCATGCATTGAACATACATCAACATATGAACATTTGAACATATGAACATATGAACATTTGAACATATCAACCTATTAACATATGAACATGTGAACAAATGGACATATGAACATTTGAACATATCAACCTATTAACATATGAACATGTGAACAAATGGACATATGAACATTTGAATGTATGCACATTTGAACGGATGAACATTTAGACATTTGAAGGTATGAACATTTGAATGTATGAACATATGAACATTTGAACGGATGAACATTTGAACGGATGAACATTTGAACGGATGAACATTTAGACATTTGAATGTATGAACATTTGAACATATGAACGTATGAACATTTGAACGTATGAACTTTGAAAATTTGAACATATGAACATTTGAATGTATGAACATATGAATGTATGAACATAAGAACATATGAACATATGAACATATGAACATTTGAACATTTAATGTTGAACGCGATGTTAAATCCCATTTCACATGTGCTGAGGTTGAGTTGTGACTTGAAACATATTGTGATGCTGGTCATGTGATGCCGGTCATGTGATTACAGCGATGTTCTGAATGATAATCAAGTGATCCATCCAGAATGAGGTTGGTTGTTCAACCTCGACAAAAAGCAAAATGTCCCATCCTTACCCTACATGGTCCTGTGGTCTTGTGATAATTATCCCCCGCCCCAACAAAGTTGGCAGGGGATATAGAAATGGGTTCCGTCCTATGTGTGTGCGTGTGGGCGTCCCAAAATCGTTTCCGGAGCATAACTCAGAAACCGTTAAATATTTCTCTACGAAACTTTGCATGTCTATCAGACTCATGCTGAACTTGTGCCTTTTGCTATTTAGGAATTTTATAAATTTTTATTTTTTTACGTTTCCATGGCAACAAGTTGGACTTAGGTTCTATAAGGGTGCTGTTCGTTTCCGGAACGTAACTCAAAAACCATTAAATAATTTCTTACAAAACTTTGCATGTTTACCAGACACATACTGAACTGGTGCCTTTTGCTATTTAGGAGTTTTATAAATTTTTATTTTTTACGTTTCCATGGCAACAAGTTGGACTTAGGTTCTATAAGGGTGCTGTTCGTTTCCGGAGCATAACTCAAAAACTGTTAAATACTTTCTTACAAAACTTTGCATGTATACTAGGCACATACTGAACTGGTGCCTTTTGCCATTTAGGAATTTTATAAATTTTTATTTTTTACGTTTCCATTGCAACAAGTTGGACTTAGGTTCTATAGGGTAGAGTTTGTTTCCGGAGCATAACTCAAAACCCATTCAATACTTTCCAACAAAAACTTTGCATGTTTACCAGACACATACTGGACTGGTGCCTCTTGCTATTTAGGAATTTTAGAATTTTTTATTTTTCACGTTTCCATGGCAATAAGATGGACTTAGGTTCTACAGGGGTGTTGTTCGTTTCCGAAGCGTAACTCAAAACCCATTCAATACTTTCTTACAAAACTTTGCATGTCTACCAGGCACGTACTGAACTGGTGCCTTTTGATATATAGCACTTTTAGAAATTTTTATTGTTTATGTTTCCATGACAACAAGTTGGATTTAAGTTTTAATATAGGATTGGTTTACTTGAGTAGTATAACAAATAAACTGTTAAATATTTCCTTGCCTAACATTGCATGTCTATATATAAAGCGCATACTGAACTAGTGCCATTTGATATTAAGGAGTTTTAGAAATGTTTATTTTAGAATTTCCATTGCAGCTATTTTGACATGGGCTAAGAAAAATGTTGGGTCAGTTACCTGGTTTGGGACCATAACATGTTACAATGGGTGGGGGATATAGATGACTTTGTCAACTATACGCTTGTTGATTATTAAAATGGGTATTGATTGGGGAGAATGGATCCAAGATGGATACAAAGTGGATCACACAGGTTGATAAGGGCCTATTCTAACCTGGAATCCCTACTGGAAGACAAACATAGGTTGTTGGGGGCCTATTCTAACCCAGAATCCCCACAAAAAGACAAACATAGATTGGTAAGTGCCTGTTCTAACCCAGAATCCCCACAGAAACAGTCTCAACACATACGCTGCGAAGTGTAAACGTGCTGTTGTTGTTAGCCACTAAATGATCACACATGTGTGTCAGTTGCCTATTTTTTAGCAAGTGTTTCTATTTTGTACTATGTTCTGTAATAATTATGTAAGATTTAGGATGTAGTGAGAGGATGTAATGACTTAATAGTGTTCTCAGTTGCACCAAGTGTCAGGATTGTAGACTGGCTTTGTCTGGATGGAAGCTGTTTTCAGGTTGTTTTTGTATGCAAGGAGTACTCAGAGGTCAAGGAAATGCAAAAATCCGTTCCTAAAAGGAAAGGAATGTTGACATGTTAAAAGCAAATGTGGCAATAATTCACAATGGCAACTATGCACACCATGGAAATAAACAAACGTTTATTTTTGGATCATGAATGTGATAAAATTTGGCTGATTTTTTTCAATTATGTTTTATAATTATGTGACATATCTAGACTCTGTATTCTGTATACAGAGTTGTGTCCCTTAGTCTTGTCAGGATCTGCTGATCATGGGCTTGACTATCAGATTCATCCTGATTATGATTTTTGGTCTGTCTGAACCATTTTTGTGCTTGTAAAGTGGTTAATGTTCACACAAATCACTTTTTGTTTCAAAATTAAGCTGTCTAGCTGTGATTTGACTGAAATGAGTGTTCGAAGCTATTTCTAAATGCAATTCACTCACTCACTCATTAGAGGTGGTAGGGTAGCCTTGTGGTTATGTGAACTCGAAGGCCCAGGGGTCCGATTCCCCAAATGGGTACAATGTGTGAAGCCCATTTCTGGTGTCCCCCGCTGTGATATTGCTGGAATATTGCTAAAAGCGGCATAAAACCATACTCACTCAATCAATTCCCCAATGTTTTAGGGAATTGTGTAAAGCCATTTCTGGTGCCCCCCCCCCCCATGATATTGCTGGAATGTTGCTTATTTGAAGTAAATCAGGTAGTCATCTGTGTGAATTGTATTGATTATGCCGTGATATAGCTGGAATATTGTAAAAAGTGGCGTAAAAAACATACTCAACCTTTAACATTCTTATTCATTATTTAGGCTTGAGTTGGCTAGCTGTTGATGATACACAAGTTTACCCTTGATGTTATGTTACAGCTTTGTAAGCTTAAACTCAACATACAGAGTTGTGTCCCTTAGCCTTGCCAGGATCTGCTGAACATGGGCTTAAATATCAGATTCAGAGTATTGTATCTCCATTCTATATGATAAATATTCAGGGCCCACTGGCACAAAGCGATCTTAGCGCTAAGATGATTTTAACTCCCATACTTTAACATAGGCTTATGATAGTCTTTGCACAAAGAGTGCTTTGCGCACCTGGGCCCTGGACCCACTCGTAACCATACATTCATATCGGCAGTCAGGTGACGGTCTCCATGTTATCACTGACAGTTTTGTTGTAAACTTTTGTAAAAAGTTTTGGGTAAAGTATCTCTGCCACCCATGACTTCTAATGTTGGGGAGGACGGAAGAATCCACAAGGACTTGGGAGGGTCACCTAGAAGTATGACAAACATAAGAGGAGGGTCCTTATTTGCAGTACATAAGTGCATCAAAACACCACACACACCATGCCACGCCACGCCACGCCATGCCACGCCACGCCACGCCACGCCACGCCACGCACAACCACACAATGCCACACCACGTCATGCCTCAGCACATGTCACCCACCGTGCCTCGTCAAGCCACGCCACGCCACGCCACGCACAACCACACAATGCCACACCACGTCATGCCTCAGCACACGCCACGCCAAGCCACGCCACGCCACGCCACGCCACACCACGCCAGGGCCACCCCATCCCACAGATGTGATAAATGACGGGTCCCTTGTTCCACCTGGATCTTCATCTTGATCTCACCATGGATGTCCAAGTAGCTGGCGTACATGCTGTTGTGTTGCATCACCACCGTGGAGGTTGCGTGTGATCACAGTTGATGATGCTGCTGTGTACAATGTGGATGCAGACGAAGGCAGGTTCATCATGGTTGTCTGTGATGGGCACTGGCGCCAGCAATGAGGACAGGAGCACTCAGTGCATATAATAGATACTATAGACTGAATGTGAGGCCTGTTAATAGGTTGACAGATAATACAACTGTAATCCTCTGATCCTTGGTGGCACAGAAATACAATTAGAACACCATGGCTGCTGGCTTCTGATAAAAACGTGGAAATTGGACCTAATTATTGATAATACTTGGTTTACTAAGTAGTGACAGTACTGAGTTGGTCACATGGCTACTAAGTATTGACAGTACTGAGTTGGTCACATGGCTACTAAGTATTGATAGTGCTGAGTTGGTCACATGGCTACTAAGTATTGATAGTACTGAGTTGGTCACATGGCTACTAAGTAGTGACAGTACTGAGTTGGTCACATGGCTACTAAGTAGTGACAGTACTGAGTTGGTCACATGGCTACTAAGTATTGATATTACTGAGTTGGTCATATGGCTACTAAGTATTTATAGTACTGAGTTGGTCACATGGCTACTAAGTATTGATAGTACTGAGTTGGTCACATGGCTACAAAGTATTGATAGTACTGAGTTGGTCATATGGCTACTAAGTATTGATAGTACTGAGTTGGTCACATGGCTACTACAGGGTAAGTATTGATAGTACTGAGTTGGTCACATGGCTACTAAGTATTGATAGTACTGAGTTGGTCACATGGCTACTAAGTATTGATAGTACTGAGTTGGTCACATGGCTACAAAGTATTGATAGTACTGAGTTGGTCATATGGCTACTACCGGGTAAGTATTGATAGTACTGAGTTGGTCACATGGCTACAAAGTATTGATAGTACTGAGTTGGTCACATGGCTACTAAGTATTGATAGTACTGAGTTGGTCACATGGCTACTAAGTATTGATAGTACTGAGTTGGTCACATGGCTACAAAGTATTGATAGTACTGAGTTGGTCACATGGCTACTACAGGGTAAGTATTGATAGTACTGAGTTGGTCACATGGCTACTAAGTATTGATAGTACTGAGTTGGTCACATGGCTACTAAGTATTGATAGTACTGAGTTGGTCACATGTTTACTAAGTATTGATAGTACTGAGTTGGTCACATGGCTACTAAGTATTGATAATAATCCAGGTCAAGCATTTCCTTTTCTCATTTCATCCTGGGAGACAACTTTCATTCAGTACAACACCAGGTCAGCGTCTGGAGGATCTGTCAACCACATGTCCCATGGTTTGACCAATCACAGACAAGCACCCAAGACCATGATGTTGGTCAGTGATGGGGAAATAATGTGTAGGCCTTGACCTTGTTTAGTTGCTGTAACATTGGCTACATGGGCGTGGTCTGTATTTCCTGGGAGCAGTCTTGACATGGAGGCTACAGAGTCAGCGGATTCAATTATGAATCAACTCAAATGAAACTAACAGATGGATAAAGTGTTTATTGTTTTATCTGCAACTTGTACGGTATAAATATCTCTGAAATTTCAGAAATTGAAATATTTACTTGATGTCAATACTTTCACCCAATCACTCGCACTTTTCATGGCAGTTATGCATGTTTTAAACGCACTTTGTTTTATTTTTGTTTTTATTTGTTGTTTAACATCCGAGCAATATTGCATCTATATAATGGCGGCTTGATCGATAGTGTGATCCGGGCCATTGCAGATAGAAGACATACTGGCTCCTAAATCCTACCCATTTGCCCCCACACTCATACAGCCAAAATAGATACTGTATCTCGCTCATTTATCCTATCCTGCCGGAATTATCTTTTTTTCAAACTACATATATGTCTTGTCAATCATCTTTCTCATTTTATTTTTTGACATTTTTCAATGTTTCTGACAAAGTCCCAGTGATCACATAGTTTTCACAGTACACCTGGTTTCACCAGATGATGCAGGTTTTGTCGCAATCCTTGGCCATTATGTCAAAGCTATGGTGATGACGTTGTGCCTGTCATCGTTGTCATTGTGTTTAAAACAACCATTCGGATATGTATGACAGACACGCAGGTGTACATACGAAGTTTGTGTTGTTAGTTGTCAGGAAAGTAGCATGATCCTAACCTGCATGGTCACAAAAGATCATCACTCTAACCTTATACCAGTTGTGTGGGAACTAGTACATAAAATGCATTTCTTTTTTGATCATTCACACATTAAAGCGAACAAACAGATTGTTGATGAACTAGGTTCAAAATTTTATTATTAATCATTATATTATTAACTGATGTTGTAGACTGGTTTCAGCAACCCATCCTTCCAGTAAGAGGCAACTATACTTGTCGTAAAAGGCGAATAACGGGATCAGGTGGTCAGGCTCACTGACTTGGTTGATGCATGTCATCGTATCCCAATTGTGTGGATCGATGCTCATGATATCAATCACTGGATTGATTATTTACAAACCGCCATCATATAGGTGGAATAATGCTAAGTGCAGCATTAAAAAACAACTAAAAACATTGATTGATTGATTGTTTGTTGTTTGACGTGGCACTCAGCAATATTCCAGCTATATGACGTGGTCTGTAAATAATCGAGTCTGGACCAGACAATACCGTGACTGACATCATAAGCATTGATCCACACAACTGGGATATGATGAAAAGCATTAACCAAGTCAGCGAGCCTGACCACCCGATCCCGTTAGTCGCCTCTTACGACAAGCATTATAAGTGGCCTTTTACGACAAGAATGGGTTGCTGAAGTTTCGTAACTAATGGGCTACATATTCAATTGGCCTCTTGGGTACGATGTTGTGGCTGGAATATTCTGGTATTGAAAAAAGAATGAAGTCAAATTAGAAGGCACGACGGCATATGAATTGAAAATTTATTTTTTTCTTCCAAAAGATCTGTGTATTCCATATTAACCTCGTAGCCAACATTGAAAAAAAAAGAAATTAATACGAAACAGGTTGGATGGTAAAATGAAAATGTAAAAATGGAAGAAAAAAATTATCTGAATTCAAGTCTGTATGGTAAACATGTACTTTTGCATAATTCATATTCTTTACAGAAGAGACATTAACAACAATATTCCATGACAGCCTGTATCACACTGAAGCTTATTGTATAGATAACGTATCGTTTGGAAACAATGGTTTGGGGAGATGTCAGTGTCAGGGTCAACAGATCCAGCCGATACATTGTCAGACTTTGGTTGTTGTGTTGCTTGTTTCTGACCTACGCTGAAGGTCGTTCTGCCCACCTGTTGCAGGAACCATAAAACAATGGGTGCAGTGTCACGTGTCGCATGGGTCATGTGACCAGACAGAGGTGCCAACTGTCCCTGGCTTCAAAACAAACTCATAACAACCAATAATTTTGTCCTTTATGCCGAAACTAATTGTACAAGTACATGGGTTAAAGTGTTGTTGGAGTAGGGAGCTTGAAGTGTCAGGTTTTGATTGGTCAGTCATTTGGGACAAATATTGGCACTTTTTTTGTCTGAAGGGTCAATTTCTGTAACATTGTTGTCTTTCATAGGTCAATTTCTGTAACATTGTTGTCTTTCATAGGTCAATTTCTGTAACATTGTTGTCTTTCAAAGGTCAATTTCTGTAACATTGTTGTCTTTCATAGGTCAATTTCTGTAACATTGTTGTCTTTCATAGGTCAATTTCTGTAACATTGTTGTCTTTCATAGGTCAATTTCTGTAACATTGTTGTCTTTCAAAGGTCAATTTCTGTCACTTTGCTGTCTTTCAAAGGTCAATATCTGTAACTTTGTTGTCTTTCAGGGGTCAATTCAAATCGCTATTCAGAGTTGCATCCCCTAGCAGTGCAAGGATCTGCTAGTTTGGGTTTTCAGCCCAATAGCCATGCTAGTGGGTTTCATCAAAGTGGTTGGCGTCTACAGTATGCTCAACATTAGCGGGTTCCCCAATTAAATATAACTGAAATACTGTTCAAAGTAGGGATGAACTCACTTACCCAGTTCAGGTGTCCATGTTAGAATAGGTCCTCATGAAATTATGTTTGTTGTGAGAAATGACCAGATTGGGTGGTCAGACTCAGTCTGAGTGGTTGGGCGTGATTTGGTTGTTTGTGTGTGACGAACAGGTGTGTGAGTGAACGAGTGTCACTACATTTCCATCAGTGAGTGGTACATATCAATCACTGGATTGTCTGGTTCAGATTTGATTATTTACAGGCCGCTAGACTAACATCTAGTCTCTGAAATGAACATATCGTACAGAAAAAAACAGTTGTTCAGTTATCTTAATAAAAATATAATAAAAGGGAGCAAGTCCAGTGACTCTCTTCATTTTCAGATACTGCAGTAATCTAAACTTGACAAACATTATAGACTTTCATGGGCTGTATTTGATATATATTTGTATTAGGGTTTGTAAGACAGACTAACAGCCATCATATAGCTGGAATTTCGCTGAGTACAGCATTAAATAAGAAACAAGCAAACAAACTCAGCAAATAGATGACTGTTTTTCATCTTCATGCTGATTTATAATTAGCAGTTAATCTTTGGTCGTATTAATCATATTCCTTTCCACCATTGGGTCCCAAATAAATTGAAAATATTTCAACATATCAAAACCACATTGTGGACGGGCTATTCAATGCCAGAGAAGTCACGTTTTCCTGAAGTTAAACCACATGCATGTACTTCAGCATTGAGGGGACTGGGACACCCAGGTCTGGAACACTTCCTCTGTGGTAGGCGTAACAGTAAGGAAGTGGAATTGTGGGATTAATGGAACACAGGAAGGGATTTTATGAATTGAATTCCAGGTCATTTAAACGAGGTCAGGATTTTTCCAGTCAAAACAATGGCCATCAGCTGGGGTTTTGGCGGCAAGTGTTGACCATCTTGTGACCACCTGTGGAACACTTGCCAACGCCCCTTTTAGTCCGATTTGCTGTCGGTGATATTACGCACTTGTATAACCCAGACAGGCAGTATTGTAGCGTTATTGCTCCAGTATGGCTGACATTTCCCGGTGTATATTGTCGGATATGATTGTATTGTGGACACATTGTTTCCCTTGTTAACACAATATGTTTGTGTGGGCTGCGTTAGCTTCTACATCCCAGAACGTAGTGGCCCGCCCTTGTGGCCAATTCAGAACATGTGGGGGTTGAGTGTGCACTGGTTCGTCACAAGCCATCGCTACTTAAATGTCATCAAGAAACTTAATTCTTTTTACATACAAAAAAGTACCCCTGTACCTGTGTTGTCTCCCTGTGGGGATTCCTTGGCTTTAATATGGATATTGTTTTGATAATTGAAGAAACTGACTGTTATGCCATCATGAAAGGATTTCCATGTATTTAACGGTGTGATATGGTTGGTTGGTTGGTTTGTTGTTTAACGCCGCACTCAGCAATATTCCAGCTATATGATGGCGGTCTGTAAATAATAGAGCCTGGGCCAGACAATCCAGTGATTGATATCATGAGCACCGATCCACGCAATTGGGATCGCTGAGCCTGACCACCCGATCCCGTTAGTCTCCTCTTAAGACAAGCATAGTCGCCTTTTACGGCAAACATAGGTTGCTGAAGACCTATTCTACCCTGGATCTTCACGGTCGTGGTGTGATATGGAATGAGTGAGGATGGTGACTGCTGCTTTTAGCCGTGATCAAAATGGATGATGCCAAAAAACTGGTTCCATACATTGTAGCCAAGTGGGGACCTGACCTGGTCTGTGATATGGCATGCAAGTGCTTTAACCACTAAGATATTATGATAATTTTGTAGATTTTGATATTTTGTTCTCTGGTCCTCTGTACCTCATGCTTGTCTCTCTCTGGAATTCAAGGACATAGTAGGTCCCCAGTACCCCATGCTTGTCTCTCTCTGGAATTCAAGGACAGAGTAGGTCCCCAGTACCCCATGCTTGTCTCTCTCTGGAATTCAAGGACAGAGTAGGTCCCCAGTACCCCATGCTTGTCTCCTGTGGGAATTCAAGGACAGAGTAGGTCCCCAGTACCCCATGCTTGTCTCCTGTGGGAATTCAAGGACAGAGTAGGTCCCCAGTAACCCATGCTTGTCTCCTGTGGGAATTCAAGGACAGAACAGGTCCCCAGTACCCCATGCTTGTCTCCTGTGGGAATTCAAGGACAGAGTAGGTCCCCAGTACCCCATGCTTGTCTCCTGTGGGAATTCAAGGACAGAGTAGGTCCCCAGTACCCCATGCTTGTCTCCTGTGGGAATTCAAGGACAGAGTAGGTCCCCAGTAACCCATGCTTGTCTCTCTCTGGAATTCAAGGACAGAGTAGGTCCCCAGTACCCCATGCTTGTCTCTCTGGAATTCAAGGACAGAACAGGTCCCCAGTACCCCATGCTTGTCTCCTGTGGGAATTCAAGGACAGAGTAGGTCCCCAGTACCCCATGCTTGTCTCCTGTGGGAATTCAAGGACAGAGTAGGTCCCCAGTACCCCATGCTTGTCTCTCTGGAATTCAAGGACAGAACAGGTCCCCAGTACCCCATGCTTGTCTCTCTCTGGAATTCAAGGACAGAGTAGGTCCCCAGTACCCCATGCTTGTCTCCTGTGGGAATTCAAGGACAGAGTAGGTCCCCAGTACCCCATGCTTGTCTCCTGTGGGAATTCAAGGACAGAACAGGTCCCCAGTATCCCATGCTTGTCTCCTGTGGGAATTCAAGGACAGAGTAGGTCCCCAGTACCCCATGCTTGTCTCCTGTGGGAATTCAAGGACAGAGTAGGTCCCCAGTACCCCATGCTTGTCTCCTGTGGGATTTCAAGGACAGAGTAGGTCCCCAGTAACCCATGCTTGTCTCTCTCTGGAATTCAAGGACAGAGTAGGTCCCCAGTACCCCATGCTTGTCTCCTGTGGGAATTCAAGGACAGAGTAGGTCCCCAGTACCCCATGCTTGTCTCCTGTGGGAATTCAAGGACAGAGTAGGTCCCCAGTACCCCATGCTTGTCTCTCTGGAATTCAAGGACAGAACAGGTCCCCAGTACCCCATGCTTGTCTCTCTCTGGAATTCAAGGACAGAGTAGGTCCCCAGTACCCCATGCTTGTCTCCTGTGGGAATTCAAGGACAGAGTAGGTCCCCAGTACCCCATGCTTGTCTCCTGTGGGAATTCAAGGACAGAACAGGTCCCCAGTAACCCATGCTTGTCTCCTGTGGGAATTCAAGGACAGAACAGGTCCCCAGTACCCCATGCTTGTCTCTCTCTGGAATTCAAGGACAGAGTAGGTCCCCAGTACCCCATGCTTGTCTGCTGTGGGAATTCAAGGACAGAGTAGGTCCCCAGTACCCCATGCTTGTCTCCTGTGGGAATTCAAGGACAGAGTAGGTCCCCAGTACCCCATGCTTGTCTCCAGTGGGAATTCAAGGACAGAACAGGTCCCCAGTACCCCATGCTTGTCTCCTGTGGGAATTCAAGGACAGAGTAGGTCCCCAGTACCCCATGCTTGTCTCCTGTGGGATTTCAAGGACAGAGTAGGTCCCCAGTAACCCATGCTTGTCTCTCTCTGGAATTCAAGGACAGAGTAGGTCCCCAGTACCCCATGCTTGTCTCTCTGGAATTCAAGGACAGAACAGGTCCCCAGTACCCCATGCTTGTCTCCTGTGGGAATTCAAGGACAGAGTAGGTCCCCAGTACCCCATGCTTGTCTCCTGTGGGAATTCAAGGACAGAGTAGGTCCCCAGTACCCCATGCTTGTCTCTCTGGAATTCAAGGACAGAACAGGTCCCCAGTACCCCATGCTTGTCTCTCTCTGGAATTCAAGAACAGAGTAGGTCCCCAGTACCCCATGCTTGTCTCCTGTGGGAATTCAAGGACAGAGTAGGTCCCCAGTACCCCATGCTTGTCTCCTGTGGGATTTCAAGGACAGAGTAGGTCCCCAGTAACCCATGCTTGTCTCTCTGGAATTCAAGGACAGAGCAGGTCCACATTACCTTAAGCTTATCTCCCTGTTGGAATTCAAGGACAGAACAGTCCCATGTGTGAACCTGCTGATATTAAAAGTCAATCGGGTGTGCCATATATCAGTTAAGGCTTTTCCCCAGCATTCAGATGACAAACCATGCAATATCTGAAATACTGTTGCATTTAGCAGCACCAAAACAGTAGTGCTATTCAGGTTTATCCACCAGACATGGCCTGGCCTGTTAAAGAATTTCAAAAGTCTATGATTAAACAAATTATTTTAAGCCCTTGACAAACAGAATATGATATGAAATAAAGAGTAAGGGAGACATTCCATGAGAAGGCATTTAGGTGCACACACGATGTCTGGCTGAGTGCGTATCTGAACCCGAGATCATTGTGTGATAACACATGGTTATGATCCTCCAAAGGAAGCTTATTAACCGAATAATTTATGATTATCGCTGAGTCCGCCCTCATCCAAGATTACTCAGGCATGTGGAATGAATGGAAGCGTGTGGAAGTGTTGAGTTGTGACACGAAATGTTCACATGTGAAGCTTTTATGCATGCCTGAAAATGGAGAGCTGAGCGGATGCAGTGGGAAGCTAGTGCACAGAGCAGGTCACAGGAACTGACAGCAGCTAAATGAAGATTAATTAAATTTGTTTCTCTGCACGGTCGCCTCGAACTACATATTTGCAACAAAATAACTGATCAAATGCACATCAGTTTCCAGGAACACGAATGAACATCCGGGGTAGAATAAGTCTTCAGCATTCAGCAACCCATTCTTGCTGTAAAAGGCGACTATGCTTGTCGTAAGAGGTGACTAATGGGATCGAGTGGTCAGGCTCACTGACTTGGTTGATGCATGTCATCATATCCCAATTGTGTGGATCGATGCTCATAATGTCAGTCACTGGATTGACTGGTCCAGACTTGATTATTTTCAGACCGCTTGAATATTGCTAAATGCGGCATTAAACAACAAACGACATCAACCATCCAGAATATTTTTTTTTAAAAAGCCTGAAGACAAAGTCTTATTATTACATTTTCAGGAACAGATTATTCATTTTTAAATAAATACCAGATCTCCAGCCCTCTAATGAACATATTGTCATCCCCTAAGAGAATGTACCGCTTGACTGTAGGGTGTCTGTGGGATACAGGTCCACATGACCTGTCTGTCTTAGTGCAGTGGTTGCATGCTGTGCATGCTGCTGCCGTCAGGGGGGGGGGGGGGGATTTACATAACGTTATTATGTCAGCATGCATACTGATGCTCTTGGTCTTGATGTTGAGGAATTTTAAATCAAACTTATTCAAGTACTTTATGGTGTCAGTGCTGGGGCAGATGCAGGTCATTTCAAGGTGAATGGCATAGGAAGGTGAAGGTCGAGCAGGAATATGCAAATGTAGTTTTATTGTGTCGGATTAATCAGGACATTTGCACAAATTCAAGGGTTTAGGAATTGGGAAAGACTTCTGCCCATATCCCCCCACCAAAAGTTATATGTTTCTTCGAACTGTAGCATTTTGTCCGTAGTTCCTTACGCTTGAACTTTCTTCAATTATCTTGTCCAATATGGTTATTGTTATGTGTTTCCTACCGTTAAGGGAGGATACGGTCGGAAGTCTTACCAGGAAAACCCATTTCTCGTGCCCCTCCAAGATATTGCTGGTATATTGCCAAAAGTGGTACTCTCTCACTTTTGAGAAAAATGGGCCAGAGAAACATTAATGTCATATAGGTAGTGTCGCCTTTGATATAGCACTGTTGTTAGTCTATCTTGAATTGGGGTGATCGGGTAGCCTAGTGGTTGAAGTGTTCACTCGTCACGCCAAAGACCCGGGTTCGAATCTCGACATTGGTACGATGTGTGAAGCCCACTTCTGGTGTCCCCTGCCGTGATGTTGCTGGAATATTGCTAAAAGTGGCTGAAACCATACTCACTCAGTGTCTTAAAGTATAGAAGTTAGTCATAGCACTTAAACAACTGTTGTAAACTTTTTTTAAAGTGATACACATTACAATTGTTGTAGCTCTACAACTGTTGTCAGTCTACGTTAAAGTGTAGATGATTGTAGCACTACAGCTGTTGTCAGTCTGTGTTAAAGTGTAGATGATTGTAGCACTACAACTGTTGTCAGTCTGTGTTAAAGTGTAGAGGATTGTAGCTCTACAACTGTTGTCAGTCTGTGTTAACGAGTAGATGACTGTAGCACTACAACAGTTGTCAGTCTACGTTAAAGTGTAGATGATTGTAGCACTACAGCTGTTGTCAGTCTGTGTTAAAGTGTAGATGATTGTAGCACTACAACTGTTGTCAGTCTGTGTTAAAGTGTAGAGGATTGTAGCTCTACAACTGTTGTCAGTCTGTGTTAACGAGTAGATGACTGTAGCACTACAACAGTTGTCAGTCTGTGTTAAAGTGTAGATGATTGTAGCACTACAACTGTTGTCAGTCTGTGTTAAAGTGTAGATGATTGTAGCACTACAACTGTTGTCAGTCTATGTTAACGAGTAGATGACTGTAGCACTACAACTGTTGTCAGTCTACGTTAAAGTGTAGATGATTGTAGCTCTACAACTGTTGTCAGTCTACGTTAAAGTGTAGATGATTGTAGCACTACAGCTGTTGTCAGTCTGTGTTAAAGTGTAGATGATTGTAGCACTACAACTGTTGTCAGTCTACGTTAACGAGTAGATGACTGTAGCACTACAACTGTTGTCAGTCTATGTTAAAGTATAGATGACTGTAGCACTACAACAGTTGTCAGTCTATGTTAAAGTGTAGATGATTGTAGCACTACAGCTGTTGTCAGTCTGTGTTAACGAGTAGATGACTGTAGCACTACAACAGTTGTCAGTCTATGTTAACGAGTAGATGACTGTAGCACTACAACTGTTGTCAGTCTACGTTAAAGTGTAGATGATTGTAGCACTACAACTGTTGTCAGTCTGTGTTAAAGTGTAGATGATTGTAGCACTACAACTGTTGTCAGTCTGTGTTAAAGTGTAGATGATTGTAGCACTACAACTGTTGTCAGTCTATGTTAACGAGTAGATGACTGTAGCACTACAACTGTTGTCAGTCTACGTTAAAGTGTAGATGATTGTAGCTCTACAACTGTTGTCAGTCTACGTTAAAGTGTAGATGACTGTAGCACTACAACAGTTGTCAGTCTATGTTAAAGTGTAGATGATTGTAGCACTACAACTGTTGTCAGTCTGTGTTAAAGTGTAGATGATTGTAGCACTACAACTGTTGTCAGTCTATGTTAACGAGTAGATGACTGTAGCACTACAACTGTTGTCAGTCTACGTTAAAGTGTAGATGATTGTAGCTCTACAACTGTTGTCAGTCTACGTTAAAGTGTAGATGATTGTAGCACTACAGCTGTTGTCAGTCTGTGTTAAAGTGTAGATGATTGTAGCACTACAACTGTTGTCAGTCTACGTTAAAGTGTAGATGACTGTAGCACTACAACTGTTGTCAGTCTATGTTAACGAGTAGATGATTGTAGCACTACAACTGTTGTCAGTCTACGTTAAAGTGTAGATGATTGTAGCACTACAACTGTTGTAAGCCTGTGTTAAAGAGTAGATGACTGTAGCACTACAACTGTTGTCAGTCTACGTTAAAGTATAGATGATTGTAGCTCTACAACTGTTGTCAGTCTACGTTAAAGTATAGATGACTGTAGCTCTACAACTGTTGTCAGTCTACGTTAAAGTGTAGATGATTGTAGCACTATAACTGTTGTCAGTCTGTGTTAAAGTGTAGATAATTGTAGCACTACAACTGTTGTCAGTCTGTGTTAAAGTGTAGATAATTGTAGCACTACAACTGTTGTCAGTCTGTGTTAAAGTATAGATGATTGTAGCTCTACAACTGTTGTAAGCCTGTGTTAAAGTGTAGATGATTGTAGCACTACAACTGTTGTAAGCCTGTGTTAAAGAGTAGATGACTGTAGCACTACAACTGTTGTCAGTCTACGTTAAAGTGTAGATGATTGTAGCACTACAACTGGTGTCAGTCTACGTTAAAGAGTAGATGATTGTAGCATTACAACTGTTGTCAGTCTACGTTAAAGTGTAGATGATTGTAGCACTACAACTGTTGTAAGCCTGTGTTAAAGTGTAGATGATTGTAGCTCTACAACTGGTGTCAGTCTGTGTTAAAGTGTAGAGGATTGTAGCTCTACAACTGTTGTAAGCCTGTGTTAAAGTGTAGATGATTGTAGCTCTACAACTGGTGTCAGTCTGTGTTAAAGTGTAGAGGATTGTAGCTCTACAACTGTTGTAAGCCTGTGTTAAAGTGTAGATGATTGTAGCTCTACAACTGGTGTCAGTCTGTGTTAAAGTGTAGAGGATTGTAGCACTTCAACTGGTGTCAGTCTACGTTAAAGTGTAGATGACTGTAGCACTACAACTGGTGTCAGTCTACGTTAAAGTGTAGATGATTGTAGCACTACAACTGTTGTCAGCCTGTGTTAAAGTGTAGATGATTGTAGCATTACAACTGGTGTCAGTCTACGTTAAAGTGTAGATGATTGTAGCTCTACAACTGGTGTCAGTCTACGTTAAAGAGTAGATGATTGTAGCACTACAACTGTTGTCAGTCTACGTTAAAGAGTAGATGATTGTAGCACTACAACTGTTGTCAGTCTACGTTAAAGAGTAGATGACTGTAGCACTACAACTGTTGTCAGCCTGTGTTAAAGTGTAGATGATTGTAGCATTACAACTGGTGTCAGTCTACGTTAAAGTGTAGATGATTGTAGCTCTACAACTGGTGTCAGTCTACGTTAAAGTGTAGATGATTGTAGCACTACAACTGTTGTCAGTCTACGTTAAAGAGTAGATGATTGTAGCACTACAACAGTTGTAAGCCTGTGTTAAAGTGTAGATGATTGTAGCACTACAACTGTTGTCAGTCTACGTTAAAGTGTAGATGATTGTAGCACTACAACTGTTGTCAGTCTGTGTTAAAGAGTAGATGACTGTAGCACTACAACTGTTGTCAGTCTACGTTAAAGTGTAGATGATTGTAGCACTACAACTGTTGTCAGTCTACGTTAAAGAGTAGATGATTGTAGCACTACAACAGTTGTAAGCCTGTGTTAAAGTGTAGATGATTGTAGCACTACAACTGTTGTCAGTCTACGTTAAAGTGTAGATGATTGTAGCACTACAACTGTTGTAAGCCTGTGTTAAAGAGTAGATGATTGTAGCACTACAACTGTTGTCAGTCTATGTTAAAGTGTAGATGATTGTAGCACTACAACTGTTGTCAGTCTACGTTAAAGTGTAGATGATTGTAGCTCTACAACTGTTGTCAGTCTATGTTAAAGTGTAGATGATTGTAGCACTACAACTGTTGTCAGTCTGCGTTAAAGTGTAGATGATTGTAGCACTACAACTGTTGTCAGTCTACGTTAAAGTGTAGATGATTGTAGCACTACAACTGTTGTCAGTCTACGTCAAAGTGTAGATGATTGTAGCACTACAATCACAGCTTAGAACTATTCAGTAGGTATAGTTACAAGTTGACCCAGCATTTCCTTAATGGGAATCCGATGACTAGACTAGACTGGCTGTAGTATCCTTCTCATGTAGTTAATTTGTAATAAACCTCAAGTCAGTGCAATTTGATTTTCTATGATCCATTGAGTTTACTGAATCCTTGGTCAATATATACCTAATAAGGCCAGGCTGATACGAGGTTATTAACCCCAGGGCTACCTTCTTGCACTCTACAGTTGCAACATCTGCCAACAGTCTTTTGAATGGTGGAAGCACTAAGCTCTTGGCAAGGGCGTCTCTACACGTCACTTTTATAAATCATGCGCATTAGTTATTTTTATTGCCAATATGAAATTTTTCAAATTTCTTATGTTTTGTCAAGCATTCTCTGTTACCTGTAAAATAACTTGCTTGAAACTGACTTTGTACTGAGTTGAGTATGCGCCCAGTTGCCTTTGTTGGTATTGTTGGTATTTTGGAATTATGGGTATTTTGGTATTTTTGGTATTATTGGTATTTTAGAGAAAACAATAAGGAGTGTTCCTCCTTCATAAAAAGTCCTATTTTGTCTGAAGTATATTAGGCGTGACCTTTCTTCAGTTACCTTGTCCAATATGGTTATTATTATATGTTTCTTACCGTTGAGGGAGGATACGGTCGGAAGTCTTACCAGGAATTGTTTTCTAGAGCATCTACTTTAAGACCTGCACGACAGTAATTTTTTTTGCCAATAAAAAATGTTTTTCAAATTTTCTGTCATGCGAATAAGTCTCTGTTACCTGTAGAATGACATGCTTGAAACTGACTAGAGCTTGTTCAGTGTGTGTCCTTGTATGTTGGGTATTCTTGGTATTGAGGGGAAAATATAGAACGTTCCTCCTTCAAAATCAGTCCTACCGTCCTCTCATGTTTGGGAAGGGAGGGTAGGGTAGCCTAGTGGATAAAGTGTTCGCTAATCATGCAGACAGACCTGGTTCTATTGCTCACATGGTTACAGTGTGTGAAGTCCATTTGCTGGAATACTGCTAAAAGCAACGTATAACAATACACTCACTTTTGAGACAAATGTGCCAGAGAAACACTAAATTTACATCGCTAATGTCACCTTTGATATAACGTTGGTCCTTGGCCCCTTTTCATAAAGCAATGTTAGAGCTACGTCTGTTGTAAGTCTGTGTTAAAGTTCCCATAGTCCTTGAACTACGATCGCTTTGTGCAACGGGGTAGAACTGCTCAGGTACAAGTGCACTTGTCAGTGGGGTATGTCTCAAAACTTATGTTTTTTATCCGACATCAAACTTTTGAACTGGTCGCTAAGCATGATAGACGAAAACTATGAATGATATTGAAATTAAACTTTGCAGGGAGTCACATCAAGTTTGTTTCAATTTACAAGAATATAGACACTCTCAGTGGTTTATTTCAGGCAACAGCAATCAAATACTTGCTTTGTAATGCTAATCGTGTGAGTGACAGATGCTACCGGCAGGGCAGGGCATGCTTACCCTTATCACAAACACCTGGTGTCATCTTTGATTTTCAGTCATCCATTCATATAATATTCACGCCTATTGTGCCTATTTTCGCCAATTGGAATCTATTTCGACGCATACCATATTCGACGTAATAAGCGCCCAGGGCGCTCTCAAAATTAGAAATAGGGCGCTCTTATTAGAATATTATTTTGAGTTGAAAGATCGTAAATTTTGTGGTTTATGCTGACAGCCTGAAATGTTTATATACGACAGATATATTTTTCCAGGATTTAATTAGTTAGGGTGCATATAACATACGAGTGCGTATTATACACAAATAAATAAGTCTTGTGTACGTAAACCAATTGGAAGGGGTGCCGATTGAGATTGTTCACTAGCCAATATATTGGCAAATATCGCCGTGGGCGCTTATTAGAGCAGGGCGCTTATTACGTCAACTACGGTAATCGAGATTAGTTAACATTTTGTATTCCTTGATAACTGACAAAAATCTTTACAAAAAATCTGCTTTTTTATTCTGCATTGATAATTACGCCATTCAGTATCATTATGCTTAGCAAGCTGTGGCAGTTTAAATATGGAAGTACTTCATACCTGGTGCATACAATTGTGACAGAGATCCAGATTACTTTTTGAGCAATTGAGTTTTTACTCAAAGGTTTCTATTTTAATTGGGTTATTACATTTTTCATTAGGTAACCAATATTTATTCACTCATCTATTCATCACTCTATTGGGTTTTTCCCTAAATGAGTAAGCATTTTGAGATTTTTAAAAAATGAAATAATGTTTTAGATGTATATAACGGTTCTTAAATATAGGCTTAGTAAATTAGCTCGTAAATGTGTTTCGGAAATTAGCTCTGTTGTGAGACGTAAGAGGCTTCATTGGGTATTTACGCGTGTTGTTTTCAAACAATTGAGTTTTTGTGTTTCTGTACGCAAGTTAATTGAAAGTAATTGGGTTTTGAATAGTTTTGGGGGTATTTTATGCAAATACGCAGCTAGTCTATAGCTCTGTGAGAGTTAAAATCCTGTTTATTACAGGTGAAATTCAGAATTCAATGATATTTGTATTTTTCTGTATATATATCATGCAGTATCTGTCAACATCTTTTATTCAAATGAAAAGAATAACAGACTTTGTTAAACATGGAAATTGTTCTCAACTGAAATTATTATTCTAATAACTGCTTACCACTGTTATTTGAAACAATTTCTTCAAACATTGGGTATATGGTTTACATGATTTGCATTTTAGCAGTTTAAAATACCGTATTCGACGTAATAAGCACCCCGCTCTAATAAGCGCCCACAACGATATTTGCTAATATATTGGCCAGTGAACAATCCTAATTAGCACCCCTTCCGATTGATCAATGTACACAAGACTTATTAATTCGCGTATAATACGCACTCATGTGTTATATGCACACTTAATTATGGGCAATTAAATTCTGGAAAAATATCTGTTGTACATAAACATTTCAGGCTGTCAGCATAAACCACAGAATTTATCTTTTAACTCGTTTCTTTCACTAAAATAATACTCTAATAAGAGACCCCTATTTCTAATTTTGAGAGCGCCCTGGGGGCTTATTACGTCGAATACGGTATTGTTTGAATGAGACCGATGAGACCAATATTATTACTGAGACCAAAGTTGTTAAAGCTATCCATCCCTTGTCACGATACGGCTGAAATATTGCCGATGTTACGTTGAATTTCTCTCACTCACTCACTTAAGCTATCCCTCTCAACAAATAAGGTCTCCCCCTGTCATCAGCCAACACTCATGCCCCCAAACCTGCCCACCACGCACCCCCCACCCACCCACCCAACCCCCCCTTCTCTAGCAGCCTACATCTGTCCCCTTATAATGGGGTAGTCGATATAATACACATTTGTGGAGGGGTATGTGTTAAAATGGACATTTTATAACAAAATATAAAGTGGTTTTGCATTCTGTGTTTTCGGGGAAGGTCATGAAAAAAATGTACAAGGACATGGGCAGGGTCATCCTAAAATATGACAAGTATAAGGGGGGGGGTAATTATTTTCTGTACATTAGGGCATCAAAACCCTCTGACCCACCCCCACCACCCCCGTAATAAATGACCGCTCCCTGATGGGTCCTTAAAACAGGTCTGGGTTTGATTCCATGACAGTTTCTTCATCCCTCCAAGCTAGACACTAAATAGTAGCACGAGCCATTGCATAAGGTCTCAATTACAAGAGGAAAAGTATTCTCGTGACTTTGAAGTTGTCGACTGTTATATTTATCAATTCTAAAAGGACCTGCGCCCAGTTGGCCTGATGAACCAGATACCTGTATAGCAGGATGGTGAAACTCGGGAAGCTTATTCTGTCTCCTCCAGTTGGGAACGGCCACATCCTAATGACTTCTGCAGGAACGGCTCTTCTAAGACCCTCAGGACAGCAGAACCAAATGATTTCCTTTGATACGCCATAAATAGCAGTTCCAGACCAGTCCTGTCTCCACCAGCTTCGTATTAATAGCGCCGAGGTCTAAATTTAGGTATCTTGAAGAAGGAATCTATCTCTCACTGCTAAAGATACCTTTTCAGATTATTTCGACCTCAGGTTATCGTTGCTGTTGCATTCTGGGCGTATGAATAACGAGAAAAGAATGTTAATATGCTCATGAGATTAGTGGAGATGCATGGGGGTGTTTCTTTGAGTTTGCTGTTCTGACCAACTTCAGGTTGAGTCTGTGTAACACGATGTAAACAGTTTCATAAGGCTATGTACTTACTTTGTTATCGTGTTCCAGGAGGATTTATTGCCAAACTATTTGCACTTGTTGGAGACGGGCAGGAAGGGATAATGATTCAGTTCAGTACGTTCAGGGGTTACAGGTGGAACTTGGATCAATGGCAAGTTTGGATCCATGGTAGGCCTGGGGTCCATGGTAGGCCTGGGGTCATGGTAGGCCTCGGATCCATGGTAGGCCTGGGGTCCATGGTAGGCCTCGGGTCATGTTAGGCCTCGGATACATGGTAGGCCTTGGGTCATGGTTGGCCTCTGGTCCATGGTAAGCCTCTGGTCATTGTAGGCCTCGGGTCATGGTGGACCTCGGGTCATGGTAGGCCTTTGGTCCATGGTAGGCCTCGGGTCCATGGTAGGCCTCGGGTCATGGTAGGCTTTGGGTTTATGGGAGGCCTTGGGTCAATGGTAGGCTTTGAGTTTATGGGAGGCCTCAGATCAATGGTAGGCTTTGGGTTTATGGGAGGCCTCAGATCAATGGTAGGCCTTGAGTTTATGGTAGACTTCAGATCAATGGTAGGTCTTGAGTTTATGGTAGACCTTAGATCAATGGTAGGCTTTGGATTTATGGTAGGCCTCAGATCAATGGTAGGTCTTGAGTTTATTGTAGGCCTTAGATCAATGGTAGGCTTTGAGTTTATGGTAGGCCTGAGATCAATGGTAGGCCTCAGCTCAATGGTAGACTTTGGGTTTATGGTAGGCCTCAGATCAATGGTAGGTCTTGAGTTTATTGTAGGCCTTAGATCAATGGTAGGCTTTGAGTTTATGGTAGGCCTCAGATCAATGGTAGACTTTGGGTTAATGGTAGGCCTTAGATCAATGGTAGGTCTTGAGTTTATGGTAGGCCTTAGATCAATGGTAGGCTTTGAGTTTATGGTAGGCCTCAGATCAATGGTAGACTTTGGGTTTATGGTAGGCCTCAGATCAATGGTAGGCTTTGAGTTTATGGTAGGCCTCAGATCAATGGTAGACTTTGGGTTTATGGTAGGCCTCAGATCAATGGTAGGCTTTGGGTTTATGGTAGGCCTCAGATCAATGGTAGGCTTTGAGTTTATGGTAGGCCTCAGATCAATGGTAGACTTTGGGTTTGTGGTAGGCCTCAGATTAATGGTAGGCCTCAGATCAATGGTAGACTTTGGGTTTATGGTAGGCCTTAGATCAATGGTAGGCTTTTGTTTTTTTTGTTATGGTATGCTAAGCAAACAGATCGACACTAAAACAAATGAAGCAAACACATATCACCATACAGGTACACAAATCCAACTTATTTTATTTCAACTTACACTGTTAGGCTAGCCTGTTGTGAAGTAAATTAGGTAGTGATCATGTTATAAAATACAGTGAGTGATTGAGTTGGGTTTAACGCCGCTTATAACAGTATTCCAGTTATATCACGGCATGTCAGCTTAATGTGGGAGGAAAGCCCGAAGTGATGCAGGTCTCAGACGTTTACCACTTCGGTGAAACCCACGAGCACGGGTATGGTGTTGACAGAAACATAATCGGGGCGAACCCACAATCATGGGTTTCTGGCGTGCCAAAGGGATGCAACTCTGCACAGCAAATCGTTGCGCCTTAGACGACTGGGCCACCCGTGCCCCCTTATAAAATATAAAGCATAGTGTTTTTATTATAAAGTAGATAGTGATCCTGTTATAAAGTCCCGGGATATTGCCTGATTCTAAAATAAGGACAGGTTGTTATTAATACAAATTAAGTAGCTGTTATATTACCGCCCCCGGTGACGATTACTGCTTGTTTGCGGTGACCTTGACAATCCCAGGAATGAACCTGACATCTGTTTGGTTCGGTGGCAATTATATATGGATAAAACTATTATTGTGATAGAATTACATGATTGCATCTGATTCTTATCATTAACATAGTCAGGGATGAGGCAGTGGATGTTGGATGAATTACAAAAGTACTTCTGTTGACAACAGATAACCTGCTTCACTACTCATGCTGAACGGCCTTGTATATAACTACGACGACATGTTGATACAAAACAATAACATATGGTGGAATATGAGCTCGTATTTACCTATTCTGAACTTGTATAATTGAAGAAGATAAAATGCTGAAATTTAATTTGTATTCTTTTTAAATTTGTGATTATTATCATTTTATTAATATAAACATATTTTTCTATGCGTTGTAAAATAAGTGAGATATTTATATGTTTACTGTCAATATGACTTGCTGACATTACTCGGACAGTTATCAGGAACGTTGGGCAAGTGACTTTGTTTGAAATGTGCCTCTGTTCACCCAGCAATGAATGGGTACCCAGTTGTATGAGATGGCAATGTGGTTGTTAACAGGCAACTTGGGTAGTATACTCCCCAGGGAGCTGAAAATGATTCTTGAGTGTTTTGTTTGTTTTGTTTGTTTGTTGTTTAACGCCGCACTCAGCAATATTCCAGCCATATGACGGCGGTCTGTAAAATAATCGAGTCTGGACCAGACAATCCAGTGATTGACATCATGAGCATCGATCCACTCAATTGGGATCGATGCCATGCATCAACCAAGTCAGCGAGCCTGACCACCCGATCCCGTTAGTCGCCTTTTACGACAAGCATAGTCGCCTTTTACAGCAAGTATGGGTTGCTGAAGACCTATTCTACCCCGGAATCTTCACGGGTCGATTCTTGAGTGTACACTGACTGGGGTAATAATAGCGCTTTGAGCATGCCCCTGTGTGGTGTGGAAATATGCGCAATATAAATAGTCTATTATAATAAAATAATGGTTTGAAATACCAGTAGGATTAATTAATTAACACTTTATGGACTGTTACGCCCAAAGGTTTTCTAATATACCAGTAATGTTCCTTTCACTAATCCCAAAAACAACAGGGAAATAATTGTCACAGCTATAATATTTCAACTGTTACAAATTATTCAAGCTTGTAGAAGATTATTTGATATAGCTACTTCCTTGTTGAGACATGCCGTAAGTTTTTTTGACACATTTTGACAATTTGACATGTATATGGAGAAAGGACAGGCATGCTGACAGAAAGACGTGCCAGACTTAATTGTCAGACCGAGTCAGGCTGGCATGTCCCACCAAAACACATACCGGTACATCTTTGTTTGAAGCCATTTTGTTATGATATGCTCAACTCTGTAAAAAAAGGGACATGAAAGGGAAGCACTGGTTGGTCATGTCTTGTATGCAGAAGATGGAAGAGGGTATCTTATGCAGTGAAATCAATAAATAAATAAAACAGGTTGCACTGTTTTCTCAAAGCCTATGACATTATTACCCAATTCAACAGGTCACTGTTTATTCCAACTGCATTCTCAGCTCCCTGGGGAGAATACAACCCAAGTGCCCATAAGGTACAGGATTGCATTCATATTACCTTCTCATCCTACTAGGTACCCATAGCTGCTGGATGTAAAGAACCAAATTTTGAACAAAGCCACTTGGCTGGGTAGACAACACATGTTTTTCAGTGTGAGGAAGACAAGCACTGGTTTGACATTAGGTTATTGTGATGATACAGGGGCGGTTGGGTAGCCCAGTGGTTAAAGCGTTCGCTCGTCACGCCGAAGACCCGGGTTCGATTCCCGACATGGGTACCATGTGTGAAGCCCATTTCTGGTGTCCCCCGCCGTGATATTGCTGGAATATTGCTTAAAGCGGCGTAAAACCATACTCACTCACTCACTCACTCATTGTGATGATACAATTGTTTTTATATTTAAACTATCAAAATCCTTAACAAGACACATTTGGAAGTTGTTCTGCATTGGTGGGTCAGCAGGAAGTGTGTTTGCCCTTTATGGAAAAGGTCAGGGTTTGATTCCCTGGACCGCCTCCGTGGTCTAGTGGTAGAGCGTCTGCCCGGAGATCGGAAGCTCAGGGTTTGATCCCTGGTTGTGTCATACCAAGAGAGGTTAAAAGATGGCTCGACGATAACAGGGCCGATTGGTATTGTTATGTTGTTTACACAAACACTTTCAAGTTGTGGGTGCGCAGAGGTTGTGTTGAGAGTAGGGACTTAATTCCTTTGTTTTCGAGAAATTAGTTTAATAAACTGGAGAAGCCTGTATTTAATTTTATTTAATTCTATTGGATTAACATACAATAGTGGCGGCAATGTTTGATGTTAAATTGAAACAAATTGGTGAGTTACTGCATAGGGGTATAAAAGTTGGTATATTTTTACTGACTGACATTCTCATCATGAGTTTGAAACAAAAACATCATGCTTATGATGCGGCATTCATACTGCGAGTCGTGGGTGGCTCTAGCTGAGACATTTTCTCACGGGTTTATAATTCTATATACACCGATTCACAAAATGGTGCTTCATTGTTGATGGCAACATAAAGATCATTATGAGATTAAAAAAAGACAACAGAAACAGCTTCCCACATTAGGGGAGTGGATGACTGGTTTGTTAAATCTTCATCAACAAAGTTGGCAGGGGATATAGAAACGGGCTCCATATGTCCGTCCATCCGTCCGTCACGTTTCATTTCCGGAGCATAACTCAGAAACCGTTCAATATTTTTTCATCAAACTTTGCAGGTCTGTCAAGTACATGCTGAACTGGTGCCTTTTGCTATTTAGAAATTTTAGAATTTTTTATTTTTTACGTTTCCATGGCAACAAGATGGACTTAGGTTCTGTGAGGGTAGGGTTCGTTTCCGGAGCATAACTCATAAACCGTTCAATATTTTTTCATCAAACTTTGCAGGTCTGTCAGGTACATGCTGAACTGGTGCCTTTTGCTTTTTAGAAATTTTAGAATTTTTAATTTTTTTACAATTTCCATGACAAGTTCCACCTCGGTTAAAAAAGATTAGGGTTTCTTTAGATTTAATTATATCATAAATTCTGCAACAGGGGCGGGGGATATAGCCACGTTAGTGGCAAACTCTTGTTAAAAATTATAACGACTTTTATAATTACAACATTTTTCATCTTATATTATTGACTATCTGCAAGTACCGGCAGAGTCTTGCAGTCATCTTTGCGGTGTGTCTTTCACTTCCTGGTTCGGCTTATCTACGGGTCATATCTTGTTCTTTCATATTTCAATAGTCAAGTTAATACCTCGGGGTCGGCTTATATGCATGTCGCTTTATAAGTGCATACCTGTGAAGACCCAGGGTAGAATAGATATTCAGCAACCTGTGCTTGCCATAAGAGGCGACTAACGGGATTGGGTGATCAGGCTCACTGACTTGGTTGATCCATGTCATCGTATCCCAGTTGCGTGGATCGATGCTCAGGATGTCAATCACTGGATGGCCTGGTCCAGACTCGATTATATACAGACCGCCGTCATATAGTTGGAATATTGCTGAGTGCGGCGTTAAACAAACAAACAATATAAGTGCAATAATCTTGGACGAGATGCTTGACCCCATTTCACCTCACCTTTGATTCCTTGCATGCTCTTCTTGTCTCACTGTAATACTGCAGTCTGTGTGTCGCATCCTCATCGAATGATTTTTCCAGAAAGTTGAAATAAAATAATTGACTCAGGTTTAAATTTAAAATCTTTGATGTCCTGAAAACTGTTTATGTCTTGAAGCAAAATATTTTGTCCCCGACATACCAGACACTACAACCCAAGAATAATAAAAGGTCGTCTTTGTCATTTTGTTTTATTTTTTTAAAGAGATGATTATGTTGTACCTTTAATGATGCTGTGAAAGGCATGATGGATCTTAGCTTTGACATTCAGTCATTCTTAATTTGCACTTGTACTTCCATAAATCATATTTATGGGTGTCAATAAGTCTAACTATTTTTGGAGTAATTTACATCAAAGGATGTCGACTCAAATGTTCTCTGTTATGAAAGACAATGATATATGATTCAAACTGAAGTTGACTTTGTGTCTGGAAATAACTACCTCAGATAAGACAAACAATTCCGGACCAAAGCCAACCCCTATCTGTCTCACTTCTAGAAAAACAACAAACAAGATTAAACACTCTGAACCTGATCTCCCATTGTATTGCGTCATTCATCAATCCAAATTCAGCCATTCCCAATAAAAGGTTATTGATTCATTAACTGCCTCTTCACCTTATATTCACCTGGTTGCCATGACAACATGTACCCAGGTAACCCGCTGCTTGTCCCAGGGGTCTAAGTCTCACTATGAAATATGCAGCCTGTTCAGGTTCCCACGGACTGGGTGGTTGTAATCGCTCATCAATGGCGGGATTATAGGTATTGAACCAAGGCATTATTTGTTAATGTCAACGCATTACCCTAAGTGACTCAGTGTCACTCGTGCGTAGAGTGGAGTGACGGTTTTCCATTCAATGGGGTACCGTCGTCAGGACATGGGGGAGTGTTTGTTATGAAGTATCTGAACCTTGACCTTTTGTGTTGTGTACGTATTACAGAGTGTAACACCATGGTTCTTTTATTTGTTTGTTGTTGGTTTTTGTTTCGTTGTTGTTTTTTGGGGGTATTTGTTTGTTTTGTTTGGGGGGATTTACCGAATATTTAACGTTCAACTCTTTCTTATTCTTTTTTTAATAAAGATCCATTTTATTTCTCTTCTTTTTTTATCGTTGAAACAAATGTGTGTTTGTATTAATTAAAAAAATAGAGATAATGTGTTTCTTAATGCGTTTATACCCAAGTACCAGAACCAGAAACATTAATCTGATCACAGATGTTGAGATTTTCTCTGTCAAACGATAAACATTAAATAGATTAATGACTATTCCAATAACATTAGTCTTAGTTCCACTGAATTAATTCAAACAAGGCTCTTTGTTATTGTCTTTAATTTCCCACCCTTGTAGATAAAAAAACCCATTTTTTTTAAATATTTCTAGAAATACCATCATTCTGAAACATGGGGAATATTGTCCCTCACAGACCATTTCATAGACCATTTACTTGGACACTGGGTATTACGGGTTAGAATAGGTCTCCAGCAAGCTATTCTGGCCATAACGGTTGAGCTATATTTGGGTGTTTTGGAATTTGGATTGGGTGTTGATTGCGTGGTATCGATCATCCCCGACAACATGGATCATTGTTCATAATATCAATCACTGGATTGTCTGGTCACATACATAAATAATTGCTCAATGCTGTGTTAAACAACAAACATTTCCCAAGATAAACCGGCTTTTTTAGTTTCAAATTTTTGAAAGTTTTTTTTTTTTCAATAGTATGTTTCCTGCGAGCATATTGGCATATACTGTTTTGATGTTTAGAATTCAGTGTTGTTATAAAAATAAAAATATTGGTATGCAAGGCTATTTTGAAATGTCAAGTACAATGTATGTAAACACAGAAGTTATCCCTAATCAATTCCTAGAAATGGGTTCCACAGACTGTTAAACATGTTAAACAAGCCCTGTCCCAATATAGCTCCATAGCTGGGTCTATTCACAAGAAATAACAGTGTGTTCTAACAGCCACTCTATAATGGTCAGCATGTTACATTGTGTTACATTATGTTACATTGATCACAGGGTTTGTGTAGGCATGTAATATAATGGTTATAGCCTAGCTCCCATTAGCACACAAAGTTTTTCAAATGTCAGCTTTCCAGAATGGCTGCTGATTGCGTGGGCATTTTGTCAAGGAAAGGCCAAAGCTTCAGCACTCCACATCCTCATATTTCCATATTTACTGTCAATCAATAATCTGACAGCTGCTTGCTATTTCAGTCTATTTTAAACTGGTTGACGTGTATAAGTGATTGCGACCACAGATAGTCCCTTGTGTACAGTTAAATGTTGGTGATTGTCTAGCTGATGGCATAACGCCGACACATGGAAATTTCTAATGTGATTATGTTTTAATAAACTATGACGGTATCTTTAACTTCATCAATAAAATATGTGGTGGTATGGATATATAGACCGAATATCCAAAATACATGATCACATTTTGAAAATATCAAACACAGTTAATTCAGAGCAATTAACGTGAACATATTGCCTTTAAGAATAGGTCTTTAGCAACCCATACTTGCCGTAAAAGGCGACTATGCTTGTCGTTAAAGGCGACTAACGAGATCGGGGGGTCAGGCTTTCGGACTTGGTTCATACATGTCATCGATCCCAATTGCGTGGATCGATGCTCATGATGTCAATCACTGGATTGTCTGGTCCAGACTTGATTATTTTACAGACCGCCGTCATATAGCAGGAATATTGCTGAGTGCGGGGTTAAACAACAAACCAACCATCCAACCAACAGACTTTATGTAGGAATATTATTTGCACTGTGATAATATAATCTTAATCCATATGGCTGGAAGATAAATAAAAGTTGATTTCCTTGTTATTTTGTTTATGCAGTTCTCTTGACAGTAAGGACAGGCTTCCAGACACTTGAGAATAAATTAAAAAATGAATCCATCTCACGTCTAGAATGTTTTGCTGGTCCTAAAATTAAGCTGGCTCCATTTGGATTTTATTTTTTATTTTGTCGACATATATATTTAAATAAGATAACTTTATCACTGGGACTAAATGTTAGTCTCTCATAACTCCATATAGAGTGGCCCTACCTGATGTATGTTGTGTATGTATATTGCTGTATTTTATTAGGGTGAGACTTATAAATTCTGTCTGTCTGTCTGCCTGCCTGTCTGTCTGTCTGTCTCTGTAGATGAAAGCAGCAACAAAACAGCAACAACACAAAATATTTTTTTAATAGTGCTGGAATTCTTAGGATAGCAGACGTGATGTCAAAACAATGTTTGAGGCGCTGGCTGCAAGTGAAATGTTTTGTTCACCATCATGTTCGTTTTCTCATTGCGTCTTAAAAAGTACAGTATGGTTGAGTCCAGTGCAAACCAGTACAGTGGTGGGAACATTAATTATGAATATGCTCTTCAGTAGGCTAGTTGTGTGGTTAAATGCTCTGTTGACTCGTTAGAGCTCGTTAACTCCACGCAAACATGGAGCTGGCACCGAGCCAAGAAATGATGCAACTCCCCAGTCTGCAGTGGCTCAGTGATATAAGGGAGGTAACTCTAGCAAGAACAAAATGTGCTAATTTTATGCGTCTGAATGCATACATATATACCTGACCATATGATATTTGAGAATGATACAATACACATACTACTCAAAAGTGCATTTTTTTTCATATAACTTTAGTTAATCTGTCATGGGTGGTTGGTATTACAACACACAGGGGGCGGTCGGGTAGCCTAGTGGTTAAAGCGTTCACTCGTCACGCTGAAGATCAAGGTTCGATTCCCGACATGGGTACAATGTGTGAAGCCCATTTCTGGTATCCCCTGCCGTGATATTGCTGGAATATTGCTAAAAGCAGCGTGAAACCATACTCACTAACTCTCTGACTACAACACACAGCATTCCCAATGTAGGCATTCTTTAAATTGCTTCAAATAGTATGTAATGAAACTTCCTTTGAAAACAATACATAATAAAATCATTGAAAATGATTTATTTTTTTTATATTTCAGGTGAGATTGTTGAAGACAACATGCTGTTTGTTTTTGAATTCCATTTCTCATATTTAGTTACATTTTTATATTTTATTTTTCAGGTGTTTGAGCTGACTGATTTCAACAAAAAGCACAAGTCTGTCAGTTTTAAGCCATTCAACTTTGCCTGCATCCTCAAGTTCTCTAAGAAGCAACAGGAAGAGAAGGTTTTCAAGGTAGCAATCTATCAACTTACAAAACCCGTGAAGATCCGGGGTAGAAAAGGTCTTCAGCAACCCATCCTTGCCGTAAGAGGCAACTATGTTTGCTGTAACAGGCAACTAACAGGATCGGGTGGTCAGGCTCACTGACTTGGTTGATGCATGTCATCGTATACCAATTGCGTGGATCGATGCTCATGATGTCAATCACTGGATTGTCTGGTCCAGACTCGATTATTTACAGACCGCCGTCATATAGCTGGAATATTGCTGAGTGCACTGTTAAACAACAAACAATCACTACAAAAAAAATATCCCCATAAAACTTTCATCGTGAAATCTGTTTTTCCAGGATGGGCTTGTGGACCAGCTGTACGAGCTACTACTGGAACAATTCAACAATCATGCTAGCTCCATCGGCTTCCCTGAACTCGTGCTGCCCGCCATGTTGCAGGTGAGGAAATGTTCTCGTTTTGTTTTGAAATAAATTATAAGCGATTGCAGTCTATAGCTGAGGACATTACCAAATCCTATTTCTATATTTTTTGGCTACTAATCCTATTATAATAAGTCTGTTGTGATGTTTTTAAGCCCTTTTGATTGTCTTAATAATTGTTAGTCAGTCTGTTGAATAAAAGGACCGATTTTCAGGCAATTTGTAAATTTGGCTCACCGCAGCGAGTGAGCCCTAGCAGGCAGGGTTTGACAGCCAGGAAGTAGCCCCTTTAAGTGAAAACTCCTCACAGACTCGCTTTCCCATACTTACAGCTGAAGGACTTTTTAAAGAAATGTAAGATCGCCAACTACTGCAAGCAGATTCGTCAGATCGTGGACAAGGTGGAAGATAACGTCAAGTTCATCACACAGCGCAGGAAGGCTGTAACCTTTGCTATTAGCGACTCCAAGGCTGTGGTATGAGCATCTTCTAGTTTCCGTATTCGATATAATAAGCGCCCAGGGCGCTCTCAAAATTAGAAATAGGGGGCTCTTATTAGAATATTATTTTGGTGAAAAACAACAGAGTTCAAAGAGCGTAAATTTCGTGGTTTATGCTGAAATGTTTATATACGACATATATTTTCCAGAATTTAATTGCCCATAATTAAGGGTGCATATAACAAACGTTCTATGCACCACAAATAAACAGTCTTGTGTACATTTATCAATCAGAAGGGGTGCTAATTGGGATTGTTCATTAGCCAGTATATTAGCAAATATCGCCATGGGCGCTTATTACGTCGAATACGGTGATTGTGTGTTTCAGGGTTCAGTGTGTCTTGCATTTCAGGCTTGTAAAGCAGTATCTATGCATTTTAATTTCAAGTTTGTTAACAAGAAGGATGAATTTCTTGGGTAAACCTTGTTTAAATGTACAGTTAGACCTTCTGCAACATGCACTCTACCACCAAACTTGTCAGCATCAACACAAACACACATGAGTTATTCCCCTTGAAGTGTTCCTAATGTTTTTATCCAGCTTCTAAAATGGGTATTCAAAATTACAATATAATTGTCCCCTTTGTTTTTTGTTGCAAATTTCACATATTTCTGGAATCTTTTAAAGATTTTGTACAGCTTTATCTGTCAAGCATTAGATTACTGGGAAAATATACAGTCCAATGATAATTATGTTACTTCGTAAAGATTAATTCTGTTCCTTTAAATCTAACAAAATATATGCAAATATGAACATTGTAATTTTTTGTATTGATTGATGACTTCAGGAAGCCTGGGAGCGACAGTGTTCAGCAGCAGGTGCCCCTCTGACTAAGTACTACACCGGCTGGAGGAAGCTCCGTGACCGGGAGCTACAGCACGAGATCGCTGGAAAGGACAGGGTAGGCGGTTCTTCTACTGTGTAGGATGGACACATACATTAAGTGTTGTGCCAAAATAATTTTTGCCACAAAGCCCAATCTTGTCCTTCAGAGATTTATTCAGCAGAATTTAGTCTTAATTTACGGATTATTTTTAGCTGAGCTTACAAAACCAAGATAAATTTTAACAGACTCAAGCCTCAGACCAAGTCGCAAACTGTAAACAGGATCTGTTTCTGTTTGAGTCCAAGATTTGCACTTATTGTGTGCTTAGGTCACTGTATGTTTGTTAAATTGCAAGGACATTTTGGCTTTCCTTCCATATTAAAGTGAGAATTTTTTCAATTGGAAAGAGGATTCCACCAAGCATACATAAAAATGTGAGAAAAAATCATTTGCAAAATACAACAAAATTATTCCTGACTGCTAACTTACATGTTCTCAAATAGAGAATATTATATGAGTGTTCATGTCATGCTATGTTTATGACGCTAGTGTCTAAATTCCGGTATTTCCCGAGCGAGGGCCAGAATTTAGGCATAGTGTCATTAACATAGTATTACATTAACACGAATATAATGTTCTATTTACTGCTGAAGAAGATGTCTACATTCAGAGTCAAATTTTAGTGTTAACCTATAAGAACAGCAAGTTGCAACGACAGCAGAGCTATGACGTTCGTTCCTAGTATGATGTCATTCTGAGTTCACGTCACAATAAGATTCGAATGATGTCAACAATGCGATCCGGATGACGGAAACAACACACTGTTGTTGACGTGATATATGACCCTAGGGCACGTATGTTTTTTATGAGCCCCGATATGTTTGCCCTTGGAGGTAATAAGAAGAAATATTAGCGTATGTGCAGATCAGTAATCAATTTGGTGAAACAATACAGTGTGAATGATTGAGTGAACGAGTGAGTGAGTATGGTTTTACGCCGCTTTTAGCAATATTCCAGCAATATCACGGCAGGGGATACCAGAAATGGGCTTCACACATTGTACCCATGTCAGGAATCGAACCTGGGTCTTCAGCGTGACGAATGAACACTTTAACCATTAGGCTACTCGACCGCCCCTAGCAATAACATACCACGGGACATGAGAAATAGGCTTCAAACTTACGCTTGTGGGGAATCCAACCCTGACAAATATCATGATTACATTAATATTCCCATTACATAAATAGCCAGATCACACAAAGAATCCTGGGTAGCCTAGTGGTTAAAGCGTTGGCTCGTCACATCGAAGGCCCCGGTTTGATTCCCCACATGGGTACAATGGGTGAAGCCCATTTTCCAGTGTCCATATTGTTAGATCCTTGGTCTAGTGGTAAAGCGTCCGCCCGGAGAGCGGAAGGTCCGGGGTTCAATCCCCGGCCTTGTCATACCAAAAGACGTTAAAAGATGGTACTTGTTGTTACCCTGTCTGGCGCTCGGCATTAAGGGGCTAAAACAAGACTGGTCGGCTCAGTATACTGTGTCTGAGTGGGGTATTCATGTTAAACTGAGGCATGGTATCTCAGTGGGCTAGCACTATAAATAGGCATCAGTCCGGACTAGAACAAGCAGCCACACACACACACGTACATGCACGTCGCTATATAAGTGCAATAATCTTAGACGCGACGTTAAACCCAATTTCACCTCACCTCACCATATTGTTAGAATATTGCTAAAAGCGGCATAAACCATACTCAATCACTCTCCTCCAGACCTGGATACAAGCCTATTCAGTATTGATGATTAAAGTTAGTTTCCTTGCCTTGTTTCTGCAGATAAGCTTGGACGACAACATCCCGACCATTGAGAGGCCAAAGGTCATCCCTAAAGCCACAGCAGAAGATCGGAAGGAATTCTCGGAGCTGTTTGATTCTGACAGCGATGAGTCCGACGATGATGAAACCAGGTATGGGACTTGGTGTTGTCACTCAGTAGATTGTGTTGTTATATGATTCACAAAGGCTTGAGAAGGTCTTGAAGTTAGCAGCCTGGACTTGATAGGCCTTGAATTTTTCAATTTTAACTTAAAATGACCTTGCATTTGGCAGTATGGACTGGTTAAAGGCAATCAAAACAATCAGACAACAAACAATTACTATCAATCTCATTAAAAGTAGGTCTACCTCTCTTTATCAAGATCTGACAAACACTCCATCTGACTCATCAACTGAACGATCTAATCAACCAATCAGTGCGGAGGCGACATATATGTGTATAGTTTAAAAACCCTGTCTTTCTGAGTACCCTGGCATCTAAACCCAAAAGGGAGCACGGGTGGCCCAGTCGTCTAAGGCGCTTCAATTCTCTGTGCAGAGTTGCGACCCTTGGGCATGCCAGAAACCTATGATTGTGGGTTTGAATCCCAGTTCATCTCGATTATATTTCTAGGTTTGTCAGCACCATACCCGTGCTCGTGGGTTTTACCAAAGTGGTAAACGTCTGAGACCTGCATCACTTCGGGCTTTCCTCCAACATTAAGCTAACACGCCGCGATATAACTGTAATACTGTTAAAAGCAGCGTTAAACCCAACTCACTCACTTACTCTAAACCTAAAAGGGAGCACCATCATAAAAATTGTCAGATCTGGATGTTAGGACGTATCAAATATTGGACGATCTGAGATTGTGCAAGTAAATTCCCCCTCTCATTATTGCACCTTGTTAAGCAATAATTCAATAAATCAGAAAGTCATTCTTCTACAGGTTTCTGCCCCGCAAGGAACGCCCTGCCAAGAAACAGAAGACATCCCCAGGAGACTCTGAGGACAGTCAGGATTACAGGTAAAGTTGTTTACCCAGAAAGCAGTTCTGCAGCAAATTCTTCTAATTCTGCAGCAAATAAAATAAAATTTGTAGCTAAATATCTAAAAATCTGTGAAAGATGCCCATGAATTTAATGGTTAGAAAGTGTTTGTGTCAATATTATATGTTATGTTTGTAACTGTTAATACAGACATGAAGGTATATCATCATAATATAATATATCATGGTGAGGTCTGGGGAAAGAATACCGGTAGTCTCCCTGTATCCACTGCTCTTAGAGACGACTACGGACGATCAGGTGGTCTTGGTGACGTGGCTGATAGTGTGTCATTGTATCTGATGGCTTGGATTGTTTCTAACTATTACTGACTCGATATTTTACAGGCATCTATGAAATAGCTGGAATAAAGTGCTGCATTAAACAAGGTTCAGTCAGTTTATGAATGAGCAAGACAGGATTGATTATATCATAGTCTCATCTTTTGAATATTTCAGTGATTTTGACAGTGATGAGTTGGAACAGCTAGCTCAGTCAGCCAGTGATGACGATGACGATGATGATGATGATGACGATGAGGAGGAGGAGGAGAAACCTCAGCCAGCACGAGGCAAGCAGAAGAAGGTGCCAAGCAAGCAGCAGAAGCAGACGGCAAAACCCGTGCAAATGGAGGATGACAGTGACCTTGACCTTGATGATGTCGTAGAAGATTTTGAAATGTCAGATTCCGATTGATATGTAAAGCTCTGAATGTGGGAGAGATGATAGATGCTGTTATGTTTCTTCATCTCTATATATGTGTCAGTGCAGATTAAATTTCTTTCCTCTTGTTTTAGAACTTTATCAAAATCTTGTTTGTTAGTCTACAAAATAATATCGGATTGGATTCTTTTGAGCAAAACTTTTTAGAATGTTTTTTTAGCGTTTTTTTTAACGTTATTGTTTTGAGAGAAGGTCATTAGCTCTTTAACATTGCCTCTTTTAGTCTCTACAACATTTTAATAATCATTGCAATAGGTCAAATATTATTCCAAAGAATTTGTTAAGAATTATAGATATAGATGAAGCAGAAAGATTGTATGAAACCCACATATGCTTGGAAATATTTATCAAGAATGAAATAAAGGTCATTAAGATGAAATGGTGTTGAAATTAACTAATTTTATTTGATTGTCAGTAACAATGACATCTGCTGCCTTTTGAGAAGTTTTTTTATATTGTTCTTTATATGTTTTCATGTTGGAATATACTGAAATCAGTGCTCATTTCTGGAGCAGAACTCGCAAACAGTTGAATATTTCTTGCTGAAACTTGCCACACAGATTAGTCTAAAGGTGAACTGGTGCCTTTTGAGGATTTGGGATATTGAAAAATTCTGAACAGTCATTATTTCTTCACTGAACTGAATGTATCCAATGGCAATGAGCCAGAGGTGGGATATAAGTAGCCAAACTCCATTTTCGAATTGCACCAGACCAGGGGGATATGTCATCTCCTGATGACTCTTTCTGTGGGTTGTGGGAGACAATAAAATTGGGGATTGCTTGGACATGAAGTGCTTTGAATGGCGACAATGAGGAAAGGGTGTCCACTGTCAACCCACTTTAATATTGCACAGAGCAGAGGTCACACATCAGGTGAAGTTAAGCCACAGTCACAGAGAAAAGTTGGATGGAGACCAGTTCGGCAGCTTCTCCTGAGAGTTTCTAGGGGGTCCTGCCCAACACTGAAGCACATGTGGTGTCTCCTGGGGCAAGTCACTTTGTTCGTAATATGCCTCTGTTCCCCCAGCAGTGCATGGGTACCCGGTAGGATGAAACCTTCTAGCACCTCACGGGCAGCATGGGTTGTATACTCCCCAGAGAGCTGAGCATAAAGGAGTCTAGCTACACCTCGTTGACTTGATCGAGGGGCACAACAACTATAGGAGTCTAGCTACACATCATTGACTTTACCGAGGGGCACAACAACTATAGGAGTCTAGCTACACATCATTGACTTGATGGAGGGGCACAACAACTATAGGAGTCTAGCTAAACATCGTTGACGTGATCGAGGGGCACAACAACTATAGGAGTCTAGCTACACATCATTGACTTTACCGAGGGGCACAACAACTATAGGAGTCTAGCTACACATCATTGACGTGATCGAGGGGCACAACAACTATAGGAGTCTAGCTAAACATCGTTGACTTGATGGAGGGGCAAAACAACTATAGGAGTCTAGCTAAACATCGTTGACTTGATGGAGGGGCACAACAACTATAGGAGTCTAGCTAAACATCGTTGACTTGATGGAGGGGCAAAACAACTATAGGAGTCTAGCTAAACATCGTTGACTTGATGGAGGGGCACAACAACTATAGGAGTCTAGCTAAACATCGTTGACTTGATGGAGGGGCAAAACAACTATAGGAGTCTAGCTAAACATCGTTGACTTGATGGAGGGGCACAACAACTATAGGAGTCTGGCTACACATCAGTGACTTGATGGAGGGGCAAAACAACTATAGGAGTCTAGCTACACATCATTGACTTTACCGAGGGGCACAACAACTATAGGAGTCTAGCTACACATCGTTGACTTTACCGAGGGGCACAACAACTATAGGAGTCTAGCTACACATCATTGACTTGATGGAGGGGCAAAACAACTATAGGAGTCTAGCTAAACATCATTGACTTTACCGAGGGGCACAACAACTATAGGAGTCTAGCTACACATCATTGACTTGATGGAGGGGCACAACAACTATAGGAGTCTAGCTAAACATCGTTGACTTGATGGAGGGGCAAAACAACTATAGGAGTCTAGCTACACATCATTGACTTTACCGAGGGGCACAACTATAGGAGTCTAGCTACACATCATTGACTTGATGGAGGGGCACAACAACTATAGGAGTCTAGCTACACATCGTTGACTTCATCGAGGGGCACAACAACTATAGGAGTCTAGCTACACATCATTGACTTGATGGAGGGGCACAACAACTATAGGAGTCTAGCTAAACATCGTTGACTTGATGGAGGGGCAAAACAACTATAGGAGTCTAGCTACACATCATTGACTTTACCGAGGGGCACAACTATAGGAGTCTAGCTACACATCATTGACTTGATGGAGGGGCACAACAACTATAGGAGTCTAGCTACACATCGTTGACTTCATCGAGGGGCACAACAACTATAGGAGTCTAGCTACACATCATTGACTTGATCGAGGGGCACAACAACTCAAATACGAGTCTAGCTACACATCGTTGACTTGATCGAGGGGCACAACAACTCAAGAACGAGTCTATTAAATATATCAACACGAGTTGAAAAAGTGGATACACTCCGAGGCTTGCCAAGGTAAATAATCGAGTCTGGACCAGATAATCCAGTGATTGACATCCTGAGCATCAATCAACGCTATTGGGATTGATGACATGCATCAACCAAGTCAGCGAGCCTGACCACCTGATCCCGTTAGTTGCCTCTTACGACAAGCATGGGTTGCTGAAGACCTATTCTACCCTGGATCTTAATGGGTGTTATGAAGTGGTGCATCTCTACTGCCGCTGAAACAAAAGAGACCAACTCATTACATGAAGTGGTGCATCGCAACTGGAGCTGAAACACATGAGACAAACTCATTTTATGAAGTGGCGCATCACAACTGGAGCTGAAACAGAAGAGACAAACTCATTATATGAAGTGGTGCATCACAACTGGAGCTGAAACAGAAGAGACAAACTCATTATATGAAGTGGTGCATCACAACTGGAGCTGAAACAGAAGAGACAAACTCATTATATGAAGTGGCGCATCACAACTGGAGTTGAAACAGAAGAGACAAACTCATTATATGAAGTGGCACATCACAACTGGAGCTACAAGACTAGAGACCAGCTCATTATACCAAGAAGTGGCGCTTCTCAAATGGTTCTGAAACATTAAAAGGCTAAATCATCGTTACTGGAGGTGGTACATTTCAGTATTGTCTATAGTCTTGATTTTGTTTCCAAAATAATCCTATGGTAGTGATACGCAAATCGTGATGACACTCTACAAAAGGTACTTGCCGGAGCGGGTATGCACAACAGAGGTCTATAACACGAAATCTTTGCATTGATTATAATGGCCAAACGGAGTCAATGTATCTGTTCATTTGAACCTGAAGCTTAGAGCTTTTTAATATCTATCAGTATATGTGCTCTAGAAATCAGACTTCCAGACGACCTCAGCTGACACTACAACTGCCTTTCTACGGTAACTGGGGTATCATTGGGTGTGGACAGCACCCGCAACTCATTCTTACACTTCACCATGGATGCGGAAGGTTATACTTTCCCTACTACTCGGAACATTCGGACCAGCAAAATACACCCCTATATCTACTGACCACATTCTTCACAGGGAAAGTCCAGCATAGCATGGCTTTCTCAGAATGGAGCCCACGTGACCACGGACAGTTGCAATGTGTAACCCATGTCCAGGCACCTTGGTCGTCTGGGTATAAACATACGATTGTAGAAGGACATGCTTACATTCAGTTAAAGTCACCGAGCCTATAGAGTCTATATTTTTACACCATGATGTTGAATAAATTATTGTCTGGAAATATTATCTGCTTTGTCTAAGTGAGGCATCTCAACTGGACTAAATCATAAAGAAAACAAGCTCATATTAGTAGGAAGTGGCACGTCACAACTGGATCTGAAACATATGAAAACAACTCATTATATGAAGTGGTGCATCACAACTGCAGCTGAAACTTTTGAGATCACCTCATTTTATGAAGTGGCACGTCACAGCTGGAGTTGAAACATTAGAGACCAACTCATTATATGAAGTGGTGCTCACAACTGGACCTGAAAAATAGAGACCAACTCATTATATGTAGTGGTGCGTCACAACTGCAGCTGAAACATTAGAGACCAACTCATTATATGAAGTGGTGCTCACAACTGGACCTGAGACATTAGAGACCAACTCATTATATGAAGTGGTGCGTCACAACTGGACCTGAAACATTAGAGACCAACTCATTATATGAAGTGGTGCTCACAACTGGACCTGAAACATTAGAGACCAACTCATTATATGAAGTGGTGCTCACAACTGGACCTGAGACATTAAAGAGCAACTAATTAAATGAAGTGGTGCATTACAACTGCAGCTGAAAAACTAGAGACCAAATCATTCCATGAAGTGGTGCGTCACAACTGCAGCTGAAAAACTAGAGACCAAATCATTCCATGAAATGGTGCGTCACAACCAGTGCTGAAACATATGAGACCAACTCATTAAAATGAAGTGGCGTGTCACAACCGGAGCTGAAACATAAGAGACCAATTCATTTTCCAGGAAGTGGCGCTTCTCAAACTGATCTGAAACATTGAAAGACCAACTCATTAAAATAGGATTTTGCACGTCTGAACTGGATCTAAAAGATTAAAAGACTAAATCATCGTTCCTGGAGTTGGTACATTTCAATACAGACCATAGAGTCTTGATTTTGTTTTCACAATGATTCTGTGGCAGTGATACGCAAATCGTTATAAACCTCTACAAAAGTTACTTGCCAGAACGGGTACACACCACAGAGATCCATAACTACAAATCTTTGCACTGAATATTGTGCTAAACTAATAGTCAAACGGAGACAGTGAATCTCTTCATTTCAATCTGAAGCGTGGAGCTTTTTAATATCTATCAATATAAGTGCAAAAGAGATGAGACTTCCAGACGACCTCAGCTGACACTACAACTGCCTTTCTACGGTAACTGGGGTATCTTTGGGTGTGGACAGCACCCGCAACTCATTCTTACACTTCACCATGAATGCGGAAGGTTATACTTTCCCTACTACTCGGAACATTTGGACCAGCAAAATACACCCCTATATCTACTGACCACATTCTTCACAGGGAAAGTCCAGCATAACATAGCTTTCTCAGAATGGAGCCCACGTGACCACGGACAGTTGCAATGTGTAACCCATGTCCAGGCACCTTGGTCGTCTGGGTATAAACATACAATTTTAGAAAGACATGTTTACATTTAGTCAAAGTCACCATGACTGTAGAAACTATATGAAGTTAAAGTAACACAGAGTTTTCACCATGATATTGAAAAAATGTTTCTGTGTGGAAAAATAGTCTACTTCATCTAAGTGATGCGTCTCAACTGGACCTAAATCATAAAAAAACCCAGCTCATACTCGTAGGAAGTGGCACGTCACAACTGGATCTGAAACATTTGAGATCACCTCATCACATGAAGTGGCACATCACAACTGGAGCTGAAACATTAGAGATCACCTCATCATATGAAGTGGCACATCACAACTGGAGCTGAAACATTAGAGATCACCTCATTATATGAAGTGGCACGTCACAACTGGAGCTGAAACATTAGAGATCACCTCATTATATGAAGCGGCACGTCACAACTGGAGCTGAAACATAAGAGACCAATTTATCATATGAAGTGGCATGTCACAACTGGAGCTGAAATATTAGAGATCACCTCATCATATGAGGTGGTACGTCACAACTGGAGCAGAAATATTAAAGACCAACTTATCATATGAAGTGGCACGTCACAACTGGAGCTGAAACATTAGAGATCACCTCATCATATGAAGTGGCACGTCACAACTTGAGCTAAAACAATCGAGACTAATTCATGAAGTGTCACATCACAATCAGAGCTCAAACATTAGAGACCAACTCATTTTATGAAGTGGTGCATCGCAACTGGAGAAACAAAAGAGAACAACTCATTGTATGAAGTGGCTTTTCACAATCACAGCTGTAACATTTGAAACCAACACATTATATGAAGTGTTTGTTTGTTTGTTGTTTAACGCCACACTCAGCAATATTCCAGCTATATGACGGCGGTCAGTAAATAATCGAGTCTGGACCAGACAATCCAGTGATTGACATCATGACCCTCGATCCACGCAATTGGGATCAGTGACATTCATCAACCAAGTCAGCGAGCCTGATCACCCAATCCCGTTAGTCGCCACTTAAAACAAGCATAGTCGCCTTTTATGGCAAGTATATATGGGTTGCAGAAGACCTATTCTACCCCGGATCTTCACGGGTGTTATGAAGTGGTTCATCACAACAGGAGCTGAAACATTAAAGAGCAACTAATTAAATGAAGTGATGCATTACAACTGCAGCTGAAAAACTAGAGACCAAATCATTATATGAAGTGGTGTGTCACAACCGGAGCTGAAACATAAGAGACCAAATCATTATATGAAGTGGCGTGTCACAACCGGAGCTGAAACATATGAGACCAACTCATTTTCCAGGAAGTGGCGCTTCTCAAATTGACCTGATACATTGAAAGACCAACTCATTAAAATAGGATTTTGCACGTCTGAACTGGATCTAAAAGATTAAAAGACTAAATCATCACTACTGGAGTTGGTACTTTTCAATACAGACAATAGAGTCCTGATTTTGTTTTCGCAATGATTCTTTGTTAGTGATATGCAAATCGTTATAAACCTCTACAAAAGTTACTTGCCAGAAAAGGTACACACCACAGAGGTCCATAACTACAAATCTTTGCACTGAATATTGTGCTTAACTAATGGTCAAACGGAGACAGTGAATCTCTTCATTTTAACCTGAAGCTTGGAGCTTTTTAATATCTATCAATATAAGTGCAAAGAGATGAGACTTCCAGACGACCTCAGCTGACACTACAACTGCCTTTCTACGGTAACTGGGGTATCATTGGGTGTGGACAGCACCCGCAACTCATTCTTACACTTCACCATGGATGCGGAAGGTTATACTTTCCCCACTACTCGGAACATTCGGACCAGCAAAATACACCCCTATATCTACTGACCACATTCTTCACAGGGAAAGTCCAGCATAACATAGCTTTCTCAGAATGGAGCCCACATGACCACGGACAGTTGCAATGTGTAACCCATGTCCAGGCACCTTGGTCGTCTGGGTATAAACATACAATTGTAGAAAGACATGTTTACATTGAGTCAAAGTCAACATGACTGTAGAAAGTATATGGAGTTAAAGTAACACCAAGTTTTCACCATGATATTGAAAAAATGTTTTGGTCTGGAAAAATAATCTGCTTCATCTAAGTGATGCGTCTCAACTGGACATAAATCATTAAAAAAACAACAGCTCATACTCGTAGGAAGTGTTACGTCACAACTGGATCTGAAACATTTGAGATCACCTCATCGTATGAAGTGGCACGTCACAACTGGAGCTGAAACATTAGAGATCACCTCATCGTATGAAGTGGCACGTCACAACTGGAGCTGAAACATTAGAGGTCACCTCATCATATGAAGTGGCACGTCACAACTGGAGCTGAAACATTAGAGATCACCTCATCATATGAAGCGGCATGTCACAACTGGAGCTGAAACATTAGAGATCACCTCATCATATGAAGAGGCACATCACAACTGGAGCTGAAACATTAGAGATCACCTCATCATATGAAGTGGCACGTCACAACTGGAGCTGAAACATTGGAGATCACCTCATGATATGAAGTGGCACATCACAACTGGAGCTGAAACATTTGAGATCACCTCATCATATGAAGTGGCACATCACAACTGGAGCTGAAACATTAGAGATCACCTCATCATATGAAGTGGCACGTCACAACTGGAGCTGAAACATTAGAGATCACCTCATCATATGAAGTGGCACATCACAACTGGAGCTGAAACATTAGAGATCACCTCATCATATGAAGTGGCACGTCACAACTGGAACAGAAATATTAGAGACCAACTTTTCATATGAAGTGGCGTGTCAGAACTGGAGCTGAAACAATCGAGACTAATTCATGAAGTGTCACATCGCAAACAGAGCTCAAACATTAGAGACCAACTCATTATATGAAGTGGTGCATCGCAACTGGAGAAACAAAAAAGAACAACTCATTGTATGAAGTGGCTTTTCACAATCACAGCTGTAACATTTGAAACCAACACATTATATGAAGTGTTTGTTTGTTTGTTGTTTAACGCCACACTCAGCAATATTCCAGCTATATGACGACGGTCAGTAAATAATCGAGTCTGGACCAGACAATCCAGTGATTGACGTCATGACCATCGATCCACGCAATTGGGATCGGTGACATTCATCAACCAAGTCATTGAGCCTGATCACCCAATCCCGTTAGTCGCCTCTTACGTCAAGCATAGTCGCCTTTTATGGCAAGTATGGGTTGCAGAAGACCTATTCTACCCCGGATCTTCACGGGTGTTATGAAGTGGTTCATCACAACTGGAGCTGAAACATTAAAGAGCAACTAATTAAATGAAGTGATGCATTACAACTGCAGCTGAAAAACTAGAGACCAAATCATTATATGAAGTGGTGTGTCACAACCGGAGCTGAAACATAAGAGACCAACTCATTATGTGAAGTGGTGCTCACAACTGGACCTGAAACATTAAAGAGCAGCTAATTAAATGAAGTGGTGCATTACAACTGCAGCTAAAAAACTAGAGACCAAATCATTCCATGAAATGGTGCATAACAACTACAGCTGAAACATAGGAGACCAAATCATTATATGAAGTGGTGTGTCATAACCAGAGCTGAAACATAAGAGACCAACTCATTTTCCAGGAAGTGGCGCTTCTCAAACTGATCTGAAACATTGAAAGACCAACTCATTAAAATAGGATTTTGCACATCTGAACTGGATGTAAAAGATTAAAAGACCAAATAATTCTTTCGGGAGTTGGTACAATTCAATACAGACAATAGAGTCCTGATTTTGTTTTCACAATGATTCTTTGTTAGTGATACGCAAATCGTTATAAACATCTACAAAAGTTACTTGCCAGAACGCGTACACACCACAGAGATCCATAACTACAAATCTTTGCACTGACTATTGTGCTAAACTAATGGTCAAACGGAGACAGTGAATCTCTTCATTTTAACCTGAAGCTTGGAGCTTTTTAATATCTATCAATATAAGTGCAAAAGAGATGAGACTTCCAGACGACCTCAGCTGACACTACAACTGCCTTTCTACGGTAACTGGGGTATCATTGGGTGTGGACAGCACCCGCAACTCATTCTTACACTTCACCATGAATGCGGAAGGTTATACTTTCCCCACTACTCGGAACATTCGGACCAGCAAAATACACCCCTATATCTACTGACCACATTCTTCACAGGGAAAGTCCAGCATAACATAGCTTTCTCAGAATGGAGCCCACATGACCACGGACAGTTGCAATGTGTAACCCATGTCCAGGCACCTTGGTCGTCTGGGTATAAACATACAATTGTAGAAAGACATGTTTACTTATGTCCAAGTCACCATGACTGTAGAAACCTCATGGAGTTAAAGTAGCACCAAGTTTTCACCATGATATTGAAAAAATGAATCTGTCTGGAAAAATAATCTGCTTCATCTAAGTGATGCGTCACAACTGGACCTAAATCATAAAAAACCCAGCTCATACTCGTAGGAAGTGGCGCGTCACAACTGGATCTGAAACATTAGAGATCACCTCATCATATGAAGTGGCACGTCACAACTGGAGCTGAAACATTAGAGATCACCTCATCATATGAAGTGGCGCGTCACAACTGGAGCTGAAACATTAGAGATCACCTCATCATATGAAGTGGCGCGTCACAACTGGAGCTGAAACATTAGAGATCACCTCATCATATGAAGTGGCGCGTCACAACTGGAGCTGAAACATTAGAGATCACCTCATTTATCATATGAAGTGGCGCGTCACAACTGGAGCTGAAACATTAGAGATCACCTCATCATATGAAGTGGCACGTCACAACTGGAGCAGAAATATTAAAGATCAACTTATCATATGAAGTGGCTTTTCACAATCACAGCTGTAACATTTGAAACCAACACATTATATGAAGTGTTTGTTTGTTTGTTGTTTAACGCCACACTGGCAATATTCCAGCTATATGACGGCGGTCAGTAAATAATCGAGTCTGGACCAGACAATCCAGTGATTGACATCATGACCCTCGATCCACCCAATTGGGATCAGTGACATTCATCAACCAAGTCAGCGAGCCTGATCACCCAATCCCGTTAGTCGCCTCTTACGACAAGCAGAGTCGCCTTTTATGGCAAGTATATATGGGTTGCAGAAGACCTATTCTACCCCGGATCTTCATGGGTGTTATGAAGTGGTTCATCACAACTGCAGCTGAAAAACTAGAGACCAAATCATTATATGAAGTGGTGCATTACAACTGCAGCTGAGAAACTAGAGACCAAATCATTATATGAAGTGGTGCATTACAACCGGAGCTGAGAAACTAGAGACCAAATCATTATATGAAGTGGTGTGTCACAACAAGAGCTGAGAAACATATGAGACCAACTCATTTTCCAGGAAGTGGCGCTTCTCAAATTGATCTGAAACATTGAAAGACCAACTCATTAAAATAGGATTTTGCACGTCTGAACTGGATGTAAAAGATTAAAAGACTAAATCATCGTTCCTGGAGTTGGTACAATTCAATACAGACAATAGAGTCCTGATTTTGTTTTCACAATGATTCTTTGTTAGTGATACGCAAATCGTTATAAACATCTAACAAAAGTTACTTGACAGAACGGGTACACACCACAGAGATCCATAACTACAAATCTTTGCACTGACTATTGTGCTAAACTAATGGTCAAAAGGAGACAGTGAATCTCTTCATTTTAACCTGAAGCTTGGAGCTTTTTAATATCTATCAATATAAGTGCAAAAGAGATGAGACTTCCAGACGACCTCAGCTGACACTACAACTGCCTTTCTACGGTAACTGGGGTATCATTGGGTGTGGACAGCACCCGCAACTCATTCTTACACTTCACCATGAATGCGGAAGGTTATACTTTCCCTACTACTCGGAACATTCGGACCAGCAAAATACACCCCTATATCTACTGACCACATTCTTCACAGGGAAAGTCCAGCATAACATAGCTTTCTCAGAATGGAGCCCACATGACCACGGACAGTTGCAATGTGTAACCCATGTCCAGGCACCTTGGTCGTCTGGGTATAAACATACAATTGTAGAAAGACATGTTTACTTATGTCCAAGTCACCATGACTGTAGAAACCTCATGGAGTTAAAGTAGCACCAAGTTTTCACCATGATATTGAAAAAATGAATCTGTCTGGAAAAATAATCTGCTTCATCTAAGTGATGCGTCTCAACTGGACCTAAATCATAAAAAACCCAGCTCATACTCGTAGGAAGTGGCGCGTCACAACTGGATCTGAAACATTAGAGATCACCTCATCATATGAAGTGGCACGTCACAACTGGAGCTGAAACATTAGAGATCACCTCATCATATGAAGTGGCACGTCACAACTGGAGCTGAAACATTAGAGATCACCTCATCATATGAAGTGGCACGTCACAACTGGAACTGAAACATTAGAGATCACCTCATCATATGAAGTGGCACGTCACAACTGGAGCTGAAAAATTAGAGATCACCTCATCATATGAAGTGGCACGTCACAACTGGATCTGAAACATTAGAGATCACCTCATCATATGAAGTGGCACGTCACAACTGGAGCTGAAACATTAGAGATCACCTCATCATATGAAGTGGCACGTCACAACTGGAGCTGAAATATTAGAGATCACCTCATCATAAGAAGTGGAACGTCACAACTGGAGCAGAACCTGGACTGGACTGGATCTTAGGGGTTTAAAGTCTAGACGGGGTAGGTGGGGACTGATAAATATGAATATTATTATAAATATAGAAAAATAACCATACCCAAAAAACTATAACTGAAGAGGAAAAATCCTATCTAATAACACCTATAATCTACAACATCTATAATGTTTTCATATAATGTATTTATAATTATATATTATATCTGAAGTTATTATTACAAGAGAGGGTTCAGATGGTTTAATGAATTTGGAAGAGCTGTTATTAATTTAAAATTATAATATGACAATGTTATGTCAACTAAAACAGCTCCTACTACCCTAATATAGCATTGACGATGTATATATATATATATAAAGTATAGCATAATGGGTTATAAATGTATTACATATACGCTGTAATTAGATATGGAGTCTACTGAAGAAAGAAAAAATGAATAAGAGCCTAGCCTGTCTATAATCGCTGGGGTGGGGAGTCGTGGTATTAAAATTGTGGCATTTATAGAAAGGTTTATGAAATATAGTCTTAATCCAGGTAGAGTATAAGATTTTCGAAATTTTGAATTTTGATGAGCTGTTTTATTTTAGATTTCAGCTCGACTTTGGAAGTGTGAAAATCAATGGATGGGGATGGATGAGTTATGGCTATTTTATGTCTGCATTGTTGTTACCAGGTGTGTTGGAGTGGCCAGGTACCCATAGTAGACTTACAGATTTATTTTCTGATTTTAATTCTGAAATGAAATGGATGATGTTGTTTATAAAGTCAGGTCGGGTTTTGGAATATTTGTTTTGAATTTGCTTTAATGAGCCAAGAGTCTGAAATAATTGGAAAGTTGTTTTGTTTGAGGGTTTTTACTAGATGGAGGGCTGAAAGTATGGCTTATAGTTCAGCAGTATTAGTAATAGTATAGATATGGACAACAGGCACCCCAACATCAAAATGGAAACATTCAAAAGTAGTACCAGTCCTGAAACCAGGAAAACCCCAAAATGAGCCGGACTCAAATCGCCCCATTTCACTAACTTCCCAATTATGTAAAATTATGGGATCAGTTATAAATAACAGGCTCAAGCATCATATTTCAGTAAACAATCTTACTAGCCAAGACCAGAGTGGCTTCACAAACAATAGACAAACTTTACACCATATTTTACATTTGGAACAAGACTTGAGGACAGCACAAGCACAAAAACAATATACATGCGCCATATTTACAGACTTCAGTTAAGCTTTCAATATGGTTTGGCATAATGGCCTCATTCAAAAATTAGAAAATAAAGCCATTAATGGGAGAATTTTAACAGACAGAAATATCACAGTTAAATCCCATAAAACATCAGATACCCACCCATAAGAAAATGACACCCCACAAGGTAGCATATTGTCGCCGACATTATTTAATTTCATGATTGATGACATTAAAACAAAAACTATTGAAAACAATAATATATCAAAAGCAAAATTTGCAGACTACATTTCCTTCTGGACATCCTCATCTTCATTAAACCTAATTAAAACCAAAATACAGTCTGCACTTAACACTATTCAAAGATGGTCTACTAAGTGGGGATTTCAAATGAACAATGAAGAAATCACATTTCAAAAAGAAGCAAAATTTCTAGGAGTCACATTTGACCAACACCTCAATTGGACCCCCATATTTCAAAACTGGTCGACTCTTGCAAAAAAGACTTAAACCTAATGAGGGCTATCAGAGGCACCGACTGGGGATCAGATACTTCTTAGTATATATAAAACACAAATACAATCAAAAATAGATTATGCCGCTCCGGTCCTAAGTGGCATTACAAATACAAATCATAATAAACTGAAAGCTATATAAAGCCCTAAGAATAGCCACAGGTACCAGGACTGGTACTGCCCACAATACACTATTACTAATGACAGGCACACTCTCAATCACACACCGCAGACATCAATCTAGCTTAAACTACAGGGCTGGGGCCCAACATAACCAAATATACAAAACACTCACACCAAAATATGTCAACATTAAAAAATATACAAAAAAAATAATTCAAAACCCACCCAGAAAAAGACCCATACCTTACTCACCTATACCAACTATTATGAGTAAGTACATACCCACAATCTCACCAACATTAAACACACTCCCCCACCCCAACACTATATACGTGATCAACCAGGACCAGAAACAGACACCTCACTACACAGTGTACTACATACACAACCTAATATCTCCCCTACAGAAAAAAACATCATTAATACTTATCCACATACTTACCAACTGGCCATTCCCCACACACATATACTCTGAGGCCTCACAAGATAAGAACAATAACACAGGACTAGGTATTCACTTAGACCAGGACAAACCAATAACCCCCAATCATCATTATAAACATTTGTTGAATAATTGTAAAAGTAAATTTTGATGGGGATTTTATTTAAAATAATGTAGCTAATGTTGTCGAGACCTGTGGCTGAGGCTGTATTCTTGTTTTTTAGGGCTGTTTGTAATTCATGTATATTAAGTATTTTGTTGATAGGTAGAGGGGTGTGGTCTATGTGTCTATGTTTGTGTCGTGGTCTACGTCTGTTTGGTTGCATAGTTTTGAAAACAGTTGTCAGTTAGCTTTAAATTAAATTTTATTTGCTGGGGAGAGTCCGAGGGGGGTTCAGTTGGGGTGTGTGGGTGTGTGGCTTATATTTAATGAAATTTTTATTGGGCAGTGGTTGCTGCCCCAGATGTCATTATGAACTTCCCAGCTAGATTACCAGCAGTTCCGGATGGTGTGACTTAAGGTCCCAGAGAATAATGGTATTGGGTTCTATGAAATTTGTTAGAATTTCTAAGTTGTTGTTTTTAAAGGTTTTGGTTTTTGAATGGTATATAATTATTACTCTTATCTTAGTATTTTTGATAGTGGTATTTATTGCCAGGTCTTCTAAGTTAGGATATCAATAATATTATAATCAAGGGAGTTTTCTACGAAAATAAATAGACCCTAGGCAAGATAATTGATAGGGCAGGGTCTGTCTTTCCGAATGAATTGAAAGCTTGGAATTTTAAAGGCAATTTTAGGGGATATTCGTGTTTCCTGTAAAGCTATTAATAGTAGTTGGATTTTATTTTGGGCAAGGAGGGCCTCAAGTTCATTCCTATTGGCTCAGAGACCATTGCAGTTCCATTGTATAATCACCATGGCTGATTGGGTAAGAAGTGTACTTATAAAAAACATGGGGGGGGGGGGGGGGGGGGTAATTTTGACTAAAGATTTTATTTTCAGGTAATATAAATTTAACTTAGTTATTTAAGCTTTAAGGAGGCTATTTGAAGGACTTTTGGTAAACTTTGGACTTGGTGGCCAGATTGTGTAATGTTTTTGGCAGTGGATAATTTCAAAAGGATTGCGGCAACTATAAACTGAACTATTTTGTTCATGTTGCTGTGTAGTTTTTGTGGGGTGATGTTTGCAGAGGATGCTGTTTTCATGTCTTGTATCTTGTTGGTGAGATAAGTTTTCATGTTTATGGTGATCTAGTTGTAGGGTTGTGACGGGTACTCGAGTACCTGATAACGGGTTGGGTAGCTTAGGACCTCGAGTCCAATTTTCAGGACTTGAGTACCCGTTCAGGGGACATAACTCTAATAGCCTTTCGTAACTCGTAAGTCACTTCCAAATGGACGACAAAGCGGACAAACGTTCAAATGTTTTAGGTAAGCCATGCAGGCATTTAATAAAAAACATAATACCTTAGAATAGATCAATAGATGTTTGATGACCTTTTATTCGCAAAAGCATTACAAACAAGTGGGACAACATTGAACTACGGGTACTCGAGTCCGGTTCGGGTATTGTCTGCCTGGTACTCGAGTTCAGTTTTCGTACCCGGTCGCAACCCTATCTAGTTGGGGATTGGGCAGGGGTGTGGTATGGTCGGTGTTGGTTGTTATTTCAGGGCCTGGGGGGTGTTGAGTTGGTTGGGTGGGTGGGGGTGGCATAGGGGTGGCTAGGTTATAGTGTGTTTGAGCCTGGGGGGTGATTGTGTTGGTTTCTTGAGTTGGGAGTAGTGCTTGGTGGTGTGTGTGTGTGTGTGTGATGAGTGTGTTTGGGCTCTATGGCGAATTTTGTGTGTGTGTGTGGGGGGGGGGGGGGGGGGATGTGTTTGAAATGAGCTGAACGATGAGTCCATGAGTGGGTAAAAGTTGTCCTCTTGACCATCAGTTGTGTAATTGTATGAGGGGATGGTTGTTGGTTTCTGGGAGATCTGATTTTTTAATATTTTTGTTGAGTTTTAGGATATGCTGTTGTTTGATGGGACATGTATTTTGGTTGGATGTGTGGCCTTCGCCTTGGCAATTTAAGCAGGAGGGGGCCCAAGTGCATTCTTGAATGGCATGATTTTGGGACCCACACATAGGGGGAGGTTTTTGCACTTGATTGATTTATGACTAAAAGAGAGAGTGTTGACACTGTGTGGTTTTTTTTCTGATGGGGTGGACTTTATATTTTTTGTGCACCGAAGGTTATGTGAATTGGGAGTGTTGTTGTTTTCAAGGTGATGAAAACTGTTCACAGTGACTATATCAAAACTATATGGAGCTAAAGTAGCGCCAGGATTAACCATAATATTGAAACATTAGAAACTAACTTATGAAGTGGCGCATCACAACTGGAGTTGAAACATTAGAGACCAAGTCATTAAATGAAGTGGCGTGTCACAACAGGAGTTGAAACATTAGAGACCAAGTCATTAAATGAATTGGCGTGTCACAACAGGAGCTACAGCACAATAGAGATCAACTCATTTTATTGAAGAAAATGATTCTGTCTGGAAAAATAATCTGCTTCGTCTTAGTGATGCGTCTCAACAGGATCATAATAGTTGGAGGTGGCGGGCCTTACTGAGGCTCAAACATTAAATGACCAACACATAATAATAATAGGATTTGAGTGAGTTGTGTTTTACGCCGCTTTTAACAGTATTCCAGTTATATCGTGGTGTGTCAGCTTAATGTGGGAGGAAAGCCTGAAGTGATGCAGGTCTCACACGTTTATCACTTCGGTGAAACCCACGAGCACGAGCACGGGTATGGTGCTGACAAACCTAGAAACATAATCGGGGCGAACCGGGATTCGAACCCACAATCATAGGATTCTGGCTCGCCCAAGGGACGCAACTCTGCACAGTGAATCGCGGCGCCTTAGACGACTGGGCCACCCGTGCACCCCTAATAATAATAGCATTTGACCCATCTCCACTGGATCTGAAACACTAGAGGGCATGATATTAAACTAGGAGATGGGGCTTCTCAACTAGAGCTAAAACATTAGAGAAAATCACATTATACTAGGAAGTGGTGCATCTCAACTGGAGCTAAAGTATTAGAGACCAGCCCATTATATGAACTAGTGCCACACACCTAGAGCTAGAGTATTAGAGACCAGCCCATTATATGACCTAGTGTCACACACCTGGAGCTAAAGTATTAGAGACCAGCCCATTATATGACCTAGTGTCACACACCTGGAGCTAAAGTATTAGAGACCAGCCCATTATATGAGCTAGTGCCACACACCTGGAGCTAAAGTATTAGAGACCAGCCCATTATATGAGCTAGTGCCACACACCTGGAGCTAAAGTATTAGAGACCAGCCCATTATATGAACTAGTGCCACACACCTGGAGCTAAAGTATTAGAGACCAGTCCATTATATGACCTAGTGTCACACACCTGGAGCTAAAGTATTAGAGACCAGCCCATTATATGAACTAGTGCCACACACCTGGAGCTAAAGTATTGGAGGCCAGCCCATTATATGAACTAGTGCCACACACCTGGAGCTAAAGTATTAGAGACCAGCCCATTATATGAACTAGTGCCACACACCTGGAGCTAAGGTATTAGAGACCAGCCCATTATATGAACTAGTGCCACACACCTGGAGCTAAAGTATTAGAGACCAGCCCATTATATGAACTAGTGCCACACACCTGGAGCTAAAGTATTAGAGACCAGCCCATTATATGAACTAGTGCCACACACCTGGAGCTAAAGTATTGGAGGCCAGCGCATTATATGAACTAGTGTCACACACCTGGAGCTAAAGTATTAGAGACCAGCCCATTATATGAACTAGTGCCACACACCTGGAGCTAAAGTATTAGAGACCAGCCCATTATATGAACTAGTGTCACACACCTGGAGCTAAAGTATTGGAGGCCAGCCCATTATATGAACTAGTGTCACACACCTGGAGCTAAAGTATTGGAGGCCAGCGCATTATATGAACTAGTGTCACACACCTGGAGCTAAAGTATTGGAGGCCAGCCCATTATATGAACTAGTGCCACACACCTGGAGCTAAAGTATTAGAGACCAGCCCATTATATGAACTAGTGCCACACACCTGGAGCTAAAGTATTAGAGACCAGCCCATTATATGACCTAGTGCCACACACCTGGAGCTAAAGTATTAGAGACCAGCCCATTATATGAACTAGTGCCACACACCTGGAGCTAAAGTATTAGAGACCAGCCCATTATATGAACTAGTGCCACACACTTGGAGCTAAAGTATTAGAGACCAGCCCATTATATGAACTAGTGCCACACACCTGGAGCTAAAGTATTAGAGACCAGCCCATTATATGAACTAGTGCCACACACCTGGAGCTAAAGTATTGGAGGCCAGCCCATTATATGAACTAGTGCCACACACCTGGAGCTAAAGTATTAGAGACCAGCCCATTATATGAACTAGTGCCACACACCTGGAGCTAAAGTATTAGAGACCAGCCCATTATATGAACTAGTGCCACACACCTGGAGCTAAAGTATTGGAGGCCAGCGCATTATATGAACTAGTGTCACACACCTGGAGCTATAGTATTAGAGACCAGCCCATTATATGACCTAGTGCCACACACCTGGAGCTAAAGTATTAGAGACCAGCCCATTATATGAACTAGTGCCACACACCTGGAACTAAAGTATTGGAGGCCAGCGCATTGTGAGAGGAGATATCTCAACTAGAGCTAAAACATGAGAGAACATCACATAATAACAGATGTTACAACAGGAGCTGAAACATTAGAGACCACAGTCTAGATTTTCAAAGCGATCTCAGATAGTGATATCATAACTTACGTTCAAAGATAAGACATCTCAAGTTTAAGACCAGATACATTTTCAAAACTATCTTAAATATGTGGCAGATTTTATAAAGTTACGATCCCTATCAGAAAATTCATTTGTGTGAGAGATTGAAAAAGTGGGGTGTGTTCCAGTCATGTCACGTGTATGTCCCAGCTGCTGACAATAGCAACAACATGGAGAAGTAACACGGAATTCATAATCACATTGTCAGGTCACACTGTTTAACATGCAACTTTTTGAGTGACAGTCCGTTCAATGCTACATATGTCCAATATGTAGACGTTTTGAACTTATGATAAAAGATACCATGACTACCCGAACACAAATAGCTATCATGTGCCATGCAAAGTGAGTGAGTGAGTATGGTCTTAAGCCGCTTTTAGCAATATTCCAGCAATATTCCAGCAATATCACGGCGGGGGACACTAGAAATGGGCTTCACACATTGTACCCATGTCGGGAATAGAACCCGGGTCTTGTGCGTGATGAGCTATGCAAAGGCATTTTTCAAACCCAATAAATGTTATAATCAATAAGTGTAGTGTTACCACATTATAGTTATTAGAATTGAAATAATGTGCCAAAAAGATACTTCACTATTTTCCCTTCTCATGATCCTTTTGCGAGAGAGCAAAGCCTTATGTAAACACATTGCTACAAAGTCAAGGACGAAAGTAATTAAAGGATGTTGTTCTAAATGACAATGAGGAGACTTATGTTCGAATAGGAGGCGTTCAGCATTTAAGATGTGTGTTCAGGTCTGATGTTACGTGTTGTATTCTGGGTCAGTTTCACAATACTGCTTGTTTTTGGGTTTACGTAAAAAGCCAAGTTTATAGAGAAATCACTTACATTATACCTGGAAACACTCAAAACAAAAATTGTTCAGGAAGCAGCGCACACACCAGTGAGTTACAATGACAGTGTAAGTTTCTTCAGTTATTTACATATCCAATATATTTCACGAATAAACAATGGACTCATATTCAATATGAAGCTATTTGTATCTAGATGATGTAATTTTTTAAAAACCTATTTAGATCCATTATTACTATCAAAATTTGAAAGTGACACTTGCGTTCACAAAGGGAGATAATTTAGGAATTGTGAAGTTGTGTTGTCTCATTGAACACGCCACAAGTTAAGGTGTCCTTTTAAATTAAGTAGAGCTAATAAACTGATTTGTCTGATTTGATATAAATCTGGGGGAGGAGCCAAAAATCTACATTGTCAATGTGTAAAATCTATTCCTGAACATAGTTCTATTAAGCTTGGCTTGTCTGACAGCACAGCTGAGGGTGAATTAATAGTATTTGTCTGGTGACCCTATCCTTTTTAATGATATTATTGTTTAAATGGTCTCAAGTATCTATTTTATGAGTATAAAACAGGTAAATGTACACTTTAATTTTAAAAAGAGCAACATTAATTATTCTTTTAAAAACGATCCATTGAATGCAACATTCAAAGATTATTGAAAATGTCTATTCTATATTGATCAGTAAGTTTCATTCAATAAACATCTGCTGCGAAAATAAATTGGAAAGTGAATTTTGGACAATGTTCAAAATATGTTACTTCTTTACCGCATTTTAAACCCAAATGAGCAGAGGAACCCATTTTTTACTTGATTTTTCAAATCGCCATTCTCGAAATATATTACGAAAATATGTGCTTAACTTTAGCTCTCAAAATATCAATAAAATTGCTCTATTTAATGGAATACATCTATGTCATTAATCACCTCTTTTTAAAGAATGCAATTATTCAATAGACAATATTCAATCACTTGTCAAATATTTGTCTTTCAGTAAAATAGATAACCTAGGTGTTGTTTTGAAAACGAAACAAAACAATTACTTTTGCTAGAAAAACATTAAATATACTCTTTATACAAATTTACTATATGCATATTTGATCACATGTATTTCCTTGTTAAATCAATAAGAGTAGCTGCCCCTGAGTTATCAATAAGGTCACGGTCATTACTATAGAGCCTGTCGTCACCTTCCGTTTTAATCCTTCCCAAATTATCGAAAAGGTATGTTGTTTCACACTTCTCCAGCATGGACTCGGATAGAAATATATTGTAAGCTATCGACTCAATAGTTATGTCAAACGCTGTCGCGATTAAGAGCATTTCTAACGCGATATATTAGATGCGTTCTTCGTGTTTTTTCGAAGTGTCAATTTGATTCACACAGTTTAACAAAATGAACTGTCATTCTTTGAACGTAAAGCAGATTATTTGTTTGAAAAATATCTATGGTAAAGTATGCCGCCATCTTGGATGAAGATAACATAAACTTACGACAGGTATGGGGCTATCTTAGATTAATGACAATCTTACGATATCTTAGGTCTATACGATAGCCTACGATTTCTATACCATAACTTTACGATAATTTTAAGGCTACGGTCGTTTCGCAAAAAGTCAAGCTCATTATTATAGAAGTTATGCGTCTTAGCTGGCGCTAATGAAGTTACACTCATCTTTAAAAAAAATGGGGCACCTCAGAACTGATACTGACACATTAAAAGACCAATTCAGCTAGGGCTGGAACAAGTCCAAATTTACTACCCGGGTACCCACCCCTTTATTACCCGACCCTAACCGGGTACCCGCTAGAGGTTTCAAGAGTTGGATACAAAATGGCCGATTGGGAATAGTGTGACCGTAGCCCTGGTAAAATGTATTTAGATACATGTATAAAATGCTCTGGTCATGCATACAATGAAGCTGACTGAAGTTATGTTTTTATTCAAACCTATAAAGGTCAGAAGCAATTGTGCTGTGTCAGAAAGAAATGCGAACATTAGTGACTTGTAGCGTAACCATAGAGTTCCAGATATTTTTGTCATTAAACAATATATCACGTGACTAACCACGGGTCCAGGTAGTCCTGTGGGTACCCGGGTCCTACTCAGTACCCACCCGACCCGAGTACCCCAGTTACCTGTCCCAGCCCTAAATTTAGCATGTATTGATGTTACTACACCTTTCATAGCGGAGCTGGACAAGATAGAGCTGCAATGATGGTTAAAACGGTCATTTCGCAGCAAATACTCTGTATGTATGCATATTTTGTTTGCCAATGTGTGGAGGCGTTTGACAAAATTCTCCTTGTGAAAATGTATTTAAAAAATAATACGGTCTGTGGGTACGCGCGGGTTCGAATCCCGACATGGGTATAATGTGTGAAGCCTATTTCTATTTCCTATGTCCCAGCCGTGATATTGCTGGAATATTGCTAAAAGCTGCGTATTATAAAAACCAAACTCATTCATTCATTCGTTCATTATCTAAAAAAAACCCTGATAAATGATATACCACTTGTTCGTACAAGGAATTTGGAAATGGTATTTTAACACTGCATAATTGTGTTGTGGAAGCCGTTATGACGGCAACGAAACTGTTTTCTCTTGTTTACATCACTGGTGTTGTATGGAGAAACCATGTTAAAACGTTCGCTCCTGTGACGAAAATCCGGGTCTTGGGTAGAAATGTGTGCAACCCATCCTTGGTCTTCCCGTCGTAATGCGGTTGAAATATAATTATGATGTGTACTTTGTTAAGTTGAAAACACCAACGTCATAGGTGTAAGAACATAAACAATATTTAGAATCAGTATGTTTATGTACATGCTGTATTCTTACATCAAATAATATGCTTCATTCATTGACGACATGGGAAATCTCCCCCATAAACATTATTTAGAATCAGTATGCTTTATGTACATGCTGTATTCTTAATTAAATAATATGCTTCATTCATTGATGACATGGGACAATCTCCCCCACCCCCTCCACACGTACGCGCGCGCGCACACACACACACACACACACACACACACAGTGTCAGAGAAACGCTCTTACCGGCCTGGTGCTGTTTTGTATCGAATATAACATCACATCTACGAATCGTTACAGCCACAGCGATTATTCGGTATATGGTCTCTGGTTTACGTAATTATATGTTCACCAACAGATTGTTTAAATACATATTGCTGCACTTACCTTGTCGTTTTGCTAAACGTCCTCTTCAGAATGAAAACATCCGACAGGGCAGGAAATCACGCGAAAAATGTTCTTGTGAAAAGTCTTCAAAATGCACATGACATACCAAATTTTTAAAGCAGCGTTCACCTTAGTGCGCGTGAAAAATATAAACATGAGAAATAGGGGTCTAAGCCCACTGTAATCTCTATTTTAAATGAATTCTAAACAGCCTGTTGAAATTAATTTAACATGCACCGGTGCATTTGATAAAGTAAGCGTCGTCTGCTTCGATCCAAAGAGTCTGCATTACGCGCAGGAAAAACTCGTGCAACGGAACTGTTTTCCTATTGGCTAAATTCGTAACCATGACATCACGTGACTATTCTGGTGAACACCTGCATGAAATATACAACACTTCTAACCTTATTTGACATTTGTTTATTTTAATAATCTTAACCGACAAAGCTATTGGCGGTTTGGTTTGTGTAGCCTGGTTAAAGCGTTGACTCGTCACACCAATTCACCACATGGGTACACCATGTAGAACCGATTTTGACGCCCCTCTCCCTAATATGGCTTGGATTTTGTTCCAAATTTCGCAAAGGGTTTTGTAATTATAAATGGTAAATTTTAGCGGTATCCATCATGATAGAATGGAGATGTAATACAGTGGATGGTCGACCATGCGTTGCCAAGCGCCTTAACATTTTAATGCATTTTAATCATAATGTGGTAGTTAAAGCGTTTGGTCGTCACGCCGAATGCGGGGGTTCTATTACCCACTTGGATACAACCCATGCTTGCTGTAAAGGCATCTATGCTTGTCGTAAGAGGCGACTTACGGGATCGGGTGGTCAGGCTCGCTGACTTGTTCGGTGGATCGATGCTTATGATGTCAATCACTGGATTGTCTGGTCAAGACTCGATTATTTACAGACCGCCGTCATATACCTGGAATATTGCTGAGTGCGGCGTTAAACAACAAACCAACCAACCAATTGTGTTGATCGATGCTTATGACGTTAATCACTGGATTGTGTGGTCCAGTTTTGATAATTGACAGACCGCCGTCATTTTGCTGGAAACCGGGTTAAAATTGGTCTTCAGCAACCCATGCTTGTCGTTCGAGGTGACTAACGGGATAGGGTGGTCACGCTCGCTGACTTGGTTGATGCATGTCATCGTATCCCAAATGAGTAGATCAATGTTCCTGGTGTCAATCACTGGATTGTCTGGTCCAGACTCGATAATTTACAGATCGCCGTCATATAGCTGGAATATTGCTGAGTGCGGCCTTAAACAACAACCAATCTTTATCACATACAGGGGCATGGATGGCCCAGTCATCTAAGGCGCCGCAATTAGCTGTGCAGAGTCCCTTAGGCATGCCAGATACCTATGATCGTTGGTTCGAATACCGGTTCACACCGATGATGTTTCGATGTTTACCAATGTGGTAAATGTATGCGACCTGCATCACGTTGGGTTTTCATCCCCCACTAAGCTGACACGCCGTGATATAACCGTAATACTGTTCAAGCGGCGTTAAAACCAACTCCCTCACTTGACTGACATATACAATGTTGTCAGTTAGTCGACCTGAATATTGCTGAGTGCAGCGTTAACATCAAGCAAACAAACAAACAAACCCACATTGGTATTTCTGCTGTCGGGCGCCGTGATATTGCTGGAATATTGCTAAAAGCGGCGTAAAACCGAACTCACTCAGAAGATATGGCGAAAAGGGGAAACAAGCTAGCTGGAGTTACGGAAAGGAGCTAGGATTAATAATCAGTTTTATAATGATACATGCAAATATACTGAGACATGCACAAAGAATCGGATCAGAATTCTGGTATCAAAATTTGTAGAGACACCAGGGTTTTACCGGGGGCAAAATATTGCGTACGCATAACAATTATGAATATACGCAAATAATATCCATTGGACACACAGGTATATGGATGCTGGGATCATTAAATTTAAACTATAAGTCCGATTTGCATGATATTTCTGTATCAATGTTCGGACATTCCAAGTCAGATTTCTTTACTCAGTAATTGAATTCCGTTTCAAACAGGAAAATCCCTTTCTGAAAGAAGCAAACGGCCTCACACATATTTTGTATGTTTATTTGCTGTTGGTACAGTGGTCACTAAGCTGGTACCCGAATATATTCCCGGGACCCCCAAAATTCATTACCGAGTCCCCAGGACTCGCAATTACACAGGCTTCGGTAAATCCCTGCGACACCATTGCTGGGATGATGGATCATAGTCTTCATATACAGTTAACGTTCATCACGTCAGAGTATTGCTTCATATGGATGTCCGTTCCCGTGTTTTTCCAGGTGAACAATTAACTTGCCTTTGCGTGTGTTTCTTACGGGTGCTACCGGTGGGGCAGGATGATTCTATCACCTTTTCACGGACACCTGGTATCATTACTATTTGATAGTGATTCATGAACACATGATCATGATATATAGTCGGAATCGTACGTCTGCTTTTAGCAGAGAATTCTTATGAATATGGAAAGGGTTTTGTCGCTATTTTATTATAGATACGTAGAGGCTAAAAGACGTTTACAGATGGGTGTTAGGTGATGTTGGCCTTCCGTTGAGACTATTGATTGCTGACTGATTGTTTGTCGTTTAACGCCACACTCAGCAATATTCAAGCTGTATGACGGTGGCCTGTACATAACCGAGTCTGGACCAGACAATCCAGCGATCGATGTTGTGATCACGCCGTCGGAGTACGATGACACGCAATAAACCAAGTATTCGAGTCGATCTAGCCGATCCACTAAGTCGACTGTACAACCACCATAGGTAACTGGGGACCTATTCTAACCCGGAAACCCACGGGCCATTGAGAGTGGTAGGGTGAAAGGGGGCGAAACAGCTTCAGGTGTATGACGGTTATGGGGTAGCAATGCCACTTGCAATACTGATTGGGTGTTTTGGTGTACAGATATGTATATGTAATTGACGTCATTTATATGTTTGTTGCCGGAGTGAAAGTCTTCATAAGAGGTTTTTGCAAAGAGTTCACACACGCGCAACATCTGCGCAAGGTGATTATTTTTAGGTTAGGGTGTATAAATAACAGGGTATGTTTGGTGACTGATTGTTGATGCAGATCACAAATTCAACATAGCTGTCATTACGACCATGTTCAAATCAGATTGGAATTCTCTTTGAGTTTGTTAGAGACGGGATATTTTTGTCAGAATGCTTCAAAACATGAAATTCCTACTTCGAAAAGGATAATTAAACACTATACACGACAACGTGTATGTGGGATATCACTTGAAATATTTACTAGTGGAGTTAAAACTTTTGGAAAAAATATTAGAATATTTTAAGGTCCTCGGATTCATTCAGAAAGGCAGGTCTACAAAAGCCTAATATTGGTCCTCTACAAGATCCGATAACGACGGGGTCAGGGGTGACATAGGCGTCTTAGGCGCCGCGACCCGTGAAGATCCGGGGTAGAATATATCTTCAGCAACCCATGCTTAAATTGTCGTAAAAGAAGACAATACTTGTCGTAAGAGGCGACTAACGGGGTCGGGTGGTCAGGCTCGCTGACTTGGTTGATGCATGTCATCGATCCCAACTGCGTGGATCGATGCTCATGATGTCAATCACTGGATTGCCTGGTCCAGACTCGATTAGTTACAGACCGCGGGCATATAGCTGGAATATTGCTGAGTGCAGAGTTAAACAAAAAACAAACAAACAAATCTTAGGCGCCGCAATTCGCTGTGCAGAGTTTCGTCCACTGGGCACGCCAGGAACCTATGATCGTGGGTTCAAATCTCAGTTCGCCCCGATTATGTTTCTTGGTCTGTTAGCTCCATACTCGTCGGTTTCACCAAAGTGGTAAACGTCTGAGTCCTGCAACTATCAGTGTGTAAGAAAGTATTTCGCTGTTCAGAGTTGCGTCCCTTGGGTACACCAGGGAACTATGATTGTGGATTCGAATCCCAGTTCGACTTGATTATGTTTTTTTAGCACCATGCCCGTGCATTTCATCAAACTTGAATAGTGTTAAAAGCGGCGGTAAACCCAACTCACTCTACTTCCGGTTATCTTAAGAAATGTGGCCACGTGGCCACTTTGACTCTCAAGGCGGTAGGGGGGGGGGGGGGGGGGGGCGCAAATAAGATTTTTCATTTCTTATTCAAGTTAACTTTCACAAGGAAAAATGTTTTCTATAAAAAAATCCGGTGGGGGGGGGGGGGGGGGGGGGGGGGGGGGGGGGGGCTACGGCACTGAATCTCCCTGGAATTCCTTCAGCGCGGTCGATCGGTACACACCTGGAAAGCAATTTGTCACATTATGTCACACGCACACACACACACACACACGCGCACACACACACACTCACTCGTTTTTAGACCATGTATGTCTAACAACATGGTATCACTGAAAAATAGTGGGAAAGTAAATGTCATCTGTAACATAACACACATAATGATGGATAATGAGTCGAAACGGGAACCACAATGACCATGGATCTGGAAGGCTGTAAGATTGGGTATAAATACCCGTTGCTGTCCGAAAACATTCATTGGAATCTCATAAAGACAATCCAAATCCTTAAACTCAGTGGCGAGTGTAACCGCCACGTACCGGGGGACAGTCTCTGCCCTTCTCGTTCCCCCAGTGACGGTCAAGACGTATATAGATTACATATGTACATGACCCGTGAAGATCCGGGGTAGAATAGGTCTTCAGCAACCCATACTTGCCGTAAAAGGAGACTATGCTTGTCGTAAATGGCGACTAACGGGGTCGGGTGGTCAGGCTTGGTTATTTACAGACCGCCGTCTGCTGAGTTAAACAACAAACAAACAAACAAACAAACATATGTACGTAACAGCTACTGCCACTTCAGATACTATGCAGCCGCTACAAAACTGCCAGATTCTGCACTTGTAGATTCATTGCCTGCAGCCGACGTACAAGAATGTCCCAAACATGTTCCAATGGCTTAAAATTTGGACTCACAGGGGGCCAAGGCAAAGTGTCGATAGCTTTTGTTCGCAGAAATGATGTCCAGTTTCGATTATTGACAGACCGCCGTCATTTAGCTGGAAACCGGGGTAGAATAGGTCTTCAGCAACCCATGCTTGTCGTAAAAGGCGACGAACGGGATAGGGTGGTCAGGCTCGCTGACTTGGCTAGTGCATGTCATTGCATCCCAATTGCGTGGATCGATGCTCATGATGTCAATCACTGGATTGTCTGGTCATGACTCGATTATTTACAGACCGTCGTCATATAACTAGAATATTGCTGAGTGCGGCGTTAAACAACAAACAAACAAACAAACAAAACTTTCGGGGTTGCCCAGGTTTGGGCTGTCCTTAACATGACGTGTCATTCGTGACCAACTCGTGTTATTCTGGGACAAGCCGAACTTCTTGCAGGTTACGGAAAGGGGCGAGTGGTGACGAATGATGATGTGTCTGTCGGAGCTATCTAACAAGTCCGCTAATCACAGTATGGTTACAGCCAAGTTGTCGTCCAATAGCTTTGAATGACATTCCTGTGGCACACATGCCGAGCCGTCATATAGCTGGAATATCGCCGAGTGCAGCGTTAAACAACAAGCAAAGAAGCAAAGAAAGAAAGTACCTCTGGCAGCCTTCTCCGTGCCCTGTTCTCAAACGCTGAGTTATGTCTCGAAAGCTGCCAATTTACTAGTATATAGCCATTCTGGTCGAGATGAGTGCTTTTTTTGAAGGCTGAGGGTAACATGCTACACGTGCGTTTTGGCGACAGAATCTGCTTGAAACATGGCAGTTCTTTTGATGGATAGCATTTCTAGGGTAAACTACGATCAAACATGCATTTTTATCAACGGGTATATAAGTAACCTTTATTTTTTCAGGGGGTGATTTATTAATGCCCATGTGTTTAAAAAACGATTTTAAGCGACGAGGAGATATGGTAACGGCTGCTTGAATATTGCAATAAGACCAGCATGCGTGTGCCTGCAGCCACTGCCTGCCGAGAACATACCATAGGGCGATATTCCATGTATACCGTATTCGACGTAATAAGCGCCCACGGCGATATTTGCCAATATATTGGCTGGTGAACAATCCCAAATAGCACCCTTCCGACTGATCAATGTACACACTTCGTGTACTTTTATTCGTGTATGATACGCACTCATGTGTTATAATACCTTATACCCTTAATTACGGGCAATTAAATTCTGGAAAAATATATCTGTCGTGTTTAATACGCACAGACTTTTCTTTTGTATCATTTCAGACTGTCAGCAGAAACCATAAAATTTACGATCTTTCGACTGTTTCACCAAAATTATATTCTAATAAGAGCCCCTATTTATAATTTTGAGAGCGCCCTGGGTGCTTATTACGTCGAATACGGTATATATATGAAACATTAGTTTACATGCCGCCGTCATAAAGCTGGGCTATTTGCGAGTGCGATGTTAACACAAACATAAATCAGTTACAGTGTCCACAATGTCACCTTAAGTATTATTAGTAATAACACTGAAGATGCCTTCAAATGTTTACTCGGGGGCAGGCATTTATTGTGTGGAATAGGACAGAGGGTAAATACATAGTACGAATATAATGAACTTTTCTCTCTCGGGAATTGACTAAAGTGGTTTATTTCATGATTTTCAGCGTGTGTTCTGAATATAAACATATACTCACTAACGAAAAACAAAAAGACGAGTTCCTGCTCTGAAATTGGACGCAGCGCATCAATAACCATGAACCAGTAAGAACTGTGGGCCAATCAACATAAAGAAACAGAGCGTGCCCGGTGCTGTTGTTAACATCACATGGACTTCCTGGTTTGTCGTGGTGGAAAGTGATCGGAGAAATAGTATTGGTATTTCCTGTTATATATTGTTAACATATTTGCCATATTCGCTACTACAATGAAAAGTGTGATTATATTAGTAATTTCAATTGTGCACATATTGTCATTTCTGGAACCCATTGGAGGAGACATTGCAGCCGCAGGATGTTCGTTTCCACACTACGCTGGATCTAAGAAGGATTATCCCAAACTAAAACCATTCATTGGAAAAAGGTGCCTTTTTGAATTAATGTGAATGTTGTTTATTTTTAACTGGGAAATGTCGCAGTTTACTGGGCTGCTAACAATACTGACCCCATTCGCTGATACCGTTTGCTATCTTGGCTTCAAATGTCTGTCCTTGTTGGGAGTCTGACTCTCAGGGTTGTGCATCTTTGGGGGAGTGGTGCCCAAACCTTAGGATCGTGAAAGGGTGTTTGATCGAGAAGAGGTACTTAACCCTAATGAACGTAAAGAGGTGCTTGATCGGAAAGGGATACAAGGGTTAAGGACAGAGTTGGGGGTAACCTACCTTAACCCTAACATTACTAACCTTAAGGGGACGGTCGAGTAGCCTAGTGGTTAAAGCGTTCGCTCGTCACACCGAAGACCTGGGTTCGATTCCCAAAATGGGTACAATATGTGAAGCCCATTTCTGGTGTCCCCTGCCGTGATATTGCTGGAATATTACTAAAAGTGTTGTAAAACAATACTCACTCACTCACTAACCTTAAGGATCGAAGAGATTGCAAGATCTGTGAAGCAAGAGCGAGTGGGCAGCCTGAGGCAGTTTGCAATATAGTAAGCTGTGCCCCGCTTTATCCTTTAACATTAGGGAATAGTGCACTTTACCAGCCACACTTTTTTTCGGATTTCAGTTAGCACTGCAGGGAGGATCAAACTCACTTTGCCAGCTTGAAGCGGAGATAATGATATAATCTGGCCTACCTTTAGAATACAGTACCACAAACTTTTCAAACACATGACAATACCCTATGACATAATTTGTAGTTTTTTGTTGCCAGTCACGCTGGCGAAACAATGCCCTGTGACGTCTGGGGTCATTGATTGTGCATAAGCTCCTCCCAGTGATCTATCATCTCTACAAGCAATGTTATTGCATATGCCCAGTGGTGTTGAGAGTTTTGAATATGTGTTTACTAAATATAGCCTGCGGCAGCACATTTTAGAGCAAGCGCTAATTTATGAAAGTACTTTTATTTTTTAAATATTATTAATTTTTTAGTTTTTCTCGTAATTCAGGTCGCTAACATTGTTATAAATGGGAACTAATATACATTTATTATTTTTTCTGGTTCATTAATTTTCATTATTATGCACAAGAATGCAGTTTATTAGGGATATTATATTGGCGCTGAACACATCCAAATGTCTCCAGTGTTAGGGTAGGTTACCCCGAACTCTATCCTTAGCCCTTGGATCCCCTTTACGATCAATCACCCCTTTACGATCATTGGGGTTAGGTACCTGTTTAGTGGCTATTATAGATTCTATAGCAACTCCTAATATTCTCCACACAAAAACGTCGAGTAAAAAGGATGAAATGATTTTGTGTCGAATATTTTGGCTACTGGAAACTGTCATGGAACATTCACACAAGCCACTTTCACCCGCTACTTTTTTTCAGAACTGATTCAAAAGCGAATTTACCGTTGTGTCGTCACTAACCATGCTCATGCCTCCCTCTTTCCTTACTATTATCCACATCATCCTTACAGTGTTCCCTACCACACTTTTCTGTCACAAAAATCACCCGACAAATTATGAAATAACATGTCATTCATGCGTACTCGCGAGTTTGATGTCTGACGCCTGAAGCCGTTTTCAGTTCGCGCCATGTCGGCACATTCCTCACCACCCGGTATCTTGTAGATTACGGAATGGGAAGAGTGTGCCAAATGGCATCGGGATCATTCGTAAGTGTCCGTAGACTAAAGTCACGAGACACCATGCCTACCCGTAACCTTCGTAAGTGTCCGTCACCTATTCGACCCTTTTCAAACAGTTTTGTAACGTCATAGCCATGACTAGGTAAATTTGCACTTAGTATCACAGTGTGGACATAGCTCAGTTGGTTAGCTGTCGGGCTAACAATCCGAAGGTTGCGAGTTGGCATCCGACGGATTCTCATTAAAACTGGTGGCTTGTCTTTGAGACATATGACCTACGGCAGAGTTGTGGTACTGTATTCTAAAGGTGCTCTGTTAATCTAATGAGCCAATGCTATACCGCGAAACCACAGGCGCTATCAAATAACTGTCACTTTCATGGTCTGGTAAGCTACGTTCTGATTGGTCGGATGAAAGGTCGTTCTGACGTGACCCCTAATGGGATGTCCTCAGATTTTTGTTTAGCGGTAGCGAGAACTACGATCTGATTTTAATTAAATTGGGTATGAAACAAATTTTATAACAGCGGGCGATGCAAAGACCACAATTCAAATGTTAAACCTCTGAGTAGGTCTCACATGAAAGAAGTACGTCTTACAAGGTTACTGTGAGATAGCAAGATACCTGCAATACTAGGGCAAAAGTGGCAGTAGGTTTATAAATTACATGTACCGGTAATACCGTATTCGACGTAATAAGCGCCCATGGCGATATTTGCTAATATATTGGCTAGTGAACAATCCCAATCAGCACCCCTTCTGATTGATCAATGTACACAAGACATATTTATTCTTGTATAATACGTATGTTAGATGCATCCTTAATTATGGGAAATTAAATTATGGAAAAATATATCTGTCGTATATAAACATTTCAGGCTGTCAGCATAAACCACGAAATGTAAGATCTTTCAACTCTGTTGTTTTTCACCAAAATAATATTCTAATAAGAGCCCCCTATTTCTAATTTTGAGATTGCCCTGGGCGCTTATTATGTCGAATACGGTAACCCAAATTTCATGTGTTTAGAAAGCATTTTAATGTGCAATGAATAAAGATCAGTTTTTTGTGATGCATAATTGATCATGAATTCTAATCAATATTAAAGTACTCACGGAAATGAAAAAACCCTGTTTTTTCGACCTCAGATCTTAAATAAAAGCAGTTAATATACAAAATATGTAAATATTCAAACAACTAAATTAGTACTAATTGGGCCGTGGCACAAATACAGCGTATCAAATGTTTTTATGCCTTTTTACACGTAATGTGAATAAAACAGACTATTGTGAAACAGGGCATAACCAGGTGTAAGTAGATCAAGGTGACCTATGATACCTTGACAACAGGTGAGAACAGGTGCATAATGCCTATAGTCTGTTTCTGCTATGTCAAGTTGGACTTTTTATTTTTGAATGTTGAAAGTGCCGACAAATTACTTCCTGTAAAGTACATTTTGTATTGTTCACTGAGATCAAACTAGCAAATCCAGACTAGTACTTTTCGAGTTGTTTTGTTATTTCGTATTTACACCTACGTAACACTTTGTGTCGATTTTTAAATTGAGAAAAACAAGGTTTTTTCATTTCCGTGAGTACTATAGTAGTCTGTTTTGAGTCTGTAAGTTCTTAGCATCGTTTTCAATAGATTTTGGTACCGGTATTACTGTTTAGTGAGTGAGTGAGTGAGTTGGGTTTAACGCCGCTTTTAACAGTATTACAGTTATATCGCGGCGTGTCAGCTTAATGTGGGAGGAAAGCCCGAAGCGATGCAGGTCTCAGACAGTTACCACTTCGGTGAAACCCACGAGCACGGGTATGGTGCTGACAAACCTAGAAACATAATCGGGGCGAACCGGGATTCGAACCCACAATCATTGGTTTCTGGCGTGCCCAAGGGACGCAACTCTGCACAGCGAATCGCGGCGCCTTAGACGACTGGGCCACCCGTGCCCCCGTATTACTGTTTAGATGGTTATAAGCTGAGGTTACTAGACCAAACAGAAATTAACTAGACTTGGGCTTTGGACTTGTGACTTTATTGGGATGATTTGTGCATATAACAAAGCTCCAGATAACTTTTTGAGCAATTGAGTTTTTACATTAGAGTTTCTATTTTAATTGGGTTATTACATTTTTTAATGGGTAACCAATATTTTTTCACTCATTTATTCATCACTCTGTTGGGTTTTCCCCTAATGAGTGAACATTTTAAGATTGAACAAAATGAAATTATGTTTTAGATGTATGTACCTGTTCTAGATATATAGGCTCGACTCGGAAAGTAAATTATCTCGTAATTGTGTTTTGGTAATTAGCTCCTTTGTGCGCATGCTGAAAAATCTTCATTGGGTATTTACGCCAGCTATTTATATACATTGGAGTTTTTCCTTTAATGCACGCGTTTCTGTATTGAAGTTAATTGAAAGTAATTGGGTTTGAATATTTTGGGGGAGTATTTTACGCAAATACACTGCTTATCTGTAGCTCTGATATCACTAACTCACATTCTCATCCAAAGCCCAGAGATCCAGATAAGCTGCGTATCTGCGTGAAATACGCATCAGAAATGCAGAAATACGCAGTAAAATATAATCCAAGCATATCAAATACGCAACGAACATTACAGATACGCTACAAAAATAAAATTTGTGCGTATCATCAAAATATTGTGAAGTAACCCTGCGTATTCGATTAGCAAATCAGCAACTTATTTTGAAAATTATAAACGGGCATTCCGTCAACCTTGCCAAACTCCACGATGACAGTCACATCATGATCATTTGCCATCACACTTTCGTGTGGAAGTATCGTGGTATTTTTGAGTCCTATAAAGCTCTCAAACCCACACGACACCAGTTTGCAGGGACTAGATGAATAGTGTTTTAAAATATTTAACTTAAATACCCACATGTGTAAAAACTAGTGGGTAACAGAAATTTGAATACGCAGATAGAATTACTGATACCCAATGATTTTAACATGCATGGGTAAAATACCCACAGCACCAAAAGCTTATCTGGAGCTCTGAAAGCCCATACATGAAGACTTTCATATCACATCGTTAACACTATTAACACACAGGATTGCAGACAAGAATGAGAAGGTTAGATACTATTTGGTCTACTTTGTAATAATGGCTTGAGCATGTTCATTGTTAATCAGGGATGTGAAATCTCCGCGGAAACGCGGAAAATCGCGTTTTTTAAAACTGTAGTCCTCGGAAAAAAATCATCATCCGCGTAAAAATTTAATTAAAAAATTAAAAAAAACACTCCGAAAAATATGATCGAAAACCGGACATTTGGCGCGGATTGTCCTGTTTTCGATCATGGCTTTCACCAGCATATGTTTTCGGACATCATACGTTTTCTGTCACGAATACTTGCACTATGACGTGGGGTGTGGCATCACACAGAAATTGTAAATACTCAGAGTCAGCTGATGGCTTGTTTTTAAGATAAGTTGTCTTTTAGCCTGTAAGTGAATGAGATGTTTTACAGTTGTTCATGTGATAAGCGAAAAAACTATGAATGTTTCTTCAGCGTCCAAAACCCCGTCATGGGGATATATGTTGTATTAATGTCTTATGTTTGCAATGGAGTTTTGTTTTTTCCATCAAAAGGTAAGTACAAGGTAAGTTTTTTTCAATATGCTTCAACATGGGGAAAGGGTCAGACATTGCACGCTTGTGACAGTTGTCCTTGTGTCTGGGGGATGGGGGTTGAAGTTTATGGCAGTATTGCTCCCAGACCTGGCGGGTAGCCAGGTGCGGGAAAGCTATGCCCGATTTTTTAAAAGTACTGATTTAACTTCGAAATCTGGCATCTTGTTTATTTGACTTATTGACTTTTGCCATTGACTTATTACATTTCTTGGTGTGAATGTTGTCCAAACTGCACAAAATTGCTTAAAATGCAATCAAATGTTTTAAAAATTTCTGGGAGGGCATGCCCCCAGACCCCCCTAGACTTTTCCTCTTTTTTCGGGAAAAGCTGCACACATCCCTGGTTAATGGCTTGTTAAACTGATTGATTCTGGTACAGCATTCCATGCTCAAACCAAAATAAAGACTATCTCATCCAAACCAGGGATGTCAGTGTATCGATAAATAAGTTGATTAATGACGGGTCTAGATAGGAAAGGTTTATCTATTGTTACTAAGCTTTCCAATCACTGATGCCCCTAGTCTGAGTTGTGTTAATGCGTGGGGAATTTAATACAGTAAACTACGGTTATAACGAACACGTTTATAACAAACGGACCGATATAACGAACATATTTTTCGTCCCGACCGTTTGTTGTATAAATGCTGTTTATACGCTAATAACGAACTACGTTTATCACAAACTATATTAGTAGTCCCTTCTATTCGTTATAACCGTAGTTTAGATCTGATCTTGTACTCTAATTTATACTACCATAGTCGCCGTAATAAGTGAGTGGGTATAGTTTTACGCTGCTTTTAGCAATATTCCAGCAATATCACGGTGGGGGACACCAGGAATGGGCTTCACACAATGTACCCATGTCGGGAATCGAACCCGGGTCTTCGGCGTGATGATCGAACTAGGGTACCCCACTAGGCTACCCGACCGCCCCTTTTCGCCGTAATAAGCACCCTGGGCGCATTGACAAAGGAGGACGCTTATTTAAAGCATATGCAGAAATCAAGCGACAATGAAAAACTTAGTTCAAACGTTAATTAAACATTGTTACTAGGTTACTAGGTAAATATATACCCATTCTGTGCTGCTGTTTACTGTAAAAATATGTACTATACACAAGAAATACTGACGGTCATGTAATCTTTCAGTCTTAGAAGTTAGAAGGGTTACTTATATAGATTGCCTACAGATTTGTCTATTAGTTGTTCAGAGGGCGATTATGCGAGCAGAGCGTTTAATAAGGTGAATACAGTATTTAAAAGGAAACAATGTTTTGATGAGTATGTTCCTACTTTACTTCGTGTGTTTCCAGGAGGCACGGGTGGCCCAGTCGTCTAACGCGCCTCAATTTGCTATGCAGAGTTGCGTCCCTTGGGCGTGCCAGAAACCTATGGTTGTGGGTTCAAATCCTGGTTCGCCCCGATTAGGTTTCTAGGTTCTTCAGCACCATGCCCGTGTTTGTGGGTTTCACTGAAGTGGTAAACGTCTGAGACCTGCATCACTTTGGGCTTGCCTCCCACATTAAGCTGACATGCCGCGATATAACCGTAATACTGTAAAAAGCAGCATTAAACCCAACTCACTCACTAACTCACTCACTCCTGTGTTTCCAGCTACAAAGTAACTGATCCCAAGGGAGAGTATACGTATACTGTTGCCATCTGTGCTCCCGCGGGCGGGGTGGATAAAGCAGGTGCAGTGCAGGTTGAGAAGAAGCATCCTGACAATGATCCTGTTGTGCTGGGACTCTACAACAATGCAGACATTATATCTGGAAGTAAGTTGATTGAACAGGTCCCCAACAATTGGGCTTAACAATAATCATTGAAAACAAGATATACTGCAAAACATGAAAATACTATAAGGGTAAAGCTATTTTTCAGGGCATTATCATTTGCAGTAGCCCGAGGTCTTCCATTAACTGCCCGATGAAGGAGGTCATTTGAAAAGACTGGGGGCTTCTGCAAATGATAATGCCCTGAAAAATAGCGTTACTGTTATTATGGCTAAAATGGATGGAATTTGTTATCAAACAAAAAGAATTGACAATATGACGTCACCTACCCCTATCCTATGACATCACCTAACAACGGATTTGATAATGGCCCATCGTCAAGCAATATGAGGGCATTATCAAGTTACAGTGGCCCGCTGATTTCTGATAACATGAGGGTGGTTTAATGATAATTCTATCCATTTTAGCTATAATGTTTTTTAATGGATGTTCATGATGTAGCAACAATGGAATTATTACCATATACGACGTAATAAGCGCCCCACTCTAATAAGCATCCACGGCGACATTTGCTAAGATATTGGCTGGTGAAAAATCCCAATAAGCACCCCTTCCGATTAATCAATGTACACACGACTTATTTATCCTGTATAATACGCACTCTTGTGTTATATGCACCCTTGATTATGGGCAATTAAATTCAGGAAAAATATATCTGTCGTACATAAACATTTAGGCTGTCAGCATAAACCACGAAATTTATCTTTCAACTCTCTTTTTTTTCACCAAAATAATATTCTAATAAGAGCCCCCTATTTTCAATTTTGAGAGCGCCCTGGGCGCTTATTACGTCGAATACAGTATATGCAATGTTTAGACAGAATTTGCATCAATGAATGTGTTTGTTCAACTTTAAGTACTGTTGCCAAATTAGTTTGCCTGGGTGCAAACTTGTTTCGACTTGTGCAACTAGGGTTACTTGTCAACAAGCACCTAGTGCAAGTTGAATCAAGTCCTGCCAGGGAATGTTCCTAACATATGACTCCCTCTGCTGTGAATTTGCTGGAATATTGCTAAAAGCAGTGCAAAACCAAACTCACTCATTCACTCTTACATAGGACTTGGAAAGGGGCCCCGGTGGCCCAGTTGACTAAGGTACCCAATTGGCTGTGAGGAGTTGTGTCTCCTAGGCGTGCCAGAATCATGGTTCGAATCTGATTGCCCTGATTATGTTTCTAGGTTTGTCAGAACTATACCCATTCTTGTGGGTTTCCCCAGAGTGACAAACATCAAGCTGACACACTGTGATATTGACTGAAACTCTGTTTCAAGTGGCGTTGACCGCCTCTGTCGTCTAGTGGTAGAGCGTCTGCCCGGAGATTGGAAGGTCCGTGGTTTGATCCCCGGCCACGTCATGCCAGACATTAAAAGATGGTACTTGTTGTTACCCTGTCTGGCGCTCGGCATTAAGGGGCTGAACAAGGACTGGTCCCTTTGAGTCAGTATACTGTGTCTGAGTGGGGTATTCATGTTAAACTGTGGCATGGTATCTCAGTGGGCTAGCAATATAAAATCGGCATTAATCTAGGCTAGAACAAGGAACCACAGACACACATGCACACAGACACACATGCACACACAGGGGCGGTCGGGTAGCCTAGGGGTTAAAGCGTTCGCTCGTCACGCCGAAGACCCGGGTTCGATTCCCGACATGGGTACAATGTGTGAAGCCCATTTCTGGTGTCCCCCGCCGTGATATTGCTGGAATATTGCTAAAAGCGGCGTAAAACCATACTCACTCACTCACTCACTCACATGCACACACACACACACGCACACACGCACACACATACTCAAAGACGTGCATGCACATCGCTATATAAGTGCAATAATCTTGAACACTACGTTTTCGGTTATACCCCATTTCACCTCACCTCAAAGTGGCGTTAACCAAACTTCATCACTCACTCTGACATATCTCTGGAATAACAACTGGCTGTGTTAGTCAAAATCTCTTGATGTGACCTAACTGTAAAGATGCTTGTGCACACATCAAACACTGGAACCAAAAGAAGAAATGAAATTGGTGAAGACGAACCATAAAATGGACAAATTCTTATTTCTTAATCAACAACATTGCATGTTCTGTTCTTGGGAACATTTTGTGTAAATGATAAAAAAAATGAAATTAAACATGTTAAAGAAGATGAATATTAAATGGACAAATATGTATTTCTTAATCAACAACATTGCATGTTCCGTTCTTGGGAACATTTTGTGTAAATGATAAAAAAATGAAATTGATGAAGTTGAATATTAAATGGACACATTGCATGTTCTGTCAGCTGATTGGTTGTACTTGGAGTACCTGGGAGGAAAAACCTACAACCGCCACTGCAGTGGGGAAGGGCGCCGCGCAGTCATCATGCTCACCTGTGATGAGTCCATTTCAGATGTAAGGCCAGTTTGGAATATACTGTTGTAACAGCTTGTCAATTCACAGATACTATTGTACCCGTGAAGATCCGGGGTAGAATAGGACTTCAGCAACCCATGTTTGCTGTAAAAGGCAACTTTGCTGGTCGTAAGAGGCGACTAACGGGATCAGGTGGTCAGGCTCGCTGACTTGGTTGATGCATGGATCACTGGATTGTCTGGTCCCGACTCGATTATTTACAAACCGGCGTCATATAGTTGGAATATTGCTGAGTGCGGAGTTAAACAACAAACAAACAAACAAACACTATTGAATATTGAGAGTAACAATAACTTCCCGAGCTTGTCCCCATGGAATCTTCTGTGGGTAGAGTAGGTCTCCAGTACCCCGAGCTTGTCCCCACGGAATCTTCTGTGGGTAGAGTAGGTCTCCAGTACCCCAAGCTTGTCCCCATGGAATCTACTGGTGTAGAGTAGGTCTCCGGTACCCCAAGCTTGTCCCCATGGAATCTTCTGTGGGTAGAGTAGGTCTCCAGTACCCCAAGCTTGTCCCCATGGAATCTTCTGGTGTAGAGTAGGTCTCCAGTACCCCAAGCTTGTCCCCATGGAATCTTCTGGTGTAGAGTAGGTCTCCAGTACCCCAAGCTTGTCCCCATGGAATCTCCTGTGGGTAGAGTAGATCTCCAGTACCCAAAGCTTGTCTCCATGGAATCTCCTGGTGTAGAGTAGGTCTCCAGTACCCCAAGCTTGTCTCTATGGAATCTTCTGTGGGTAGAGTAGGTCTCCAGTACCCCAAGCTTGTCTCCATGGAATCTCCTGGTGTAGAGTAGGTCTCCAGTACCTCAAGCTTGTCCCCATGGAATCTCCTGGGCTAGAGTAGGTCTCCAGTACCCCTAGCTTGTCTCCATGGAATCTCCTGGTGTAGAGTAGGTCTCCAGTACCCCTAGCTTGTCCCCATGGAATCTTCTGTGGGTAGAGTAGGTCTCCAGTACCTCAAGCTTGTCTCCATGGAATCTCCTGGTGTAGAGTAGGTCTCCAGTACCCCAAGCTTGTTTCCATGGAATCTCCTGGTGTAGAGTAGGTCTCCAGTACCCCTAGCTTGTCTCTATGGAATCTTCTGTGGGTAGAGTAGGTCTCCAGTACCCCAAGCTTGTCCCCATGGAATCTTCTGTGGGTAGAGTAGGTCTCCAGTACCCCAAGCTTGTCTCCATGGAATCTCCTGGTGTAGAGTAGGTCTCCAGTACCCCAAGCTTGTCTCCATGGAATCTCCTGGTGTAGAGTAGGTCTCCAGTACCCCTAGCTTGTCTCCATGGAATCTCCTGGTGTAGAGTAGGTCTCCAGTACCCCAAACTAGTCCCAATGGAATCTTCTGTGGGTAGAGTAGGTCTCCAGTACCCCAAGCTTGTCTCCATGGAATCTCCTGGTGTAGAGTAGGCCTCCAGTACCCCTAGCTTGTCTCCATGGAATCTTCTGTGGGTAGAGTAGGTCTCCAGTACCCCGAGCTTGTCTCCATGGAATCTCCTGGTGTAGAGTAGGTCTCCAGTACCCCAAGCTTGTCTCCATGGAATCTCCTGGTGTAGAGTAGGTCTCCAGTACCCCAAGCTTGTCTCCATGGAATCTTCTGTGGGTAGAGTAGGTCTCCAGTACCCCAAGCTTGTCTCTATGGAATCTCCTGGTGTAGAGTAGGTCTCCAGTACCCCTAGCTTGTCTCCATGGAATCTTCTGTGGGTAGAGTAGGTCTCCAGTACCCCTAGCTTGTCTCCATGGAATCTTCTGTGGGTAGAGTAGGTCTCCAGTACCCCAAGCTTCTCTCCATGGAATCTCCTGGTGTAGAGTAGGTCTCCAGTACCCCAAGCTTGTCTCCATGGAATCTTCTGTGGGTAGAGTAGGTCTCCAGTACCCCAAGCTTGTCTCTATGGAATCTCCTGGTGTAGAGTAGGTCTCCAGTACCCCTAGCTTGTCTCCATGGAATCTTCTGTGGGTAGAGTAGGTCTCCAGTACCCCTAGCTTGTCCCCATGGAATCTTCTGTGGGTAGAGTAGGTCTCCAGTACCCCTAGCTTGTCTCCATGGAATCTCCTGGTGTAGAGTAGGTCTCCAGTACCCCAAACTAGTCCCAATGGAATCTTCTGTGGGTAGAGTAGGTCTCCAGTACCCCAAGCTTGTCTCCATGGAATCTCCTGGTGTAGAGTAGGTCTCCAGTACCCCATGCTTGTCTCCATGGAATCTTCTGTGGGTAGAGTAGGTCTCTAGTACCCCAAGCTTGTCTCCATGGAATCTTCTGTGGGTAGAGTAGGTCTCCAGTACCCCAAACTAGTCCCAATGGAATCTTCTGTGGGTAGAGTAGGTCTCCAGTACCCCTAGCTTGTCTCCATGGAATCTTCTGTGGGTAGAGTAGGTCTCCAGTACCCCTAGCTTGTCTCCATGGAATCTCCTGTGGGTAGAGGAGGTCTCCAGTACCCCAAGCTTGTCCCCATGGAATCTTCTGTGGGTAGAGTAGGTCTCCAGTACCCCAAGCTTGTCTCCATGGAATCTCCTGGTGTAGAGTAGGTCTCCAGTACCCCAAGCTTGTCTCCATGGAATCTCCTGGTGTAGAGTAGGTCTCCAGTACCCCTAGCTTGTCTCCATGGAATCTCCTGGTGTAGAGTAGGTCTCCAGTACCCCAAACTAGTCCCAATGGAATCTTCTGTGGGTAGAGTAGGTCTCCAGTACCCCAAGCTTGTCTCCATGGAATCTCCTGGTGTAGAGTAGGTCTCCAGTACCCCTAGCTTGTCTCCATGGAATCTTCTGTGGGTAGAGTAGGTCTCCAGTACCCCAAGCTTGTCTCCATGGAATCTTCTGTGGGTAGAGTAGGTCTCCAGTACCCCAAGCTTGTCTCTATGGAATCTCCTGGTGTAGAGTAGGTCTCCAGTACCCCTAGCTTGTCTCCATGGAATCTTCTGTGGGTAGAGTAGGTCTCCAGTACCCCTAGCTTGTCTCCATGGAATCTTCTGTGGGTAGAGTAGGTCTCCAGTACCCCAAGCTTCTCTCCATGGAATCTCCTGGTGTAGAGTAGGTCTCCAGTACCCCTAGCTTGTCTCCATGGAATCTCCTGGTGTAGAGTAGGTCTCCAGTACCCCTAGCTTGTCCCCATGGAATCTTCTGTGGGTAGAGTAGGTCTCCAGTACCTCAAGCTTGTCTCCATGGAATCTCCTGGTGTAGAGTAGGTCTCCAGTACCCCAAGCTTGTTTCCATGGAATCTCCTGGTGTAGAGTAGGTCTCCAGTACCCCTAGCTTGTCTCTATGGAATCTTCTGTGGGTAGAGTAGGTCTCCAGTACCCCAAGCTTGTCCCCATGGAATATTCTGTGGGTAGAGTAGGTCTCCAGTACCCCAAGCTTGTCTCCATGGAATCTCCTGGTGTAGAGTAGGTCTCCAGTACCCCAAGCTTGTCTCCATGGAATCTCCTGGTGTAGAGTAGGTCTCCAGTACCCCTAGCTTGTCTCCATGGAATCTCCTGGTGTAGAGTAGGTCTCCAGTACCCCAAACTAGTCCCAATGGAATCTTCTGTGGGTAGAGTAGGTCTCCAGTACCCCAAGCTTGTCTCCATGGAATCTCCTGGTGTAGAGTAGGCCTCCAGTACCCCTAGCTTGTCTCCATGGAATCTTCTGTGGGTAGAGTAGGTCTCCAGTACCCCGAGCTTGTCTCCATGGAATCTCCTGGTGTAGAGTAGGTCTCCAGTACCCCAAGCTTGTCTCCATGGAATCTCCTGGTGTAGAGTAGGTCTCCAGTACCCCAAGCTTGTCTCCATGGAATCTTCTGTGGGTAGAGTAGGTCTCCAGTACCCCAAGCTTGTCTCTATGGAATCTCCTGGTGTAGAGTAGGTCTCCAGTACCCCTAGCTTGTCTCCATGGAATCTTCTGTGGGTAGAGTAGGTCTCCAGTACCCCTAGCTTGTCTCCATGGAATCTTCTGTGGGTAGAGTAGGTCTCCAGTACCCCAAGCTTCTCTCCATGGAATCTCCTGGTGTAGAGTAGGTCTCCAGTACCCCAAGCTTGTCTCCATGGAATCTTCTGTGGGTAGAGTAGGTCTCCAGTACCCCAAGCTTGTCTCTATGGAATCTCCTGGTGTAGAGTAGGTCTCCAGTACCCCTAGCTTGTCTCCATGGAATCTTCTGTGGGTAGAGTAGGTCTCCAGTACCCCAAGCTTGTCTCTATGGAATCTCCTGGTGTAGAGTAGGTCTCCAGTACCCCAAGCTTGTCTCCATGGAATCTCCTGGTGTAGAGTAGGTCTCCAGTACCCCATGCTTGTCTCCATGGAATCTTCTGTGGGTAGAGTAGGTCTCTAGTACCCCAAGCTTGTCTCCATGGAATCTTCTGTGGGTAGAGTAGGTCTCCAGTACCCCAAACTAGTCCCAATGGAATCTTCTGTGGGTAGAGTAGGTCTCCAGTACCCCTAGCTTGTCTCCATGGAATCTTCTGTGGGTAGAGTAGGTCTCCAGTACCCCTAGCTTGTCTCCATGGAATCTCCTGTGGGTAGAGGAGGTCTCCAGTACCCCAAGCTTGTCCCCATGGAATCTTCTGTGGGTAGAGTAGGTCTCCAGTACCCCAAGCTTGTCTCCATGGAATCTCCTGGTGTAGAGTAGGTCTCCAGTACCCCAAGCTTGTCTCCATGGAATCTCCTGGTGTAGAGTAGGTCTCCAGTACCCCAAGCTTGTCTCCATGGAATCTCCTGGTGTAGAGTAGGTCTCCAGTACCCCAAACTAGTCCCAATGGAATCTTCTGTGGGTAGAGTAGGTCTCCAGTACCCCAAGCTTGTCTCCATGGAATCTCCTGGTGTAGAGTAGGTCTCCAGTACCCCTAGCTTGTCTCCATGGAATCTTCTGTGGGTAGAGTAGGTCTCCAGTACCCCAAGCTTGTCTCCATGGAATCTTCTGTGGGTAGAGTAGGTCTCCAGTACCCCAAGCTTGTCTCTATGGAATCTCCTGGTGTAGAGTAGGTCTCCAGTACCCCTAGCTTGTCTCCATGGAATCTTCTGTGGGTAGAGTAGGTCTCCAGTACCCCTAGCTTGTCTCCATGGAATCTTCTGTGGGTAGAGTAGGTCTCCAGTACCCCAAGCTTCTCTCCATGGAATCTCCTGGTGTAGAGTAGGTCTCCAGTACCCCTAGCTTGTCTCCATGGAATCTTCTGTGGGTAGAGTAGGTCTCCAGTACCCCAAGCTTGTCTCTATGGAATCTCCTGGTGTAGAGTAGGTCTCCAGTACCCAAAGCTTGTCCCCATGGAATCTTCTGTGGGTAGAGTAGGTCTCCAGTACCCCAAGCTTGTCTCCATGGAATCTCCTGGTGTAGAGTAGGTCTCCAGTACCCCAAGCTTGTCTCCATGGAATCTCCTGGTGTAGAGTAGGTCTCCAGTACCCCAAGCTTGTCTCCATGGAATCTCCTGGTGTAGAGTAGGTCTCCAGTACCCCTAGCTTGTCTCCATGGAATCTTCTGTGGGTAGAGTAGGTCTCCAGTACCCCAAGCTTGTCTCCATGGAATCTTCTGTGGGTAGAGTAGGTCTCCAGTACCCCAAGCTTGTCTCTATGGAATCTCCTTGTGTAGAGTAGGTCTCCAGTACCCCTAGCTTGTCTCCATGGAATCTTCTGTGGGTAGAGTAGGTCTCCAGTACCCCTAGCTTGTCTCCATGGAATCTTCTGTGGGTAGAGTAGGTCTCCAGTACCCCAAGCTTCTCTCCATGGAATCTCCTGGTGTAGAGTAGGTCTCCAGTACCCCTAGCTTGTCTCCATGGAATCTTCTGTGGGTAGAGTAGGTCTCCAGTACCCCAAGCTTGTCTCTATGGAATCTCCTGGTGTAGAGTAGGTCTCCAGTACCCAAAGCTTGTCCCCATGGAATCTTCTGTGGGTAGAGTAGGTCTCCAGTACCCCAAGCTTGTCTCCATGGAATCTCCTGGTGTAGAGTAGGTCTCCAGTACCCCAAGCTTGTCTCCATGGAATCTCCTGGTGTAGAGTAGGTCTCCAGTACCCCAAGCTTGTCTCCATGGAATCTCCTGGTGTAGAGTAGGTCTCCAGTACCCCAAGCTTGTCTCCATGGAATCTCCTGGTGTAGAGTAGGCCTCCAGTACCCCTAGCTTGTCTCCATGGAATCTTCTGTGGGTAGAGTAGGTCTCCAGTACCCCGAGCTTGTCTCCATGGAATCTCCTGGTGTAGAGTAGGTCTCCAGTACCCCAAGCTTCTCTCCATGGAATCTCCTGGTGTAGAGTAGGTCTCCAGTACCCCTAGCTTGTCTCCATGGAATCTTCTGTGGGTAGAGTAGGTCTCCAGTACCCCAAGCTTGTCTCTATGGAATCTCCTGGTGTAGAGTAGGTCTCCAGTACCCCTAGCTTGTCTCCATGGAATCTTCTGTGGGTAGAGTAGGTCTCCAGTACCCCTAGCTTGTCTCCATGGAATCTTCTGTGGGTAGAGTAGGTCTCCAGTACCCCAAGCTTCTCTCCATGGAATCTCCTGGTGTAGAGTAGGTCTCCAGTACCCCTAGCTTGTCTCCATGGAATCTTCTGTGGGTAGAGTAGGTCTCCAGTACCCCAAGCTTGTCTCTATGGAATCTCCTGGTGTAGAGTAGGTCTCCAGTACCCCTAGCTTGTCTCCATGGAATCTTCTGTGGGTAGAGTAGGTCTCCAGTACCCCTAGCTTGTCCCCATGGAATCTTCTGTGGGTAGAGTAGGTCTCCAGTACCCCTAGCTTGTCTCCATGGAATCTCCTGGTGTAGAGTAGGTCTCCAGTACCCCAAACTAGTCCCAATGGAATCTTCTGTGGGTAGAGTAGGTCTCCAGTACCCCAAGCTTGTCTCCATGGAATCTCCTGGTGTAGAGTAGGTCTCCAGTACCCCATGCTTGTCTCCATGGAATCTTCTGTGGGTAGAGTAGGTCTCTAGTACCCCAAGCTTGTCTCCATGGAATCTTCTGTGGGTAGAGTAGGTCTCCAGTACCCCAAACTAGTCCCAATGGAATCTTCTGTGGGTAGAGTAGGTCTCCAGTACCCCTAGCTTGTCTCCATGGAATCTTCTGTGGGTAGAGTAGGTCTCCAGTACCCCTAGCTTGTCTCCATGGAATCTCCTGTGGGTAGAGGAGGTCTCCAGTACCCCAAGCTTGTCCCCATGGAATCTTCTGTGGGTAGAGTAGGTCTCCAGTACCCCAAGCTTGTCTCCATGGAATCTCCTGGTGTAGAGTAGGTCTCCAGTACCCCAAGCTTGTCTCCATGGAATCTCCTGGTGTAGAGTAGGTCTCCAGTACCCCTAGCTTGTCTCCATGGAATCTCCTGGTGTAGAGTAGGTCTCCAGTACCCCAAACTAGTCCCAATGGAATCTTCTGTGGGTAGAGTAGGTCTCCAGTACCCCAAGCTTGTCTCCATGGAATCTCCTGGTGTAGAGTAGGTCTCCAGTACCCCTAGCTTGTCTCCATGGAATCTTCTGTGGGTAGAGTAGGTCTCCAGTACCCCTAGCTTGTCTCCATGGAATCTTCTGTGGGTAGAGTAGGTCTCCAGTACCCCTAGCTTGTCTCCATGGAATCTTCTGTGGGTAGAGTAGGTCTCCAGTACCCCAAGCTTGTCTCCATGGAATCTCCTGGTGTAGAGTAGGTCTCAAGTACCCCTAGCTTGTCTCCATGGAATCTTCTGTGGGTAGAGTAGGTCTCCAGTACCCCAAGCTTGTCTCTATGGAATCTCCTGGTGTAGAGTAGGTCTCCAGTACCCCTAGCTTGTCTCCATGGAATCTCCTGGTGTAGAGTAGGTCTCCAGTACCCCAAACTAGTCTCCATGGAATCTTCTGTGGGTAGAGTAGGTCTCCAGTACCCCAAGCTTGTCTCCATGGAATCTCTTGGTGTAGAGTAGGTCTCCAGTACCCCATGCTTGTCTCCATGGAATCTTCTGTGGGTAGAGTAGGTCTCCAGTACCCCAAACTAGTCCCAATGGAATCTTCTGTGGGTAGAGTAGGTCTCCAGTACCCCTAGCTTGTCTCCATGGAATCTTCTGTGAGTAGAGTAGGTCTCCAGTACCCCTAGCTTGTCCCCATGGAATCTTCTGTGGGTAGAGTAGGTCTCCAGTACCCCAAACTTGTCTCCATGGAATCTCCTGGGCTAGAGTAGGTCTCCAGTACCCCTAGCTTATCCCCATGGAATCTTCTGTGGGTAGAGTAGGTCTCCAGTACCCCTAGCTTGTCTCCATGGAATCTCCTGTGGGTAGAGGAGGTCTCCAGTACCCCAAGCTTGTCCCCATGGAATCTCCTGGTGTAGAGTAGGTCTCCAGTACCCCAAGCTTGTCCCCATGGAATCTTCTGTGGGTAGAGGAGGTCTCCAGTACCCCAAGCTTGTCCCCATGGAATCTCCTGGTGTAGAGTAGGTCTCCAGTACCCCGAGCTTGTCTCTATGGAATCTCCTGGTGTAGAGTAGGTCTCCAGTACCCCAAGCTTGTCCCCATGGAATCTTCTGTGGGTAGAGTAGGTCTCCAGTACCTCAAGCTTGTCCCCATGGAATCTTCTGTTGGTAGAGTAGGTCTCCAGTACCCCAAGCTTGTCCCCATGGAATCTCCTGGTGTAGAGTAGGTCTCCAGTACCCCAAGCTTGTCCCCATGGAATCTTCTGTGGGTAGAGTAGGTCTCCAGTACCTCAAGCTTGTCCCCATGGAATCTTCTGTGGGTAGAGTAGGTCTCCAGTACCCCAAGCTTGTCCCCATGGAATCTCCTGTGGGTAGAGTAGGTCTCCAGTACCATGAGCTTGTCCCCATGGAATCTCCTGGTGTAGAGTAGGTCTCCAGTACCCCAAGCTTGTCCCTATGGAATCTTCTGTGGGTAGAGTAAGTCTCCAGTACCCTGAGCTTGTCCCCATGGAATCTCCTGGTGTAGAGTAGGTCTCCAGTACCCCAAGCTTGTCCCCATGGAATCTTCTGTGGGTAGAGTAGGTCTCCAGTACCCCAAGCTTGTCCCCATGGAATCTTCTGTGGGTAGAGTAGGTCTCCAGTACCCCAAGCTTGTCCCCATGGAATCTTCTGTGGGTAGAGTAGGTCTCCAGTACCTCAAGCTTGTCCCCATGGAATCTTCTGTTGGTAGAGTAGGTCTCCAGTACCCCAAGCTTGTCCCCATGGAATCTCCTGGTGTAGAGTAGGTCTCCAGTACCCCAAGCTTGTCCCCATGGAATCTTCTGTGGGTAGAGTAGGTCTCCAGTACCTCAAGCTTGTCCCCATGGAATCTTCTGTGGGTAGAGTAGGTCTCCAGTACCCCAAGCTTGTCCCCATGGAATCTCCTGTGGGTAGAGTAGGTCTCCAGTACCATGAGCTTGTCCCCATGGAATCTCCTGGTGTAGAGTAGGTCTCCAGTACCCCAAGCTTGTCCCTATGGAATCTTCTGTGGGTAGAGTAGGTCTCCAGTACCCTGAGCTTGTCCCCATGGAATCTCCTGGTGTAGAGTAGGTCTCCAGTACCCCAAGCTTGTCCCCATGGAATCTTCTGTGGGTAGAGTAGGTCTCCAGTACCCCAAGCTTGTCCCCATGGAATCTTCTGTGGGTAGAGTAGGTCTCCAGTACCCCAAGCTTGTCTCCATTAAATCTTCTGTGGGTAGAGTAGGTCTCCAGTACCCCGAGCTTGTCCCCATGGAATCTCCTGTGGGTAGAGTAGGTCTCCAGTACCCCAAGCTTGTCTCCATGGAATCTCCTGGGCTAGAGTAGGTCTCCAGTACCCCAAGCTTGTCTCCATTAAATCTTCTGTGGGTAGAGTAGGTCTCCAGTACCCCAAGCTTGTCTCAATGGAATCTCCTGTGGGTAGCGTAGGTCTCCAGTACCCCAAGCTTGTCTCCATTAAATCTTCTGTGGGTAGAGTAGGTCTCCAGTACCCCAAGCTTGTCTCCATTAAATCTTCTGTGGGTAGAGTAGGTCTCCAGTACCCCAAGCTTGTCTCAATGGAATCTCCGGGGCTAGAGTAGGTCTCCAGTACCCCAAGCTTGTCTCCATTAAATCTTCTGTGGGTAGAGTAGGTCTCCAGTACCCTAAGCTTGTCCCCATGGAACTCCTGTGGGTAGAGTAGGTCTCCAGTACCCCAAGCTTGTCCCCATGGAATCTCCTGTGGGTAGAGTAGGTCTCCAGTACCCTGAGCTTGTCCCCATGGAATCTCCTGGTGTAGAGTAGGTCTCCAGTACCCCAAGCTTGTCCCCATGGAATCTTCTGTGGGTAGAGTAGGTCTCCAGTACCCCAAGCTTGTCCCCATGGAATCTTCTGTGGGTAGAGTAGGTCTCCAGTACCCCAAACTTGTCTCCATGGAATCTCCTGGGCTATAGTAGGTCTCCAGTATCCCAAGCTTGTCTCCATTAAATCTTCTGTGGGTAGAATAGGTCTCCAGTACCCCAAGCTTGTCCCCATGGAATCTTCTGTGGGTAGAGTAGGTCTCCAGTACCCCAAACTAGTCCCAATGGAATCTTCTGTGGGTAGAGGAGGTCTCCAGTACCCCAAGCTTGTCCCCATGGAATCTTCTGTGGGTAGAGAAGGTCTCCAGTACCCCAAGCTTGTCTCCATGGAATCTTCTGTGGGTAGAGTAGGTCTCCAGTACCCCAAGCTTGTCCCCATGGAATCTTCTGTGGGTAGAGTAGGTCTCCAGTACCCCAAGCTTGTCTCCATGGAATCTTCTGTGGGTAGAGTAGGTCTCCAGTATCCCTAGCTTGTCCCCATGGAATCTTCTGTGGGTAGAGTAGGTCTCCAGTACCCCAAGCTTGTCTCCATGGAATCTTCTGTGGGTAGAGTAGGTCTCCAGTACCCCAAGCTTGTCTCCATGGAATCTCCTGGTGTAGAGTAGGTCTCCAGTACCCCAAGCTTGTCCCCATGGAATCTTCTGTGAGTAGAGTAGGTCTCCAGTACCCCAAGCTTGTCCCCACAATGGAAGCCAGGGCAGAATAGGTGTACAATTTCAGACCTCTAACACCCTGATATTTTGTTTGATGTGAAACAGTAATATAATATTCCAAATCTTCTGGAATAATGCATAGGCAATACTCACATGACTAGTAGGGATTAGTCATGCTTCCTGTGAATGTCCAAATATTTTGTTTGAGATTGACACCTGCGTTGTTTATTGTTTTTCAAGTTGCAAGCCCAGATGGTCATATTGGAAGAAAACAAAAACAAGTCTGCTGGCTGCTACTATCTGTTTGAGCTGAGTCATCAGGATATCTGCCCAAATAAGCCAGCCAGTAACCTCAGCCTGGGCTCCATCTTCATCATAGTGTGAGTTGTACAGCAGTATATTGGGTTCCATGTACCTCGATACTATAGGGGGGCGGTCGGGTAGCCTAGTGGTTAAAGCGTTCGCTCGTCAAGCCGAAGACCCGGGTTCGATTCCCGACATGGGTACAATGTGTGAAGCCCATTTCTGGTGTCCCCCGCCGTGATATTGCTGGAATATTGCTAAAAGCGGCGTAAAACCATACTCACTCACTCACTCACTCGATACCATAGATGCACTTTGAGTGCGATACCATTTGTATCCCGATACTATGGGTTCGATACGATTCATATCCTGATACTATGGCTGCAATATGAATAGTATCCTGAAACTATGGGGGCAGGACGAATTATAACCCGATAGTATAGGTGTGATACGATTTGTATCCGGATAATATGGTGATACAATTCATATCCCATTACTATGGGTGCAGTATGAATCCTATCCCAATATTATGGGTGCAGTACAAATCGTATCCCAATACTATGGGTGCAGTACGAATTGTATCCTGATACAATGGGTGTGAGACAATTCGTATCCCGATACTATTGCTGCAGTACGAATTGTATCCTGATACTATGGGTGGGATACAATTTGTATCCTGATACTATAGGTATGATACGATTCGTATCCCGATACTATAGGTGCGATATGATTCGTATCCCGATTCAGTACTTTCATGTCATAAGTTGATATTCTTTCTTTTTGGAGGTGAATCACACACCCTGAATCATTTGTTTTTGAATTTCAGAGATGGAAGATGGGAACTTGTAAGGCAGAAACATTAGCTAGAGGGCCCTGTGAATGTTATGCTATGTATAGCCAACCGGCAAATACTAGAGATTCAATATGAGCTGGTTATTGCACAGTTTCAGTTTATATTATCTCCCCGGCATATAATGCAGGGGGATATAGCGATCAGCCAATCTGTCTGTCCGTCCATCTGTCCGTCTGTAATCATTTCCTTTTCCGGGGCAGAATTCGAAAACCATTCAGTGTATTTGATCGAAACTTGGCAAATCTATCAGGCACATACTGAAGTGGTGCCTTTTGATATTTGGGGATTTTTCTAATTTTTATCTTTTTTTCTATTTTTATGGAATGAAGTTGGACATAGACTCAATTGGGGATGGGGTTCGTTTCCGGGGCAGAATTCGAAAACCATTCAGTGTATTTGATCGAAACTTGGCAAATCTATCAGGCACATACTGAAGTGGTGCCTTTTGATATTTATTTTTTTACGAATTTTTATTTTTTACAATTTTTATGGAAAGAAGTTGGACCTAGACTCCATTGGGGAACGGGTTCGTTTCCGGGCCAGAATTCGAAAAACCATTCAGTGGGTAAACAATGTATGCTTCTTAAAGAACATTAAACTGTTGACTCATTACATACAGAATTGCACATTTACTAGTGGTTACTTTACAGACAGCTGCCGGGGGGATATGTCATCTTTCTGATGACTCTTGTTCACATGTTTTTACACCAATACAACTTGTAATGTCATCTATCGTGTGTATTGGGATACAGGGGTTGTAAAATGCTGTATTGTTACACCCCTATTGTAAAGTGACTCATCATCATGTATATTTCTTCCCTATTCTGTCTTTCCTGCCTTAGAATGGCCAAGTTGTTGAAGGCACAGGAAGTCACTGTACAGAGTTGTGGCTCTTATGCATGCCCAGATCCTATGATGATTAGTTTGAATCCCAATTTGCCCTGATGATGTTTGAGTTTGTCAGCACCATACCTGTGCTTGTAGTTACCAAAGTGGTAGCCGTCTAAAATAAGGATCACTTTTGGCTTTCGTACCATACCAAACTGTCCTACCATTATACTCTGTTCAAAGTGAGGGGGCACGGGTGGCCCAGTCGTCTAAGGCACTGCGATTTGCTGTGCAGTGTTGCATCCCTTGGGCATGCCAGAAACCTGTGATTGTGGGTTCGAATCCCGGTTCGCCCCAATTATGTTTCTAGGTTTGTCAGTACCATACCCGTGCTCGTGGGTTTCACTGAAGTGGTAAACATCTTAGACCTGCATCACTTCGGGCTTTCCTCCCACATTAAGCTGACATGCCGTGATATAACTGGAATAATGTTAAAAGCAGCGTTAAAACCAGCTCACTCACTCACTGTTCAAAGTGGCTTTTAACCATCTCAAATGCTCACTCGCTTACCCTGCAATCTAAGGGTAAGTTGTGCATTGGAATCTTTTTCACGATTTTCCATAAATACTGACTTTGGCCTTGGACCCCTTTTACCACACATTTGCTATGTTAGAGTTATGACTGTTTGGGGGTTAATTGGGGGATGATTGCAATGAAGTGTCTGCTGTGATAGCCTCGATAATCCAGTGTGTTATCAGACACATGGGGATTCCAGGTTATGATTGACCCCTAGCAACCTGTGCTGGTTGTAACAGGCAACTTAATGGATTGGGTGGTCAGGCTTGGTGACTTGGTTGATTGGTCATTTGCTCATAATATCAATCACTGGATTGTCTGGTTCAGGCTCGATTGTTTACCAGTCGCCATCCTATAGCTGAGTAAGGCATTAAACAATAAACACGTTCCTGTTACAGCATGTTCAGTTTGATAGCTGTGTACCTCTTCTTCGGCTTCCTGTATCAGCGGTTTGTTCTCGGCGCCAAGGGAATGGAACAAGTACCAAATTACGGTTTCTGGCTGGACTTTGGCAACTTACAAGCAGTGAGTAGCTCAGTTGGACATGTGAGCATGGTGAGACAGAATGAATCCCCTGTACCCCATGTGGGAATTCCTGTGATGAATATATCCCCTGTACCCCATGTGGGAATTCCTCGGAACAAATATATCCCCTGTACCCCATGTGGGAATTCCTCGGAACAAATATATCCCCTGTACCCCATGTGGGAATTCCTCGGAACAAATATATCCCCTGTACCCCATGTGGGAATTCTTCAGAACAAATATATCCCCTGTATCCCATGTGAGAATTCCTGGAAACAATAGATCCCCTCTATCCCATGTCGGAATTCCTGTGATGAATAAATCCCCTGTATCCCGTGTGGGAATTCCTGGTATCAATAAATCCCCTGTACCCCATGTGGGAATTCCTGTGATGAATATATCCCCAGTATGCCATGTGGGAATTCCTGGGAACAAATATATCCCCTGTACCCCATGTGGGAATTCCTGTGATGAATATATCCCCTGTACCCCATGTGGGAATTCCTGGAAACAAATAGATCCCCTCTACTTAAGTGGGTATTCCTGTTATGAATATATCCCCAGTACCCCATGTGGGAATTTCTGTGATGAATATATCCCCAGTACTTCATGTGGGAATTCCCCGAATCAGTAAATCCCCTCTACCCCATGTGGGAATTCCTGGGAACAGATAGATCCCCTCTACCTCAAGTGGGAATTCCTGTGATGAATATATCCCCTGTACCCCATGTGCGATTTCCTGTGATGAATATATCCCCTGTACCCCATGTGGGAATTCCTGGGAACAAATATATCCCCTCTACCTCAAGTTGGAATTCCTGTGATGAATATATCCCCTGTACCCCATGTGCGATTTCCTGTGATGAATATATCCCCTGTACCCCATGTGGGAATTCCTGGGAACAAATATATCCCCTCTACCTCAAGTTGGAATTCCTGTGATGAATATATCCCCTGTACCCCATGTGGGAATTCCTGGGAACAAATATATCCCCTCTACCTCAAGTTGGAATTCCTGTGATGAATATATCCCCTGTACCCCATGTGAGAATACCAGAAGAGAAAAGATACCCAAAATGCCAAGTAGGGATTACCAGGATAAATAAATGCTCACTGCCCCATTTGGGAATTTCTGTGATGAATAAAACCTGAGTACCCCATATGAGAATTTGTGAGAAGAATAGATTGCTAATATGCCAAGTAGGAGTTCCCGCGATGAGTAAGTCCACAGTACCCCATGTAGGAATTCCAGAGAAGAGATCTTCATTCCTTGCTGATGCTATTACATTCCCTCAGTCTTCGTGTACGAGTGTCCATTTGTTGAGGTGGTTGTGCACTGGTGTGACTCCATTAGGATCCACTGGTCATGGGCGTGGCTTCACAAACCACCTTGATTAGGAGTGGTTGTCGGGAGTATAGGCTCAGTCCAGGTTTCCTTACCACATGAGACCGCCTCTGTGGTCTAATGGTAGAGCGTCCGCCCGAGTGGAAGGTCCGGGGTTCGATCCCCAGCCGCGTCATACCAAAAGACGTTACAAGATGGTACTTGTTGTTACCCTGTCTGGCGCTCGGCATTAAGGGGCTAAAACAAGGACAAGGAGTCAGTATACTGTGTCTGAGTGGGGTATTCATGTTAAACTGCGGCATGGTATCTCAGTGGGCTAGCACTATAAATCGGCATCAGTCCGGACTAGTACAAGCAGCCACACACACACACGTGCATGCACGTCGCTATATAAGTGCAATAATCTTGGACGCGACGTTAAAACCCATTTCACCTCACCTCACCTTACCACGTGAGGGGTGGTCGGGTAGCATAGTGGTTAAAGTGTTCGCTCGTCACGCTGAAGTCCCGGGTTTGATTCCCGACATGGGTACAATGTGTGAAGCCCATTTCTGGTGTCCCCCGCCGTGATATTGCTGGAATATTGCTAAAAGCGGTGTAAAACCTTACTCACTCACTCACTCTCTTACCACAGGAAGCTGACGTGCCATGATGTAGCTGACAGCAGAGATGAACCCGACTCACACTCTCATTCTTTGTTGTAGGATGGCTGCAACTTTGTGTGCCGGACTGGAGAAAATCGTGGACCACGCACGTACAAGGGGGTTGGGGATGATCAGTTGGACGATATGGAGGAGAGAGACGACCACCTGCTGCCCATGTAGAGGGGTCGGACGGGGAGTTGGGGTGGGGATGGGTGGGATGGGGGGTGTTTGGAGAAGCTAACGTATTTGCCTTATCGCGTGGTCAGAGGAACCTTACGTTGGGGGGCGGGGCAACATGGGGGAGGGAACAGTGTAGCTTATATAGACTTATTTGTCTTGTGGGTTGGGGTTGTTTTTTTTATATTTTTCTATGAATCAGAGTGTTTTGGATGGTTACAGGTTAGAAATTAAGTGTGCTAGACCAGAGTAGTTGAATAAAGGAAGAACTAATAACTTTTCTACCAGTACCAGAGTAGTGGGGTGGCCTCGTGGTTCAAGCGTTTGCTCGTCGCACCTAAGGCCAGGGTTGTTCCCGACATGGATACAATGTGTCAAGCCATGACTGGTGTTCCCGGCCATCATACTGTTGGACTCACTGAATCACTCCACCAGGACAACATTACAATAACATACATGGAAATTCTGTTACAGAACCAATTTGCCTACTTATGAAAATAATGATACTTTCTGACCATGAAGATGTAGACAACCATTGAGGGGTGCGGTGCGGTGGGGGGTTAGATGTTGGGGATGAAGACAAACAGCTGATATAGACTGGGGGTAGGGATATACAGGGGGTGGGAAGGCTGTGTGTAAGTGTAAGATGTATAGTGAACAAGGTGATTCAAATATTAGAAAACTAAATGAGTTGTCTATGTACTTTGTCACATTCAAAACATGTTTTACTTTTATGAGAGAATATAACCTATTGTCAGCCAAGTGATTGAATCTGATTACTGGTCGTATTGAATGAAAGTGTTCTTTTTTGGTTGATTTTAGTTAGGCTCACTTGAAATGATGTGAGTTGCTTGACACATCAATCAAACACGATGTGCTTTAAAAGCGGCAAAAATATGTTGTCGACAATGCGATACAGGATACGAAGGTTTTGTGTACATTCCAGGAGGTAGCATGACATGTGACTGTTTTGTTTTCATTGATGAGTGAAAGTATATTATATGTGCATTTATACCATTGGTGTATATAAGTGTTAATTCACCTCTGTGTCCTTGTATTGCATACATTTGTACAGACAGGGTTCAGCATGCGGAGATCATTCCCGGAAACCACGGCATAAAAGAGTCTGAAAGATATTGCTAGCCAGGTGGACCAGCAGGCCTTAAAACTTACAAGCCAGTTTCAAATTTCACTAGCTTAAATATGCCACAGATTATTTTTCCAGAATAGGATTATACAAAGTTATCAATGATCCTACAAAGGTATCAATAAAGAAAACCGAAATGGCAAATGGTGGGGGGGGGGAACTCTGATCTCGCAACCTTGATTCATTACAGCTACATGTATTAGGCTTACAAAAATAAAAGAATTGGTTCTCAGGCAATGTCTTTTGAAAACATGGGGGGTTGGGGGGGGGGGGTGAAGTAACTGGACACTATATTGGATTTCATTGTTTTTAAGTACAGTAGCAATTCACTACCGGGGTCATGTGTTCAATATTTGGAAAATGTAAGGATATATTTTTGGGGAAGATGGAAATAAAAAAACCATACCACAGTGAACCAAGACTATTATTTTTTTAGCCTTAAGTTGATTGTGGATGGTCGTATTGATCTACAGTTAAGGGAGAACTGTTTTTTTATTTTGACCAACTGAGTTGTGCTTTGACATTTTGTTTTGAATTTGTTACAGGAAATTTATGGGAAATTAAATTCTGGAAAAAATATACCTGTCACATATTTACAATTCAGGCTGTCAGCATAAACCATGAAATTTACGATCTTTCAACGCTGTTGTTTTTCACCAAAATAATACTCTAATAAGAGCCCCCTATTTCTAACTTTGAGAGCGCCCTGGGCGCTTATTATGTCGAATACGGTATCCCGAATGACTCGTTCTAGGCTTGTTCTAATTGTATTATGCTGTTTAAGCCTTTTGTTTTGTGCTGAGGTAAGTCTGAGTATTATCAGACAGGGTATTTCAAATGTTCTAAGTATTACTTTTTTTTAAAGTTTTTGAATTATGATATGAAATGATACTTTGGTATAATGTATCACATGATACGTCGGTGAATCGTTGAGTCAATGAATCATGACGCAGCATTTTGGTCAAATTTTGGTATATAATTGTCAAGGAACTTTTATCAAAATGTTTTTGTTTCATCAACATTTCAACTTTCTGTTCACTTCTGCTCGATTTCGGAAATATAATAAACCTTTTTTTTCATGGCTTTAATGTGAATTTTCTAAGAGCTCAGGGCAAGAAATTCTATTGGGAAGTGAATATCATGTACTTTATTATATTCTTGTTCAATTGAAAATTGCCTTACTTTTATTGATTGGATTGATTGATTGATTGATTGATTGACATGTTGATTGACATACTGACTGACTTGCATAATGAACAAAGATAGCAGTACCAAGTGGTGTGATATGTGTAGTTATGGCCTCTGTAATGCCTCCAAGGAAAGCGTTCCTGGTTGAGTTTTTTCTAGTTTTAAGTAATACTTTCTATGTTTAGAAATTATTTTTCGGAAGTGCATACTTCGTGTGGAGTCCTTGATGCAATAATGCAGTAAACTATGGTTATAACGAACTCAACACTAATTTTAGTTTGTTATAACAGTTGTTCGTTATACTGTTATAAGCATATATACCACAAATGGACGGGGCAAAATAACCAGTTTGTTATATCCATCTGTTTAGTTATAAGTGTTATAACATAGTTTACTGTACTAGAAACATAACAACGCAAAACTATCTTCATTCCTGAGATTATATTCATGTGTTCCTGAATGTTGGCTGCGTAGTGCTAAACCTGCTGTTTATATAATATAGATGTCATTGCTTCCACTGATGCTGTGACCAATTATCAAGGAAACTCCTCAATAAACAGTAGGGGTATCTGCAGCAGGTTCGACCTGATGAAGGCAGACTGGGAGCGAAGCGGACACATTGACTTGTTGAGGACACCAGCTGTTGTCTCTCCAGGTGTTCTCCATAGACCTTGACAGTCCCATATATCAGTCTCTGATTTGCATTTAAATAGAAATCTATACTAACATCTCTGCTTGTTAATCATGGTAAGGGCTGATTAGTAACAAATGGGGCCCTGATGATGGATATGGTGTGAAATAGATAGTGTGTATACCATTTGCAATGTAAATTTGATAGATAAGTTCATGTTGGGAATATAATTCAGGAAATATTAATATATTTGATTTTTTTCTAAAAGCCTACAGCACTTATTTTGCAGAGTTTAAATGAATCAATAAAATGTGTACTGTCTGTTTAATAATTATTTGATATTTGATGGAAGTTTAGTTAAAATTGAGTTTGAGCTATTTTAAAAAAATATATATGAGTACTAGTATAATCAATATTTATTTCTACCACCTGATGCCTTCAGAGCTTCTTCTCTCTTTTTCGGTCTCTTATTCAGAAATAAGTAAAACATTTTGAAAAAAACACATTTCCATGATTCAAAAATTATTTGAAATAGTAATTATTAAGACCTGTTTAAAATTTATCTTTAAAAATACAGTCCCTGCGTTTTCTTTCCTACCTATATTTTGAAGAAATAAACAAAATACATTATTATTGTATTATTTTATATTGTATTATTTAATTGAGTTTCTTCTCTTTTTTTCGACCTTCCAACCTGAATAATTTTAGTCCCAAAGGAGTAAACTGAAAAAAGCTCTGGCCTAATCCGTAATACTTGTTCTTCACTTTAGCTGAGGCAATCAGTCATACTGGAGAAGAAATTGGCCTATCCGGAGATAGTTGATGGTATTTGACACACAACAGTAAATTGGTCTTAGTGTGTCTACATAGTCGCATAGCTTCATCGTCTATACTTCAGGGCCTGTATGCACTACATCCCTCTATTATGCGATGACCGAGGTAGTAGGTTGATGTCCAGTGCGAAGGTGTGATGTCGTTTTATCCGTGCAAAGGGAATTGAATAATATTTTATGGACTACGTGGTAATGAGGTGATAGTTGTGTTTTTTTATTGTTTTTTATTATTATCATCCAGATTTTGTATTCCTGTACAAGTTAAAACAAGCTGTGTAATACTCACTGATTTAGAGTACAATGTTCTATTACATGACCTTAATGGAGTCCTAAAACGATCTCATTAAAATCAGATCTTAATCTGATCGAATCGCTAAACAAAGATCTGGGGACATCCCATTAGGGGTCACGTCAGAATGACCTTTCATCCGACCAATCAGCGTGTCGCTTACCAGATCATGAAAGTGACAGTCGGAATGTGATTTCTAATCATGCAGCCTCGAAAACCTTTAAACTGGGTATTCCAAACGATAGGTATGGGCTTAACGACTGAATCTATACAATCTAGACCATATATTAGCCATTCGAGAATGTTCTTTTGTTCAGGTTTCAAATTTTATATCGAGAATTTGTCAAAATATGATTCGAAGCGTAGTCACAAATTTGAAATTAGTGCCGTAAAGCACGAGAATGCTGCATTCTTGTCAGTAATTCCATTGGTCGGTCAGATTTTGTGAAAGGTCGGTCTGACGTGACCCGTAATGGGATGTCCTCAGATCTTTGTTTAGCGGCAGCGAGAACTAACATCGGATTTTAATGAGATTGGTCCTAAAAGGAATTTTGGAACTTATTATTGTTAAAGCTTGATAATTTTGTGTTGGTTAAGTATGTATATATGATTAGGCTACAGCAAAACGAATTATTTCCTTCTTGTAAAAGAATAATTATGGTATCTGCTTGTGTGTATGTGGTAGTTTGTAGGCTAAAGCTAAGTATGTTATTTGTATTTGTATATTAAAGGGTTATATTTATGTAGTGGAATAACATTTTTGTATGTTTATTTATTTGGAAGTTTGCACAATATTAGATATTTGTTTGTTATAGGCAGATTCTGCTAGAAAAATAATACTTGCCATTCCATAAGTCATGTCCTGATAAAATATCCAATTCAATCTTGACGTTTCTATAAAAGACTAAATCCCTTAATTCTGTGTATGGTTATAGAGAATGGTCAGTTTCATCAGTTGATGGTGGATTGCTGTCACACCTGACTGTATTTTAGCAATTTCATCATCTGTACTTTTGGATGATGGTTGTTTATCGCAGCACTCGGCAATATTCCAGCTTTATGACGGCGGTCTGTGAATAATCGAGTCTGGACCAGACAATCTAGTTAATAATATCATGAGCATCAACCAAGTCAGCCTGTACTTTAGGACAGTAAAACAGTGAGGGGGGTGTTTGGTTATGAGGTGCGTTGGTATAAAAATGTTAGTTAATTTATTATGGCCTTACTTATTGTGGGTTCTGTGGCATCAAGGAATTGAAGCATGTGGGTTTCCTTCTGCAGATGTACGCTTAGTTCACTTTCAGAACTTTTAAAGCCATGCCAATTGATATTCCTCCTGTTTGAACTTGTGCTTTCATTCATCTGTTTGAGAAAATGTGCATTTCATTGTGTTGATGTTTTACTCTTAGCAACTAGTGCATTCAATCATTTTCTAGTTGACTTAACAGAATTTGCCAGATAACTGCAATATGTCATGAATGTGGGGCTTAGACCCTGATAAAAAATATCAGAAAACTCCCCAAGTTTTCATTTCTTTGGTGTATATTTCTTAAGGTTTGAAAATGAAGAGATTCGTGGGCTACTTGGCATTTAATATCAAAATTCAAAATATCTTGTTTTCAGACATAATGCTGGTCTACAGAAGCTGCATTCAAGGACAAATGTTATTCCTAGTCACGTTTTAAGGTTCATTGTTCACAAATAACCATGGTGTACATGGATTTTAGTGTTTATTTAGATCCACAAAAATAAACCAATTATTTTCCCACCAGCCTTTCTGTTTAAGACATAAAATTACCAAGAGATCATTAAATTTGTCATTACCATGGTAACATAGTGTTTTTGTGGGAATAAAAATGACTTCTCATAATTATACTACTTAAAAAAAAGGATTAACATGAAGAAGGACCGCAATTCTTTCGTATTTCTGTAGTTTGTCACTACATGTATTTAGTAGTACGAAAGAATTGTATGGTCCCTTACTTCTTATTTTTTTAGTAGTATATATTGAACTTTTGTCAACTGTCTGACATCACCTGCTTATCATGTCAGCACTTTTGCCATGTGTGTTTTATATCCAGCTGACAATGATCACTTGATTGCCTTGGTCGTCACTGTACATACTTACATAGGTTGTCAATAGCTTGTGAGCAAAACACACTCATGATTTTAGTCAAAGTTGGTATGTCCTTAACACATTAAATGGAGTTCTGTCAAAAATTGATAAAATCATGAACGAGAAGAAAATATGATACTGCCTCATCTTCGTCTTGATGTTTAAAACAAATATTGAATTATTAATTTTCAGAATTAAACTATAAAGTTACTTTTTACCTTATTTATCATTCAATTTCTAGTAGTAATTGGGTATTGGAATTTGCATGCGCAGTTCATACTTTCATTGTCTGCATTACTCCAGTGTGGGTTTTTCTGGTAAGCATACTTAGATATCTGAAAAATGAAGTAATTAATTTCTGTTTTGCTGTTAATCCAAATGTAACATGTCTGAAACAATGTCTACATTTAACTATACTACTCAAAATAAGCTAAGGATCACCTGATTCTTTGGTATCACTGTAGTCTGTCACAGCATGACAGTTTAACTATAGTAATGAGTGAGTTGGGTTTAACGCCGTTTTTAACAGTATTCGGTTATATCGCGGTGTGTCTAGTTAATGTTTGAAGAAAGCCCGAAGTGATGCAGGTCTCAGACCTTTACCACTTTAGTGAAACCCATGAGCACGGGTATGGCTGACAAGCCTAGAAACATAATCGGGGCGAACCCACAATCATAGGTTTCTGGCGTGCCTAAGGGACGCAAGTCTGCACCGCAAATCGCGACGACTGGGCCACCCATGCCCCCCTAAAGTAATATGAAAGGATCAGGTGGTCCTTAACTTCTTTAAAGTTCATTACGTTTGTGTTACCTGTACATAATGTCCTGAAACCATCAAGTGATACGGATGTATTTCTCCCTGTATTATTGACTCAATGAATTATGTGGTTGGAATAAAAGTATTCATTTCTCACAGTTGAAAGTTGTTTGTTTTAGTTACATTGTGCAGTAATCGACCTAATGTGGCTGTAACAGGTGCTGAAGTCGATACGACCTTGAACAGTCGTTGTCATGGTTACCATCAGCTTACTGGTAGTATGGAACGAAAGCACACAGTGTTTGTTGTTTAACAGCGCACTCAGCAATATTCCAGCTATATGATGGCGGTCTGTAAATAATCAAATCTGGACCTGAAAATCCAGTGATTGACACAATGAGCATCGACCTATGCAATTAGGATATGATGACATGCATCAACCAAGTCAGCGAGCTTACCTATCCTTTCCCAATATTTGTCTATTGGGACATGCATGTGTTGAAGACCGATTCAAATGGAAAAGTAGTTTTCAAGTTATAGGTTGCACAAATGTTGAAGTATAAAAATATATTCTAGGATCACAATATGAAAAACATATTTTTTACAGAAAATACACATATCAAAACCAAACTTTGCATTGCACCTCTTCTTTTAGTATGGAAGCAGTTCCCTAAATTTGAAAAAATCCATGTAGCAGTTTTTTAGGTCATACAAAAAAATGTTCTCGGAAGGACGGACGGATGGAATTCCTTGACATAACTATATACCCCCAACCTAAAAGGGTGGGGTATAACTATGTCATCTAAAACAAACTGTCCCCTCATTAAATTTTTAATATATATACAGAATGGCACTTCCTGAAAGAAAGCAACATCTACCACTTTCACACAAAATGATTCCTCCCTCTGTAACGGTGGAAACTACATGCAAACAATTCGGTCATGGACCAATTCATCCGATTGGAAAAATGTGTATAGTTCAGATAAGTAGGAGATCCTTCACATTCAGAAGCATCTAAATGTTTAAATTCTACCAGTCTTGACCTGCTCTCTTTAACCACAATCAGGGTTATCAAATCGAGGTGGAATCCTCAACAATGACCTTACGGAAACAGTGCCCAGACTCAAGTGTCATTGCCTAGCATCACTTGAGTTATCTTGTTCCATGTAGTTTGATGTCGTATTCCGTCGCCTCCTTAGCACGGTCGATACGGGATTTATCCATGGGTACATAGTACCAGCCCTTGTAGTCCTGACGAGAACTCATGAGATCCTTAACTTTCTTGTCAAGTTGCCTGAAAGAACAAAGTCTTGCTGTACAGTTTGTTTGTTTGTTTGTTGCTTAACGCCGCACTCAGCAATATTCCAGCTATATGATGGCGGTCTGTAAATAATTGAGTCTGGACCAGACAATCCAGTGATTGATATCATGAGCATCGATCCACGCAATTGGGATACGATGACATGCATCAACCAATTCATGGAGCCTGACCCCCCCTATCCCGTTAGTCGCCTCTTACGACAAGCATAGTTGCCTTTTCTGGACCAGACAACTCAAGATTGACATTGTGAGCAACAGGTGTATGACAGTGTATGGTGACTGACGGTCAACTAATTCTATGAACATGACAACCAGACCCATTTAGTCACTTATATGACAAGCATAGGTTGTTTGGGACCTATTCTAACCTGGAATTACCATTGGGGCCATCTTATTAAACATGAAAAAAACATACTTAACTCCTCCCTCCAATTTTTAATGATTTTTCAGGCTCATATCTTACAAGATGTGTTAATAACCAGTTTGGGTAAATACATCATTCAAGTTCAACAATATTTCAGTGAGAGTGTGTATGGTTTTACGCCACTTTCTGCCATATTCCAGCAATGACACAACGGGGGCATCAGAAATGGCCGTCACACATAGTACCCATGTGGGAATCGAACCCAGGCCTTCAGCATGATGAACGAACGCTTTAACCACTAGGCTACCCCACTGCCCCTCAATATGTCAGTAATATCATGCATGACATGTTGAATAACGTTGAAACACCAAAGGGAAGTAGATTTAAGCATTGACTAATACGGCGAAATCCACATGGATAAGAGCTAACAGAACAAGGTTATAAACCCATAATTAGCAGACCAGTCATAGCTAATTGACGCAATAGTGCAAATGAGTGAGTGAGTGAGTGAGTATGGTTTAACGCCGCTTTTAACAATATTCCAGCAATATCACGGCGGGGGGAAACCAGAAATGGGCTTCACACATTGTACCCATGTCGGGAACCGAACCCGGGACTTCGGCATGACGAGCGAACGCTTTAACCACTGGGCTACCCGACCGCCCCTAGTGCAAATAAACTGGTGCCACCTGTGTCCCAACATTAAAAACATGGCTTTGTGTTGCTGCAGTATAGTCACTGCTTCTAAACATACAAATTAAAATCTCACTTGAATTTTCTTTTCTCATTCTGTTCATGTAAGATATGAAGCGTCCTTTCGTATCTCTTCTCTGGCGATTCATAGACGTGCTTAGCCAAGAAGCGTACTATAGGACCCTGAAATGAGATATTTCATGACAATATACAGCAGTGCAGTGTTTAAGGATAAAAGTCAATTGGGTCGTTAAATTTGGGGATCCCTGCCATTCAGATACTAAATACATGTTCAAGGATCTCAACTGACCAGTGCTGACTACAAACCAAAGACTACAAGACTGTAGAGTGAAGAGTATTCTGAACAGATATTAGTTCTATCAGCATGTACACAACCTCCCTCCTTTCTTGGACGCTGATTTCACAACAGGCATCTAAGTTTGTTTTTTTTGTTAGGGAGCCAAGCGGCTCCTAACATTAATATTTTAGGAGCAAACAGATATGTTGAAAAGATATTGTCACCAGTTATGTTGATTTTTAGGTAGCCAAGTGGCGAGCAGTAGATAAATTTAAGAATGAGTGAGTGAGTGAGTCGGGTTTAACGCTGCTTTTAACAGTATTCCAGTCATATCACGGCGTGTCAGCTTAATGTGGGAGGAAAGCCCGAAGTGATGCAGGTCTCAGACATTTACCACTTCGTTGAAACCCATGAGCACGGGTATGGTGCTGACAAACCTAGAAACATAATCGGGGCGAACCTGGATTCGAACCCAAAATCATAGGTTTCTGGCGTGCCTAAGTGACGCAACTCTGCACAGCGAATTGCGGTGCCTCAGACAACTGGGCCACCTGTGCCCCCAAATCAAATTTAGGAAGCCAATCATAGATTTAAATTGCATTTGACAATTGAAATTCTGTTTTTGGAAAGATTGAAGTAACCAGGCTTTGTGCCCTTTGACCCCTTTGACAAACCCAAAGTCTGTTTGTACAGCAATGACATGATATTGAGCATTGAAATACCAGCTTGAGAGTTACCTTATGGTAGGGCTGTCATTGATTGGAAATTTTAGCATCGACATACAGACTCAAAACTATCGCGTTATTTATCGATTAACAATAAATTTAATTATCTGTATGTGTATAGATGTAAAATAGCCTGAAATAGACCTGGAAATAATAAATTTAATGCTAAATATGAACTAGGCCAGTCTAAGAAGTGAAGTGAACACCACAGTGAAGTGACACCAATACACAGGATATTCAAAGCCCTTTTACACGCGCTTCAGTGACTTTGCCCACACACGCGAAAAACCTGGGTCCTGCAGTAGGAATTGAAAATCCACATCCCAAAGAGGCCACCCTGACTGAACCATAAAATGATGAAAATTGAATTTTCTGCTGAATGTTTCACGTTAATCATGGTAATGTTATAAAAATAAATGTTTCTGTGGAAGTGAATTAATAATTTAGCATTGATATTTATATATTTGTATCAATACAGAATCAATAGCACAAACATATTGATACATCAACATGACGATATGTGATACATCCCCACCTTGTGGTATTCCCAGTGTTTGGGTTCATAGTCTTCCGGGACGTCGGACAGCTCAGCAGGACCTGAATTCAAACAAAACCATGAAAATAGCCACAGGCAGAGGGAGACTGTGACTCAATCACATTAAAATCAGATCATGGTTCGCGCTACCGCTAAACAAAGATCTGAGGACATCTCATTATGGGTCACGTCAGAACAACCTTTCATCCGACCAAACAGAGCGTCGTCGCTCACCAGATGGGGAAAGTGACAGTCTGTATGTGTTTTCTTATCATGCAACCTCAAAAACGTTAACATAGGGTATTCCGAAAAAGGGTTGCGTGCTGTACTTCTTATTCTGTCAAAATCACCAACAATCTCGCGCTTCAATTGGATAAACATTTGAAATGGAAGAGACTTTCCAAATATAACATAGTCCGTGGGAAATACAGCCATTAATTAGACATTTCAGAATTTTCTATGGTGTTCTGTTTTAAAATTTTGAACCAAGCATAGTCTTGAATGGAAGTAGCCAGTTTGAAACTAGCATCGTAAACCTCAAGAAAATTGCTTTCAAATTGGCTAGTTTCGACTTCTTGTTAAGTCATTTCATTGATCGGTCAAAGTTTGCAAAAGGTCATTCTGATGTGATCTTTAACCATAAAGACATAGTGTTCAAGATTATATCAGTTACACAGTGAAGTGCTGCTTAGTACTAGCCTGGACTCAAGCTGTTTTCATAGCAAGCCCACTGAGATACCATGCCTCAGTTTAACATAGATATCCCACAGACACAGTATACAGACTCTGATCCGATCAGTCCTTGATAAATGCCCTTAATGCTGAGTGCCAGGCAGGGTAACAACAAGTACCATCTTTTAACGCCTTTTAGTATGACCTAGGTAGGGATCGAACCGCTGACCAGTTGCCCTCCGGGGAGATGCTCTCTCACTAGCAGGGGCAGATTTAACAGAATTTTTTTATGTACGTAGCTAGCAGGGCTTGCTCCTTTTAAAAGTTACTGACCCTTCTCCAAACTAACTGGCCTACAAGTAAATGGTCGAGGACACGATGTGGCAGAACCATGGTCGCGTAACCACCTACGGGGGCTCTTGAAATTATAACACTCCTCACCCAAAACATTTTTTCCCATTTACCTCATTTCGTGGTGATTTATGAGCAAATAAATAAGTTTTTGTACTCAATTATTTACAGACCGTGGTCATATAGCTGGTATATTGTTGAATGTGGCATTAAACAACTAACAAACAAACAAATAATTGAGAAAGGGTAGGTGGATGGGTGACAGGAATCTGAAAACTTGACTACTGAAGGTAACTCAGGTTTCAGAGCTTACAAGACATGTGGCATCATTTTTTACCTGAGACTGTGTGAGTGTGTTAGTTCCAAGGCTGCCCTCGACATGTGGGATACTTTTTCAGTTATTGTATATTATGGCACGTCGGCATAAGCTTCTAGTTCTAGCAACTAACAAGCAGCTTGGGCCGAATACTCCCCAGGGACATGACAATGCAATTGGAACTCACAGTGATGTACTGACATGTACTTTTAGTATGGTGAAGTCTTGTCGTCTTTTTAAAAGTAGCCTATTATCAATAGTGGATGGGTACCCGGTAGGATGAGATGGCAATGTGCCTGTTAACCTTCTAGCACCTCACAGGCAGCTTGGGTTGTATACTCCCCAGGGAGAAGAGAATGAGATTTAAGCGCACACAGATCCGTTGAATGGGGTAATAGTACACTTTGAGAATGATATTCAGCATGGACAAAAGCACCATACAAATGGACTATTATTATTATATTTACTAAAAGCTTCAAAGTTCATTAGTCTGAGACGTTAACTCACCTACGAAGACATTGGCATAGAAGATCAGTGCCAGCATTGGTACCATACCGATAATGATGAAGAAATGCTGAAAGTGAAAGAACTCTGTGAATTAGACATCGGACATACTCAGGGCCAATCATGGGTCATGTTTCACAAAAGTCATCATGGCGCTACGACTGTCGTAACTCCCATACTTCATACTGACTTACGACAGTCATAGCCCTTCCCTGCATCCTAACAGGCATTAGGGGACAGTTGGATGACAATGTCAAGTGGGGGCCATGGGTAGATTTAACAACAAATTTGTTTGTAGCCAGCAGGGCTTGCTCCTTTTAAAAGACACTGACCCTTCTCCAAACTGGCCTACAAGTAAATGGTGTAGGCCGCAAAGTGGCTGAGCCTGTGGTCATGAAAACCACCTAGCAGGGCTCTGAAAATATTACAACTCCTCACCCCTGAAAATCCTTTTCCTGCACTCAGAGATAAAGTCTTGGCTCCCATTTGCCTCATTTCGTGGTGATTTATGAGCAAAGAAAGATGTTTTACACAACATTACAAAATGGCGGCTGGATGTCATTCAACCGTGATGATCGTCATATATCTTTCTTTGAGTTTACCTTCACAAGACCTCATTCCCGCTAAATATTTACTCATCAAAATTACATGATTCATGAGCAGTCCAATCAAAAAACATAAACATACATGGGGAAGGGGTGAAAGTTTGTCCAGCCAGATGGGCCATGTACTTTACTTTTCAGCAAGCCCTTTGTAATGTTAACTGGCCACGGGCCAGCAGTTTAATCGACCTCTGTAAGGGTGTTATTGTTTGAGGAACATTTTAGCATAAATCACAAAGGGCATGAGGCAAATGTTTCCGAGGCAATCATTTCCTCAATATCTATGAGGGTAAAATTACTACATATCCGATCCTTCTGTCAACAATTGTCGATAGCATTACAGACCGTTTGACTCCAAATGAGAACGATGAATTGCAAAATAACTCGAAATCTAGAAAAGTGTATGAAACATCAATACGGTACTTGACCATGAATACCCTGTACCCAACAAAATCTGAATTTTGTTTATTTTAAGACCCATGACGGATGAAGTTCTTTAAGAAACTATTATGTAATTTTGTATAGAAATGTGTACATGACACGTAGGGGGGACAAACCGTGGAAGGCACAGCGCAAGCATGCATGCACTGCACGTTCTGTGGTAGGGGAAATGACAGAGCGTTTGAGGGGCCGTCTCATGATAATTTCAGTCGCAATCTGACTCGCTCATGCCATAGATCTCGTCGTCGGAACTGCTGGTGCCTGAACCAACTGCCACTATTATAGGTTGGACTGTTGCTGGCCGTAGTCCATCTCGTGACCAATAACGTGGCTCTATCTCGTCAACGACTGTGGCCACACAATGCCTCCATGTTTCTACTGTTACCCGACCAAGGGAATCCTTTACGAATTGTTCAACATCTCGTAATTTGAACGTGGTGTTCGCTTGTCCAACGTCACCCTTGACGATGCCCCATACCAACTCGATTGGATTCAGGTCGCAGTGATAATGTGGAAGTCGTAAGACAGCGTGACCCTGACCCTTGATGTAACTGTCAACTTTATACACGAGGTCAGGTTTCATAGTTTTGATGATTTCATAGAGCTGTGGTTTCGTCGCTCGAGAAGGAAAGGTAATGGTTCCTCCGTTGCAGCCAAGTAACCATGTCTCCTTTACGGTTATTAGAGGTTGGAGTCTTGCTTTCTGGATCCTGCACACTATGATACGGTGCATTGTCCATGACAATGAGAGACTTGGTAGGCAAAGCAGGGACTAATTTATCTTTCACCCACTCCAGAAATACATTGCCGTTCATTTCTGCGTGGTAGTCCCTGTTGTCTTTGGCCTTGGCTCTAAAGACGAGGTCACAGTCTGGGAGAAAACCCTGACTAGCAGAACCAGCATGGAGAACTATGAGTCTTTCACCCTTTCCCATTGGAAACTTTCTACCAGACTCCTTACAGTCACCACTGGGTACCCACTGACTGCTGGCTGTGTGTGACGCATTTACCCATGTCTCATCTAAGAAGACGGGCTCATATCCTTCTTCACGTTTCTGCTTGATGGTACGAAGGTAATGATTTCGGAGACGAACAATGTCAGACCGGTCACACAACACAGCCCTATTTTCTCCAGTTATCTTTTTGTATTTGTAACCAAATGTATGCAACAGCTGCCATAGTTTGTACTTTGTAACACGTAAATCATGGTCAGTTTCAAGGTGTTTCTTCAAAATTCTTAGGGAAGGGTACTTATTTTGTGAGTGCGGTTTAACAATTGCACGTCTGACTTGATCCCTCTGAAAACTGTCTAATTTATCAACCTTGCGTGGTTTTGACATGTTCCCTACCTCTTTGGCCTGACTATTTGTATCTCGTCGACTAACAACATTTTTAAGTTTCTGAGGGGACATACCAAGAGCTTTTGAAGCTCGTTTCAAGAATTTATTAATTGCATAAAAAGGTTTTGCTCTTTCTGCTTCACTTCTAAAGAAATCATACCCATTCAACATCAGCTGTTTTACACATTTCTATACAAAATTACATGATAGTTTCTTAAAGAACTTCATCCGTCATGGGTCTTAAACTAAACAAAATTCAGATTTTGTTGGGTACAGGGTATTCATGGTCAAGTACCGTATTGATGTTTCATACACTTTTCTAGATTTCGAGTTATTTTGCAATTCATCGTTCTCATTTGGAGTCAAACGGACTGTAGTCATAAGTGTAGTCAAATGAGCTTGAGAAAAACAAGAACTACCAACCATGTCATCCTTCCATCGCTCCCACTCAAAGCGGGAAGGCACAACTTCCAAGGTCTTCTTATGGTCCCCCATCTGCCGGACTACAACTAAAGAAGAAAGCACATGTTGTCATGAGGATACTCTCTTGTTTAATCTCTATATAGCAAGTATAGTATCAGTGATCATACTCCAGTTCATGTCTACAGTTTGCTATGATGCTGATTTGCAGGATTCGATATACATTTGAGTGAGTGAGTGAGTGAGTGAGTGAGTGAGTGAGTGAGTGAGTGAGTGAGTGAGTTGGGTTTAACGCCGCTTTTAACATTATTCCAGTTATATCACGGCGTGTCAGCTTAATGTGGGAGGAAAGCCCAAAGTGATGCAGGTCTCAGATGTTAACCACTTCGGTGAAACCCACAAGCACGGGTATGGTGCTGACAAACCTAGAAACATAATTGGGGCGAACCGGGATTCGAACCCACAATCATGGGTTTCTGGCATGTCCAAGGGACGCAACTCTGCACAGCGAATCGCGGCGCCTTAGACGACTGGGCGCGTGCCCCCGATAAATAAACAGATATTCTCTACGAGTCATTCAATAAAAAGTGGACTAGTCCAATTTTACTACCCAGGTACCCAACCTCACAGACCGGACCTAAGTACAAACTGGACTCCAGCCTTCACAATTAATTACATTCATCACCTACATTATTCACATTCAGATCATAAATATATACCATATGTTTTGTGTGTATAATGCACACTTTTTTTTCAAGAAAATACTGCTGTGTAGAGGGGGTGTTACCATAACAGTTTTGTTATTGTTACAGCCAATATCTAATTTCTCATGTGAAAAGACACAGGTCTGGAGAGTCCTGGAGCTCTGCTCAAGATCCAACCGACCCGGGTACCAGAGTTACCCATCAGAGAGTATGTAACCATTGCTAACCAATGCATGGAATGCAGCCAGAACAAAGTCAACTGTCAACACAGATCTACAGCCCCCATCACTCTATCAAAACCTTTGATCCAAAAACTTGGTCAAAGTCCATTTTGACCAAGTTTTTGATAGAGTCACATGCTGTCAAAAACTTTGACAACATTTTTGACAGACTTTGATGGAATAGAAACCGATCCTATTTCTCGTCAAACTTTCATCAAAGTTTGATGATGCTAGTTCAATTTAGCCAACCATACAGCAAGGAACATTCTCGTACCCCTTTTCAACCAGAAGTGCATTGAGTCAAGTCAAAATGAGCCAACTATTTTGGACTGACGAGATGTTGGAAGCATTAATTGATTTGGTTCAACAACGAGCAGCCATACTCAGGACCAAATATGCCTTTGCAGCGTTAGAAACTAACAGATTTTGTCCACTAGTCCTTATAATGATAACATATATAGCAAAACCCTTAAAATGGGCCAGTTTCTACTAGTCCTTAGGATACCTTTACTATTAGGCAGTTTGGTAAGGACTACAGGACTAGTGCCAATTTCTAACGCTGCTTTGTCTACCCTGACTCCATCTTTTCAACATGGCAATACACAAAATACATCAGGGTTTGACAAATGTCTTATCTACACACTAGCCAACTGGTCCAGTAAGAAATAAAAACTACTGGCCCAGATATTAAGATACAAGTCCAGAGCTACAGATAAGCTGTGTATTTGCGTAAAATACCCATCAAATCTATTCAAAACCCAATTACTTTCAATTAACTTGCGTAAAGAAACGCATTCATTAAATGGAAAACTCATTTGTTTGAAAACAGCACTCGTAAATACCAAATGAAGCTTTTTCAGCATTCGTACAGCAGAGCTAATTTCCAAAACAATTACAAGCTAATTTACTTTCCGAGTCAAGCCTATAATACTCTTAACTGTTATATACATCTAAAAATAATTTCAGTTTCCATTAAATCTCAAAATGCTTACTTATTTTGGGAAAAACCCAATAGAGTGATGAATAGAAGAGTGAAAAAATATTGGTTACCCAATGAAAAATGTAATAACCCAATTAAAATAGAAACCTTCAAGTAAAAACTCAATTGCTCAAAAAGTTATCTGGAGCTCTGCAAGTCCAACAGAAATTTAAGAGAGCAAACGCTTGTCAATATAGTTAAAGTCATTTTATTCATGACTTTACTGACTTTGTTTGTTTCATGCACTTCTAACCATGGAAATTTGAGCTTCCACGACTGTTGGAATGTCCTCCCCTCTTTCTCGCACTTTGTGTTGGTTCACAGGGCTTTTCAATTTGCCGCAGTGGCTTTAAAAAATTCCACGAAGCGGTTCTGTCCGTGACGGCCATTACAGAATGCTGGTATGTGAAGCGTAGAAAGTAGCATTTATTTGATTGGTCACATTAATCACTTCCTGTTTGCTATGATGGAATCTATTGGTTATTGACAACTGGTCTCTCACTTTCCTACGTAGAGTTGTTATCATAGCAAGTGCATGCCACATGGACATAAATAGCCAGTTTACAGTGAGTGAGTGAGTGAGTGAGTATGGTTTTACGCCGCTTTTAGCAATATTCCAGCAATATCACGGCGGGGGACACCAGAAATGGGCTTCACACATTGTACCCATGTCGGGAATCGAACCCGGGTCTTCGGCGTGACGAGCGAACGCTTTAACCACTCGGCTACCCGACCGCCCCAGCCAGTTTACAGATATTTTATACATCGTGTTAGGGTCTCGGCAAGGGAGGTAACTAAGCTTTTGTTGACTGAATAAAAGATCGAGTGAGTTTTAACCTGACTTAAAGCGATTGGTACACCATATTATTTCAATAGCCAGCTGGTCCAGTGTAAATATAAAATTACTGGCCCAGATCAATTTTCACTAGCATCTGTCTAGTTGGCCAGCGTATTTGTCGAACCCTGTTCATATGACAACAGCAAAACATTCTTCGTCAGTAGCATCCATCTTAGCCCCAGCAAACAATTCTACGTTGTGACAACGTTGTGACAACGTTGACTTTTCGTTGCTACAACGTAATTCTGTAGACTCCCAGATTGGTTGCTACAACGTTGTGCGTAAACCAAAATACAACCAAATCAAGACGTTGTCACAACGTCCATTTTTTACGTTGCTACAACGTTTAACCAAAACGTCGCGGCAACGTACCCAGCCAACAATTCTACGTTGTTACAACGTTGTGACAACGTTTACTTTTCGTTGCTACAACGTTGTGATGTTACGTTGTCACAACGTAATTCTGTAGACTCCCAGATTGGTTGCTACAACGTTGTGCGTAAACCAAAATACAACCAAATCAAGACGTTGTCACAACGTCCATTTTTTACGTCGCGACAACGTAGGTATCGCATACTGTTTACATATGGCGACACTACAGGCATTGCAGCACGTTGTTGCAATGTCCATGTAGATTAACGCCTGTTTTATTCCTCAATACCTCCCAGGCAGCCTGAAAAGTTTGTACCAATCTAGTTAAGACGTCAGGTACCAAGAAATACATTCTGCAAACTGAATTCACTTTAACCCTATCCATGAAACAGCAAGTCAATGAAATGCACTCTCTTTTGGCAGAGTTTGAAATACGGCCAAGATATAAATCTAAATTTTTTAAATTACATGTACAATTTGGTAATATAATATTCATTTTCCAAAACAATTTTCAAGGCTATGTGCAAATTGTTCACAAATGTTTCAACACAATTAAAAGATATTGGATTTTCCCACGAATTTGCAAATTAAAAACCATCAAACAATAAGCCCTGCACAAACTGAAACATTTAATTTTTCTTGGCCTTACCTCATACATTCAGCATTGAGAGCAACACTGTGACAAACAGAATAGTCTATGCATCTGCTGTCCTAAGATCCATTAGGTAAACGAAATGACAATAGAATTCTGGTTGAGGTGACCTTTATTTATTTGTTAAATGACAAGTCAGAACATGGGCTGAGTTGCTGGGGAGCCTTTTCAGTCCTCAAATGAAAAGTCACAGGGATGATCTTCAACTGTATCCTCAGTCTCTCCTTATGCCTTGGTAACTGAATAAAAAATGACACAAATGTTATAAAATGGCAAGGCAAGGGACATATTTCTGACATAACAAAATAACGGTTGCATTCCCCAAAATAATGTTTTGATGTCTGATGTCAGTCTTTAAACTGTTAAAAACTGCTGAAAGTGCGAAGGCGCTGACACTAATACCATGATGCTCTTGGATCATACATTAGCAGAAAAGCTTTGATGACTGAATCATTGGTGTAACTTTATACCCCCGCCCTTTTAGATTGTGGGTATAATTAAATAAGAATCATCTAAATTTTAATTCTTGAAGATGTTTGTATATATTATTGAATCAGACATACCTTTCTGTCAGTGATATGTACTTTAAACAAATACGCTCCCACAATACTGTTTTCTCCACCTGAAAGAAAAACAGAAACCACAAAGTATCACATTCTTAAATAAACCAGTACTGTATAGATAAATCCCATTTACTTAGACTAATAGAGTATGATGTAACTGATAGTAATATTGGCAAATAGTTTTATCAGTCAACAGATCAACTGTAGTTTTTCAAAAGCAGTAACTTTACCTTTCTGCTGTACACTCAAACTAGTGATTCAAGTGAATATCATGGCCAAGTTTCTAAAACCTTATTTGAAAAATATGTACATAAATGAAAAATATATATTGCCAAATAAAATAAATAGTTCCCATATTTGAAGCAAGAATGTTGAATATGAATTATGAATTGGCCCACCAATAAGTGATAAAAGTGTTAACACTTTTGGGTATTTATCCTAATTAAAACTGTGATTTTTTTTAATACTTAGATCTACCTTAATATTTTCCATATTAATATGCCAGGATAGTTATATATGTTCTAACATTTACAAAGATTAGAAACATGGGGAAATAAACAAAATGCAATAGCTTATACAATACCAGACGAAGTTGAAACAGCTCTAAATATTTATTGAAATTTATTTGTCACTACGTTTATTAACATAGATCTAATACAGTTAAATATCGTTAAATATAATTCTGTAGTATGGTAGCCTACGTGGCAACATATGCAGATCGAAAACCGAAAGAATATGGTTGCTATCAATTCCATTGTATTTTTCATTGGTGCACATTGGCTACACCTATCTCACTTTAATAATCAACAAACGATGACCAACTCACTGACAATATATGGTGATATTTAACTTTTGACTATCGACTAGCTTATCATCACCAGAGAGGACAATACCGCAAACACCCCGTTATAGCGCGCGACGAGAGACTCGTTTTACTTTTGCTCGTTTTCATTAGAAAGGAGTCAGACATAGATCTAGTTATCGGAAAATGATGAATTGATTCTTTTTTCGGAAATAATAAAAATACACATGATAAGCACCTTGCTATGATAAACTTTATAGACAGCAGCAACAACCTGATGATCCACATTTAGGATACTTCAGTCAGTGCTAATTAGGCCTTTTCGGAAACATCAAGTATGTTTCTGTCTCTTCCCGAAAATACGACTTTTTTCATAACATCATTGATCACTTTAGACTTGGGCTATAACTAGCAGCCTACAGAGAGTCGATCTGAATACTTCCATTGTTTTGATTCCCTCTTTTCGCTGTATAAGAGAAATCTACTTAACCTTTCCCATGGCCTGGATGAGCCACATTGTTGCACAAAAATCAAAGTCAGAAGATTAGTACATGTAAACTTTAAATAGTAATGATTTCAGAAATAACACAGAAGAAATGGCGATAACTGTCAGTGCGGTCAGTAGGCGATGCATAAGTTAGGCCTATTTACAAATCTACACGCTTACGAACGAAACCCGAACATAATATGACGGCCACAAAACGCCACCAGATTGAATTCTGGTCAAAAATATACCGCTTGCCCTTGGCAATTACCCTTGGTATCCATAAAATAATAATATGGAAAAAAGTCTTGGGCCCCCTTCACCTCTATCATCAAGTTCTGTGTATCATATTAATATCAACACTGACGCTCAGTGAAAATGACCGGCAAACTGCATTCTTAAACCCTGCCACTTCTGAATAATACGATACATTTAGATCATTTGACGCACTGCATGCACAGAAACATATCAACAAGCGGAGACTATTTTTGAAAAATTAACTTACCTCAATCGAATTCACAGATCATCTGTCCAGTTCCAGTTGCTGCACAATCACTTGCTTGTAATATATTATGTCCAGAGTGAGTTTGAGCTAAGATGGCTGGTGACAACAAATCTTCCGCGACAATGTGACGTCATTCTGACGTCACTTCACGAGGCAACAGGCTAAACTTTTCTGCAGTCGCTCTCACGCCGCAAAAAATACGCGCCAATTGTTTTTAACTGTAATATTGCTTGTGACAACATTTAGTTCGTTAATAGATATATATGTTTAAAAAAAATAACACTAAGAGATGGTAGATCTACAAGTGGTTTCCTAAACATCATTTACAAAAAGTACTGTAATGTCCAAAGCACAACGTTATCACAACGTTAATTTGCAACGTTGTTGTAACGTTGTCACAGATATACGCAATTACGTTCTCGAAATATTAGTATTGAGAGATGAAAATTCAAATGCCGAATATATAGAAAGGTAATGCATTACTAACTTGGTTTTCTGACAAATTCATGTTGATTTTGATAAAGCAGTTCTATTCCTTCTATTCTATCGAGAAGCAAACTCAATAACGTTTCACCGACGTTTCAGAAACGTAGTTACAAAACGTTGTGTGATGTCCAATGCACAACGTTTTCACAACGTGAATGTGCAACGTTGTTATTACGTTGTGAAATAACGTTGCAGGTCGACGTTAAAATAACGTTGTTACAACGTTATATCACGACGTTACCAATCCACAACCTTTCAACAACGATGGAAGTGCGAATCATGCATGTATGGCGAAAATGTTATTGTCATTGTTTGTTGTTTAATCGCCTCTTACGACAAGCACGGGTTGCTGAAAAGTGAAAACCAAATCTAACATTATTGTAATTTTCTGCCAAAATGTAGTTTATTTCGAGTAAACACCTTTGTTTTTACGCTTTTCGCGATGAAGACTATTTGACGTCGCACCAACGTATGAGAAACGTTGTCATCATAACGTTGCATGGCGCCCGATGCACAACGTTTCCACAACGTAATTTTGCTACGTTGTGATTACGTTGTCACATAACGTTGGAGTGACGTGATAATAAGGTGTTTACACAGACTTTAGTTTATTTACGAGATGGAAATCCTGATTCCGAAGATATAGGTAAATAATGAATTACTGCCTTGTTTTTGGCAGAAATTGTGTCGATTTGTATGTAAAACTTTTGTTCATACAATTTTCGTTAAGGCGACAGTTGACGTCGCACCAACGTTTCAGGAACGATGTAACAAGACGTTGGGAAATATTCGATGAACAACGTTTTCACAACGTAAAAATGCAACGTTGTTATTACGTTGTGAAACGACGTTGCACAGTGACGTAATAATAACGTTGTGACAACGTTGTATCACTACGTTACCAATTCACAACTTTACCACAACGTTGTGAAAACGTAGTGTGTTAGCTGGGTTAGCAAGATAATTCCCGCCAAAACACTGACGGCGTGTCCAAAACTTTGATGAGTGTAAACACACAAGTTGGACCAAGTTTTTTTATCAAAGTTTTTGATAGTGTAACAGGGGCTTAATGCAAGGTAAATGTACCAGAGTTACCCATCACAGAGTATCTAACCAATGCATGGAATGCAGCCAGAACAAAGTCCACTCTCCACAATCTAATGCAAAGTAAAGGAACACTTAAGGAGATGACCTGATTTGTCAGGTGTTGGCACTTTTTTTGTAAGCACTGAATGTAATGGAATTGAATTCTTCTCAAATTGTCGTTTTCTTATTGTGGTATTGTATATTCCTCGGAAATGTTCAATCTGGCCAACATCAATTGCTTGTTTATCAGTGTTCAAAATTAAGCATATAAAGCAAGGGATCCTAATGCTCAGAACTGTACATTAAAAGAGTTGCTAGACACAAACATATATCAGCAATACCAAGTAGTCATTGTCAATACTTAACCATGTTAACAGGTTATACAAGTACTGTGATGCTGAACATGTTGAAGATGCAAGTTCCCTCCTAATGTTATCATTTTATAACAGCAAAACCTTTTTAACTTGATTGAGTTGGGTTTATGTCGCTGTTAGCAATATTCCAGCAGTACCATGGCGAGGGACATCAGAAATGGCCTTCATACATTGTACCTATGTGGAGAATCAAACCTGGCCTTCAATGTGATGAGCAAATACTTTAACTGCTAGGCTACCCTTTTGACGCTTGTTAACCTCAAGTACCGGGGACGGTTATACTTAGTTAACAGCTGTTAACCTCATACTTTAACTAGAAATAAAACAATGTAATTAAAAATGAAATGACTCAAATATGCAGTTCTAGAACTTCTACCAATATTTTAGCCAAACTGAAGAATTGTTGGCAATAACATGTGCATAGGAATTGATGGTTGTAACAAGGTCATATCGGGCCGTAATTTCTGTCATGTTGAGTGTATCAGCACTGGAACATAACCGGGAAATATCGGACTTCGTCCTATTTTGTGATTATTTTAGAAAATAATTCGAAACAAACTATGCATGTATGCCGAATACTGAAACTCAAACAGTGCTCTTAGTCAGTAGTGAATACTCTCGTCTTTCCATGGCTTATTCCAATACAATTACGGTTGTACCTGTAGTGGGTGTCTTTGATGTTTTTGCAAGCAGTTGTGCCCGCGTACAGGCCCTCAATAGAAGCGAACGGCCCCCCTGAATGGAGGGCCTAAGGACACTCAAGACCACCATCTTGAACGTGAAGGGCACGGCAGGTGCGCACAGAATTTGTGTACATGATTCTCCAGCAATACATTTTGTTTTTCGCAAAGAATAAATAGTATTCTATGATTTTCTCCGAGACAGTTATTACTGATGTCTTTGTGGAAAATGTGGAACAAAAACATGATCGTTTCGAATTTTAAGAAAATAAAAATAAACATATATGTCACTTGTACATCACGTTGGCAACAACAACAGAAGAGCATGGACTTGTTAGGATCAATCTTAGGTTCTATGCAAAAACCGCCGTCAGTCGGCGATGCAGAGAGAAAGAAAGCTAAAGGTTTTTACTTTTGTGTAGCACAGAATAACCCAACTCAAGTAATCATTTTGATCTTAAATGTATGTCCATGATAAACATAAAACAAGAAAAATCTGACATGTTTTTTTGTCTTGGTCCTTGACTGTCACATAGCTTGTCGTGAACCAATTTCAAACAGTAAGATTTGTATTCAAACCTGTGACTATTTTCTTGAATTTGCAAGGAAGGTTACCACCCTGCTTGTCCAGAGGAAGACTATAGGCATCATCTTAAATAAATGTAGAATTAATCCAATTAAAAAATGTATACATCACAAAATCACAGTGTTATGTTTGGAAACTAGATGAAGCTTACACTTACATGAAGCTGTACTACGCTTGCACTGTACTGAACATAGGGCTGAGACAAGACCAAATTTACTACCTGGGTACCCACCGACCTATTACCCGACCCTACCCGGGTACCCACTGTAGGTCTTAAGAGGTAGATACAAAATGTCCGATTGGGAATAGTTCGACTGTAGCCCTGGACAAAATATATTTAGATACACGTATAAAACAATCTGGTCATGCATATGTTGAAGTTGACTGAAGTTTTATTTTCATTCAAGCACATAAGTCAGAGGGAATGGGTGCATAGTCAGAAAGAAATGGGAACATTTGTGACTTGTAGTGTAACCATATAGATCTAGATCATTCTTGTCATTAAAACAATATATCACATGACCAACCACGGGTCGGGGTAGTCCTGTGGGTACCCAGGTCCTTCTCAGTACCCACCCGACCCAGGTACCCGAGTTACCGGTCCCAGCCCCACTAGAACACTTGCATTTCTGTCTCTAGTCTTTACAAAATGCAGCCCAACCTGTTGTGTAGGTTAGGGTTGTACCTGACACTAAAATGTTCATAGACACACACACATTTCGGTAATTTGGTCACAGAAAAAATATGTTGCACCCAGAGACACACACAATAATACGCACTTCGTGAGAAATATAAAGGTCCTGTAATTAAAGTACTTATCAAAGCTTACAGTTCACTCCTTTATTTTTATTACTTTACAGGACACTCACATTTCCTGTGGACCCTTGAAATTAATTATTGGGGGTCCCCTGGACTCCTAGTTAGGTGGGTCAAGGTAAAACCCTGGTAGGTTATGTCATAATGCAAACCAAGATGGACTGTTGAATGGACTGGTCTGCTTATTGTACATTGTTAAGTTAGATAAGATAATGCTTTGTAGCCCATAAGGGAAATCATTTCACGTAATACTAAATGGGGATTAAATGAATACAAATACACATTTAAAACATAGACGTAACATGGAACATACAATATAAAGAACATTAATAGTTTTTAAGATAAATGATACAAGTGCTGTAGATATTTCGTTAAAAAGCTTGAAAACACTAGGATTTAACATTTGTTTGAAATGATATGCTAACTGGAATAAAAGAGGTCCTGGATTGTTTAGATTTAGCTTTCAGAATGAGATATCTTTATCAAGATGGTAAAACAGAATAACGAGTTCAAGAATCTATTTTTCAGAGCAAAAGGAGCTGTTTGAGAAGCAGCAAGAAAAAGAAAAACAGAAATTAAACAGCTTTCGTGAGAAGGTGGGTCACCTGGAGTTTATAGTAGGTTCTTGCATTATAACAATCTTCGTAGATCAGTGGCAACCAGGCAGTGTTCAGAAATGCGTATAGATATTACCTCAAAGTTTATTTTTGCTTTCCTTACAGACGATAGCCCAGTCTCTTGTAGCGCTCAGTTGCGTTAGCTATCAAGACGACTCAAGACCGCTTATGAGCCCTAGCGGGCATTGTCGGACAGTGGATACAACCAGAGCCTACTGCTCCTTTAACAGACAGCTCCTTTACCAAACAGCTCCTTTAACTGACAGCTCCTTTAACTTTAACTGACAGCTCCTTTAACAGACAGCTCCTTTAACAGACAGCTCCTTTAACAGACAGCTCCTTTAACTGACAGCTCCTTTAACAGACAGCTCCTTTAACAGACAGCTCCTTTAACTGACAGCTCCTTTAACATGTATATTCGCCCCGATTATGTTTCTAGGTTTGTCAGCACCATACCCGTGCTCGTGGGTTTCACCGAAGTGGTAAATGTCTGAGACCTGCATCACTTCGGGCTTTCCTCCCACATTAAGCCGACACACCGTGATATAACTGGAATACTGTTAAAAGCGGCATTAAACACAACTCACTCACTCACTTTAACATGTTTAATGCAGTGACACTGCTGACTATTACGCAAAACAACACTCACCCTCTCTACTCTCCCCTAATACTGAAATACTCTCTGTCATAGTGTTTTGTTACTATGGTTACTTTACCATGTCAAATATCAGTTAATGCTATGTGGATACTGTAGTCAGAGAAAAAAGAAGTTCTGTAACCATAGTAACTGTTTTTACTTTCATTTGATATATTGTTTGTTTCCCTCTGATCTAGATGCAGAAACAGATCCATGAATTCATCAAAGACAGTTCTAGACAAAAGTACCAGTTTAAACCTATGGACAAAGTTCTACGAGCTATTGTGTAAGTAGATGCCTGACAGTTAACCTGAAGTACATGGGTGTTCATTCCACATTGATCAACACACACGATTTATACTCTTATTCTGATTATTGTAATTTTACCCCCCAAAATGATTAAATTTTATTCATTTTAATATTATGGCCTTCCCTTTAAATTTTCTGTAAATTTTAATTTAATTAACAATAACTGTTGCAGACATGAAGTAGCGGACGTTGCAGGACTGACATCCTTCTCATTCGGGCATGAGGAAGAAGATCGATATGTCATGTTGTGGAAGAAGGTTTGTATGCCTAGTCTGACAGTTAAAACAAGACATCCCATTAGGGGTCACGTCGGAACGACCTTTCATTCAACCAATCAGAGCATCGCTTACCAGATTATGAAAGTGACAGTCGGAATGTGATTTCTAATCATGCAACTTCGAAAACTTTAACACAGGGTATTCCAAATGATAGTTACGGGTTTAACGACTGAATCCATACAAGCTAGACCATCTATTAGCCAATTTCTTTTGTTTAGGTTTCAAATTTGTAATCGAGAATTTGTCACAATATGTTTCGAAGCGTAGTCGTCAATTTGAAATTAATACCGTAAAGCACGAGAAAGCTTCCTTCTGATTGGTCATTCCATTGGTTGATCAAAGTTTGCGCAAGGTTGGTCTGACGTGACCCCTAATGGGATGTCCTCAGATCTTTGTTTAGCGGTAGAGAGAACTAAGATCTGATTTTAATGAGATTGGTTATCAATTATATCAACCCAAGTTGATAAAAGTGGAAAAACTCTTGAGTGTTGATATATTTGATATCAAGAGACAGGAGGGTGAGATTTTATTTATCATCCAACATCATTCTTCCAACTTTTTCAGTTTGTAGACAGTAATAAGCAGTGTCTAAGTGTAAAAAGTACTGCTAACAGCTTCAGTGGCAGAGCCATTAGTGATGTCATTTGATTGCGACGTCATGGTAACCAATGATGTCACAATGGCCTGCAAAGCATTGTGATGCAATTTCATTGCAGCGATATCTACACACTCCGGCGCAGTGGCGACTCAGCATAACACCACTGCCACAGGCTAATTTGCATATCACGTGACCAGACTTGTCTCTTGTTTGTAAACAAACACGCTTGTTCAGAAATCAGTGTAGAACGGACTGATGCTATTTGGGGGCACTTAACATATTGTTTTGCATAATTATATAGATACGCTACTACCACTGCGACAGTAAATTTCATGACAATATATATTTATACATCAAAGTGACCGTATCGCTAGCTCTCTGTTTGGCCTCCATGACAGCACGTGGAGCCGTACAACCAATGTAAGCAATGGAAAACTACGCAAAAACAAGTAGATTTTCATGTAATAGGATACTTTCTCAATGAACCGTAACCATTCTTTGACATTAGTTTATGAAAATGTGTAGACTTGTCAAACATCAAACGGATGAAAAGCATATTCAATATCTTGAATGGACTGTGAAAGATGTGACGAATCGTCACATGGCGCTGGCCTGTGGCAGAGGTACTATGGTGGCTGGCTGGCTGCCGGCCACAAGGAACTCTGGGTAGGAGAGTGCAATATCTACAATGTAGTTATCGCTTGATCTCATCAAGCAGTATCTCCTGTGAGAGCCAGTTTGGGATGATAAAAATAGTTCTCCAGCAGTGACCTTTGAAAGGTCAAGGTGACAGTGGTTACCACTTTTCTGCAACTGTTTTAGCCAATAGTTGTAATATACGCTTTAGTTTTATTTCAATAGCATAGTTATGTTTTTTGTTGCGTATTTGATACACTAGAATTAGATTTGTCTGCATATTTCAGTTTATTTAATGTGTATTTTACACAGCTTATCTCAGGCTCTGCTCCCATTCATTTTAGAGTGTGGGGTAGCCTAGTGGTTAAAGCTTTTACTTGTCCAGCTGAAGGCTCAGGTTTGATTCTCCACATGAGTACAAAGTGTTGTCCATTTCTGGTGTCTCCTGCTTTCATATTGCTGGACGATTGCTGAAAAGTGGCCTAAAACAATATTCAGTCCCTTTTTTCCCTGTTTGCAGGAGTTTGCTCCAACTGACGACGAGCTGTTGGCGTACAGGCGCGGGGAGGTGTGGGACCCGGAGAAGGCAAAAGAACTCGCCAAACAGAAGGTATCCCTTTAAACAATAATGTCACTAGTTTACAAGACCTGTATATACTGTTTGTTTGTATTTTCTGTGCAGTGAAGGTATGGAACCCTTTCAATCTAAAATAATTGAATTTAAGAAATTTTACATCCAAGACCAACTGTATAGTAGACAAGATGTTGGTAGGGTACTTGAGTATCAGAGAAGAGGTCAGGTTCAGATGGAGTTTGGTAACCGACCAGGGGAGATAACTCACATGTTCACTTCTCTAACACATGTTGCAGACATGGAAGGGAATCGGTTTTGACTTAGATGATGCCTCAAAAAAGAAGTGTGAATTGTGTGGCATATTACACTTTGAAATTGTTTACTCAAGTCCAGGTTGGGTTTTCAGAAACGGGTATTGGAATGTTAGCATAACTTTTACAACTTCATATGACCCTTCTCGCTGTTTATTTTAACGCTATTATGTCTTGATATCTTAGGACAAATGTCAAAGAGGTTAAAACTATCTCTTGTTCCTGTAGGCATCTTCTTTGATCAGTGATAAGCAAATGGCTCTTGTCACGTATCTGCATATATTTTGTATATTCACTCTATGAATCCAGTCTTGGTACTCAGGATCATATTGTTCATACAGAGCTCCAGATAACTTTTAGAGCAATTGAGTTTTTCCTCGAAGGTTTTTATTTTAATTGGGTTATTACATTTTTCACTGGGTAACCAATATTTTTTAACTCATCTAATCATCACTCTATTGGGTTTTTCCAAAAATGAGTCAGCATTTTGAGATTTAAAAAAAAAATCAAATAATGTTTTAGATGTATATACTGGTTCTAAATATAGGCTTGTAGATTAAGTAGATTAGCTTGTAATAGTGTTTTGGAAATTAGCTCCATTGTACGCATGCTGAAGAAGCTTCATTGGGAATTTACGAGTGCTGTTTTCAAACAATTGACTTTTCCACTTAATGCATGTGTTTCTGTACGCAAGTTAATTGAAAGTTCTTGGTTTTTTAATTTTTTGGGGGTATTTTACGCAAATACCTGTAACTCTGTTCATAGCATGCCTTGTGAATCACTAGATATTCTTCCCTTTGAAGATTCGGGTTAGATTGTTGGACATCGTATCCCAGTTGCGTGGATCGATGCTCATGATGTCAATCCCTGGATTGTTTGGTTAGGCTATTTGCAGACCGCCTCCTTTTAGCTGGAATATTGATGAGTACGGCATGAATCCAGTCCTGGTACTCAGGATCACATTGTTCATGTGAATCAACTTTAAGAAACAACGAGACATTCTTCCCCTTGAAGATCCGGTTTAGAATGTTGGTCTTCAACGACCCATGATTGTTTTATGAAGATCCAAACAGTATGGCTTAGTCAGACTTAGTTGATGCAGTCATTTGTATCCCGGTTGTGTGGATGGATGCTCATGATGTCAATCCCTGTGGGTTGATGATGCCAATAATGTGGTCTGGCTATAACTGGAATATTGATGAGTGCAGCATTTAACAACAAACAGACAAACAAACATAACTCATTATTGTAGGGTATTGTCATGGTGATTTTGTCAAAGATATTTGTTTGGTCCATGGTTCTTGTCTGTGAAACATAAAGCCGAACAATTTATCATTTTAAACAATCACTATTGAGGTAAAACATGAGGCAAAATATGTTTTCAGTATTTTTTGGAACAATTTAAATTTTTTTTGTTTGTCATGGGCCCCCCCCACAATACATTAAATGGTCAGGGGCCGGTCTGGTAGCCAAGTGGTTAAGGCGTTTGCTCATCACGCCGAAGACCCGGGTTCGATTCCCGACATGGGTACAATGTGTGAAGCCCATTTCTGGTGTCCCTCGCCGTGATATTGCTGGAATATTGCAAAAAGGGGCTTAAAACCTCAGCCGGCTCACTCACTCACTCACTCACTTAAATGGTCAGCAGATAAGCTGAAGTCGTTGTGACAAACTGACATGATGGTATATTTGGCAGGAACTTGATGCCCAGTCTGAAGCCAGCCACTTGAAGCGTAAACACGAGGAGGTGGCCCCCTCCAGCAACTACCGAGAGAAATACAAACATCTAATTGGGGAAGAAGCAGCCAAGGATGCCGCCAAGTCCACCATTGCCAACAAATCTTACGGTTTTGGTCAGTGAACTATTGCCTTTTCTTAATGTTTTAATTTATCCTTCGTTTTTCTGTCAAAAGAAAGCAGTAAGTGCATTGAGGGCAGGAAAAGTATACAAATGTATAAAATATTTAGACTTTACTAATATTTTCATTTATTTGATTTTTAATTGAAAATGATTTGTCTTCACATTAAATGTTTTCTTAGTGAAAAGCACGTCCACCCTCATTCAGCAGCCTTGTGTGATGGTTTTGTCAGAACTGCGAAAAAACTTATATAAAACCATGCAGTGTTTGTTGGTTGAAATTCAAGTTATTACACTCAGTCTGTGAGAATTCCATCTGCAGGGTTGTGTCCCTTTGGTGTGCCAGAAACGTATCATTGAGGGTTCAAATCCCGTAGTAAGTCTGATTTTGTTTCTAGGTTTGTCAGCATCATACCTGATCTCACGGGTTTCACTAGAGACCTGCATCAATTAGGGCTTCCCCCCAAATCAAGCTGACACGCTGTCTGCAATACTGTTGAAAGTGGCATTAAACCACTCACTCACTCACTCCCTCAACCCGTAAAGATTCCGGGGTCTTTTGCAACCCATTCCTGCCGTAAAAGACAACTATGCTTGTCGTAAAAGGCAACTAACGGGATCGGGTGGTCAGGCTCGCTGACTTGGTTGAAGCATGTCATGGATTCCAATTGCGTGGATCGATGCTCATGATATCAATCACTGGATTGCCTGGTCCAGACTCGATTATTTACAAACCGCCGTCATATAGCTGGAATATTGCTAAGTGCCGCGTTAAACAACAAACAAACACTCACTCATACAGATGAAGCATATGTGTAAAAAGAATTTGACATGATGTGATGTATAATGATGTCAGAGTTTCAATCACCATGGTAACAATGTGATGCCCTGTTTGCAGTTCCCAGTCACAACAAGCGAGACCAGCGTACAATCGAGCAGGTGCTTGCCGACAGTCGGGCCAAGAAGAAGCTCAAGACGGAGGGGGAGTCTGCTGTTGACCCGCCAGAGGGCGCTGTAGCAGACCCAGACACGTCACAATGATGCTGTCGTTAGGTTTTATCGTATATTTGTTGATGTTTGTTTTAATTCACTGATGTAAAACACAGAACCACAGATTGTAAGCCATGCTGTGTTAATCATATTGCTATTGTTCAATGACAACCCATGCTTTTTGTAAGAGGCGACTAACGGGATCTGGTGGTCAGGCTCGCTGTCTTGGTTGATGCATGTCATGGTATCCCAAATGCATGGATCGATGCTCATGATATCAACATCTGTATTGTCTGGTCCAGACTCGATTATTTACAGACCGCCGTCATATAGCTGGAATATTTCTGAGTGTGGCAAAAAACAAACAAAACAATATTAGAATCTTAAAATCAAGAGATTTTGTAGTTGTAGTTGAAATTGAACGGAATGGTTAACACAGGGCATTAAATGTTGAAGAAATCTTAGAGAGGTATGTTACACCTAGATTGGAAAAAAGGGTTTGCTGTGCGTTCTTTCATGCAACAGGCTCACATTGACTAAAAAAATAAAAGAATTGATTCTCAGACAATGACTTTTGAAAATATAGTGCGGGCAGGCAGTGTTTTTTTTTGTTGGCTTGTTCAAACTAGTATGTAACCAAATAAACAGTTATGTACCATAAACCTTGGAAACGGCTTCCCTACAAAAACAAGCATACTAACACCTATTGCCGCCATTACCATAACACGAGAAGTAAAGGGAAGTAACTGCATGCTAATTAGATCACATTGAGATCAAGTATTTGGATTTCTTAAAAAATGTTTAAATGGAAATAAAAACGAAACGTGCGGCAAACTTGATGATATGGGCGGTGCTCGAGAACCAAGACTGTTATTTTTGTTAGCCTTAGATATGTTTCATTAAACCCGGATGTAACAGTATGGTGACAATAGGCAAGTCTCATTATCAGAACACTGAATACTTGTCAGACATGGTATACATGAAAGGGTTTTGATGTTGATGGACAATGGTAGTCATGGTAATGGATGCATGTGTAGGTAATATAAACTGAATGGTTACATGTGTGGTTTTGTGTTAAACACCAGACTTGTTTAAGTCAAGTGATAACAGAGGATATATTGTTTTCTCAGGATTGTGTACAGATTTCTGTATTTAATCTTCCTTCATAACAGAAGGTGTTCATGGGAGAGTTTCTTCAGGGATCTCAGATCATCCTCATGTATCAGGGCTGTTTTTTACAGAAGGTTTTAGTGGATGTATACGTTAACACACTTTGACAGTGTTCATTCCCATTTTGTCATTTTGCTGTGCACAATATCTTTAAAGGTGTAAATCTTGGTCATTATTTTGAACGAGTACAAATTCAGCAGAGTCATCATAGTGCTGCATCCAAGCCATCTTCCCGAGGCAAGAGCATCCCCTAGCCTTTTGATCAAAGTCTTGTTTCCACCCTTGCCACATCAAGCCCACTTTCCTGTGCTAAATATGATTGGACTATCACATATATCGGTAGTCCAATCAGAGAACGTTTCACAAAACCAACATCCACGACTGGTTCACCTTCGTATGAAGTGATTTACCGCTGCCGGTCTTTGTTGACACGACTGTGTTATTTTTATCTTTTAACACCAAGAAAGTGGCCTTGATGTGGCAAGGGTAGAAACTAGACTTTGATATGGACAAGTGGACACGCTTGCCTCGGGAAGATATGGACTAGTGGACACGCTTGCCTCGGGAAGATGTGTCACAGCATGACAATTGTAGATTGCTGCTCATGGTTTGGAATGGAAGATTTCCTTGGATTATGATGTCAGTCGGCACCATGCCAACGTTCGTAGGTGGCCCAGTCCTTGAAGACTCTGAATTTCGATCTGCATTTTGAGTTTCGTCTCTTGGCAGCCAGAAACCTATGACCGTAGGTTTGAATCCCGGTTCGTCACGATTATGTTTCTACGTTTGTCAGCACCATAACCATGCTTGCGGGTTTCACCAAAGGGGTAAATGTCTAAGACATGCATCACTTCTGAATTTCCTCCTCAGTTGAGGTGACACGCCGTGATATAACTGAAATACTGTATAAAGCGGGATTAAACCAAACACACTCACTCACACACACAGAGAAACTGTCACTCATATGGCAAATATCCACTACATGAATGTTAACTTGTTGTCCTGAATATTGCCTTGATATATATGGATGGTTGTACCCTATAGTGTTTTTTGTATGTTTTGAATTGATTGTCCAGTTTTAGCATTAGATTTGTATACAACTATGTGACACCTTTGTATTATTCTCGTCAGTTTACAGATAAAAAACATTTTCTGCAATGTTTCTTAAGTCAATCAAAATGTTCCTGCTTATAAACCTACAAATTTTATTACTGTAAATGCTCGATTAATAGCCAATTCTCAAACAAGCGCCTATCTCTCAATCAAGATTTTCCCTGTGAAAGTCGGGGTTAAAATAGGTCTTCTGCAACCCATGCTTGTCATAAAAGGCAACTATGCTTGTCGTAAAAGGCAACTAAAGGGATCGGTTGATCAGGCTTGCTGACTTGGTTGATGCATATCATTGCACCCCAACTTCGTACATTACTACCCATGATGCCAATCACTGGATTGTCTGGTCCAGACTCCAGAATGCGGTGTTAAACAAAGGACAAAGACCTACACAATGTGGGAGGGAACTACAACCCTGGAATAACGGACCAATCCACTATCTTGTGCTACATGTTAATCACAGTAACAGCGGGGCGGTCGGGTAGCCTAGTTGTTCAAGCGTTCGCAGTCACGCCGAAGACCCGGGTTTGATTCCCGACATGGGTACAATGTCTGAAGCCCATTTCTGGTGTCCCCCGCCGTGATATTGCTGGAATATTGCTAAAAGCAGCATAGAGCATATTCACTCACTCACTCGCAGTAACAGCAGATGTTATTTAGTAGATATTTATTTATCGTGATTCCTTTGGATTTTGGTCTTCCTGATCACTAGTTGGTTTTTTTGTTTAACTGGACCTCCTCTGTGGTCTGGTGGATAGAGAGCGGAAGGTTGGTGGTACGATCATTGGCCCAAAAGTCCTTAAAAGATGGCACTTGTTGTTACCCTGCTTGGCGCTCAGCTTTAAGGGAACAAAACAAAACGGCTCAGTATGCTGTGTGGATGAGTGTAAAAATCTTGAATGTGACGTAAGACCTCAGGCCACCTTCCTGTTTAACACCACACACCATAAAATCGATGATGGTGGGGGGTGTAACTAATCAAGTCTGGAACAGACGATCCAGTGACTGGTAATACAAGCTTGACCACCTGATCTATTTAGTCGCCATGTATAAGTTGTTGGGGACGTGTAGTCTTGCCCAGACTCTCCAGGGGTCATTGTATATGCCTGGCTTGCAGAAGTGATTGTCTGCAATAATCACCAATCCCCCCATCAGCCGTTAGGTTTTGATTTAATATCACACGGTCATCCACCCATCCTCTCTAAAGTGAACATTGGTTCTCTAATAATCGTAAGGTGAAGTGGAGATGAGGGTTATTGATTATTGCACTATAAAGCTACGTGTGTGGCTGTTTGTACTAGTCTGGACTAATGCTGATTTTATAGTGCTAGCCCACTGAGATACCATACTGCAGTTTAACCTGAATACCCCACTCAGACATAGTACACCTACTCCGAGCCTACCAGTTCTTGTTTTAGCGCCAGGCAGGGTAATAACAAGTACCGTCCTTTAGCATCTTTTGGTATGACGCGGCAGGGATCTTACCCCTGACCTTCCGCTCTACCACCAGACCATGGCGGCGGCCCCAATCGTCAATTAATCAAGCATCTATAGTGAGTGATATTTCTTCATCTTTTTCATCTCAATACCCCAAAATACTTTGTTAACAATTGATCAAACTGTTCATGCTTTGTAACTGTCCATGGGCCAATGGTAATATCTTGATTACAAATTAAAATCACAATTACAAATTACAAATTAAAAACTTAATGTCAATACTGAGTTCACTTGTGATGATCCAAAATACACCTTGCTTGAAAAGACCAATGGCTGTCCCTTAATTTATGTTCTTTTTTTTTATCCCCCCCCCCCCGGCATATAATGTGGGGGGATATAGCGATCAGCCAATCTGTCTGTCAGTCCGTCTTTTCGTCCATCTGTCCATCCGTAATCATTTCCTTTTCCGGGGCAGAACTCAAAAGCCATTCAGTGTATTTGATCGAAACTTGGCAAATCTATCAATCACATACTGAAGTGGTGCCTTTTGATATTTTGGGATTTTTAAATTTTTTATTTTTTAAAATTGGGGATGGGGTTCATTTCCGGGGCAGAATTCGAAAACCCTTCAGTATATTTGATGGAAACTTGAAAGATGTATCAGTCACATGCTGAAGTGGTGCCTTTTGCTATTTTGTAATTTAAAAAAAAAAATTATTTGCTATTTAGGAATGTTTCAAAATCTCATTTTAGACACAAGTTAGACTTTGCTGAAAAGGAGGTAGGTGTCGTTTCTGGAGCAGCACTAAAAAACTGTTAACCAGTGTTGAATCAAACTTGGAACATGTATTATTCAGGGGTTGAAGTGGTGCCTTTTGCTATTTAGGAATTTAGATATTTTTTTTCCTGTTTCTGTGGCAAGAAGTTTTACTTTGACTACATCTTTAAAACTTATAGGTATTCCTCCTTGAAACTATGCACACATATGACCAGTGCTATTTAGGGATTGTTAGAATTTATATTTTTTTCGTTTCCCTGGCAACAAGTTTGACTTTGACAGTTCATGTTGGTGTGTAACTGACATAGAACTACAAAGTTCCCAATTCCATGGTATTGCTTTGATAGCTCAATAACTACTCTTGTATACTGACAGACAGATCAGATAGAAATTCTTCATCAAGTGGACTTAACAGGCAGATCATTTGTTTTTTCGAATTTGTAGGGGCCGGGGGATTTGTCATCTTCTGATGACTCTTGTTTTTGCTCTTTTTTCTGTCTGAGGTACATTGTATCTCCATCACTCTCCAACAACTTCAGACCCATGGCTTGGTCAGGCTTGCTGACTTGGTTGATGCATGTCATCGTATCCCAATTGCATGCACACCGTAACTGGACACCAGGCACACCGTAACTGGATTCCAGGCAGACCGTATCTGGACATCAGGCACACCGTAACTGGACACCAGGCACACCGGAACTGGAGACCAGCCACACAGTAACTGGACACCAGGCACACCAGAACTGGAGACCAGCCACACAGTAACTGGACACCAGGCACACCAGAACTGGAGACCAGCCACACAGTAACTGGACACCAGGCACACCGGAACTGGAGACCAGCCACACAGTAACTGGAGACCAGGCACACCGTTACTGGACACCAGGCACACAGTAACTGGAGACCAGGCACACCGTTACTGGACACCAGGCACACAGTAACTGGAGACCAGGCACACCGTAACTGGACACCAGGCACACCGTTACTGGACATCAGGCACACAGTAACTGGAGACCAGGCACACCGTTACTGGACACCAGGCACACAGTAACTGGAGACCAGGCACACAGTTACTGGACACCAGGCACACAGTAACTGGAGACCAGGCACACCGTTACTTGACACCAGGCACACCGTTACTGGACACCAGGCACACAGTAACTGGAGACCAGGCACACAGTAACTGGAGACCAGGCACACCGTTACTGGACACCAGGCACACAGTAACTGGAGACCAGGCACACAGTAACTGGAGACCAGGCACACCGTTACTGGACACCAGGCACACCGTTACTGGACATCAGGCACACAGTAACTGGACACCAGGCACACCGGAACTGGATTCCAGGCAGACCGTATCTGGACATCAGGCACACCATAACTGGACACCAGGCACACCGGAACTGGAGACCAGCCACACCATAACTGGAGACCAGCCACACAGTAACTGGACACCAGGCACACCGTTACTGGACACCAGGCACACCGTAACTGGACACCAGGCACACCGGAACTGGAGACCAGCCACACCGTAACTGGACATCAGGCACATCGTAACTGGATACTAGGCACACAGTATGTGGATGCAAGACGACAAAACTAACACTCGCATCAACAGGGTTTATTTCGTGACGTTTAACGTAGTACAGTTTATAGTTAGAGCCATGGCTTTAGGAACAATTGGTGACAGTTGATGACAAGTTGGTGACGAGTTGGTGACAAGTTGAAGCGTCAACAAGTTGATGAGGTTCAGAAAACTACAATAAACAATAGCTTTCTGTAAATTCAGAAACATTTACCAATTTTCCTAGTATTTAACACATTCGAAATTACATCCAAATGAAGCAATAAATACATTGACTACATTGAAATTATGCAAAATTACCAAGCACACTTTTGCAAATATAATGTAACAGTTGTGTGAAATATCGAAACAATTTTGCACTAAATTAATATTTTGGCATATATACAATTTCAGGGTGTTCAGAAATAAACATAATACCTAACAATGAAAGGGAAAGGTACTCACATGTGTCTTTACATAGTTCAAATATAGCAGGCAGTAAGGTGAGAACCTGGCAGCATGGAGGTCCAATACACACTGGTGAGCATGTGCTTCAAAATGCATGAGCTTTGAAGAGGTCACGACATGACCTGTGAGCTTTGACATTGCACATGAAGGTTAAGGTCACGAGGTAGTGGAAAGTTACTGAGAACATGTAAACATTGTATACACGTATCTTAGAATTGATACATATTACGTGGAAATTGAACTTTAAAACATTAGTGTAATAATAAAGTGTCTTAATCATTGGACCACCATGGATAATAAGTTAAATGAATTGTAATAATTTTAACTTGATTTCATGTCATTTCACTAACAGTTCATACTTTGAAACATTAGGAAATCTTGCATCTACACCGTAACTAGACACCAGGCATACCGTAACTGGACATCAGGCACACCATAACTTGACATCAGGCACACCGTAACTGGACACCAGGCACACCGTAACTGGACACCAGGCAGACTGGAACTGGACACCAGGCACACCGTAACTGGACACCAGGCACACCGTAACTGGACATCAGGCACACTGTAACTGGACACCAGGCACACTGTAACTGGACACCAGGCACACCGTAACTGGACACCAGGCAGACTGGAACTGGACACCAGGCACACCGTAACTGGACACCAGGCACACCGTAACTGGACATCAGGCACACTGTAACTGGACACCAGGCACACTGTAACTGGACACCAGGCACACCGTAACTGGACATCAGGCACACTGTAACTGGACACCAGGCACACTGTAACTGGACACCAGGCACATCAGATTCAGACATCAGGTTCACTGGAACTGGAGAACAGGCACACCAGGAATTAATGACATTGCCTACTTCCAGATACCCCTATCAATGTTACCAAATGTCAAGACACATACTAAATGCCCAAATTGGGATCTTATGTGAAACATTTATTTCTATGGAATGGGTCATATATGGATATATCATGTGTTGGAGACACAGGCATATTTTTAAATACGATTATACAGAGGCTGATCACAGCTGATAGGAGGTCGTTATACTCTAGCTTCAAATGTGCAGTTAAGTCAGATTTACGTTTACACTGTATCATGTAACTGTCAACGTAGGAAGGCTTAGAAGCTCATTTCACTCTCTGAGAAGACAAATTTAAGAGTAGGTCTGTATATGATACTACAGATATCGAGGCAACTTGTTCATTATATAATGCCATTAAAGATAGACAACATTATTTTCTAATAGTTCATTGAGTGAAAATGGAAATGCTGAAATAATGTTGAACACCCTTTATGATTTCATGACGTAATAAGGCCTGTTTGAAATCATTACTTGTTAGTGTAAACATTGATAGATTACCGTATCCGATGTAATAAGCGCCCCGCCCTAATAAGCGCCCACGGCGATATTTGCTAATATATTGGCTAGAGAACAATCTCAATTAGCACCCCTTCCGATTGTTCAATGTACATAAGACTTGTATAATACGTGTGTTATATGCATCCTTAATTATGGGAAATTCAATTCTGGAAAAATATATCTGTCGTATATAAACATTTCAGGATGTCAGCATAAACCACGAAATTTACGATCTTTCAACTCTGTTGTTTATCACCAAAATAATATTCTAATAAGAGCCCCATATTTCTAGTTTTGAGAGCACCCTGGGCGCTTATTATGTCGAATACGGTATTCATGATTATGACTGTATGGACTAATGGTCAAGAATCAACATTTATTAACTGACTGACTGACTGACTGACTGGATGACTGATTGATGACACATTCTATGATGTATCAAGTTACAATACAAAGTATTTTAATATGGTACAAAGTGGTACTGCAGTTTACCTTGACAAGCACAGATGCACCAAGCAGTTGGGGTGATCTGCATGTCCCAGACACCGGCCCTCCTCTCTACACGTGCGGCGTTGACTGTTGATGCCTCGACATTCCAGGTGTATAGGGCTGGGACGAGTCCAAATTTACTACCCGGGTACCCACCCCGCTATTACCCGACCCTACCCGGGTACCCACTGTAGGTCTCAGGAGATATCTCAAAATGTCCGATTGGGAACATTTTTAGCATTGCCCTGGCAACACGTATTTAGATACATGTATTAAACAATCTGGTCATTTAGCTGAAGCTGAATTAAGTTATATCTTTATTCAACCATATGAAAAATCAGAAGGAATGGGTGCATAGTCAGAAGGAAATGCGAACATTAGTGGCTTGTAGTGTAACCATAGAGTTCAAGATACTTTTTGACATTAAACAATATATCACGTGACTAACCACGGGTCCGGGTAGTCCTGTGGGTACCAGGGTCCTCCTCAGTACCCACCCGACCCGGGTACCCGAGTTACCTGTCCCAGCCCTACAGGTGTAGCCTACAGGTGTAGCCTACAGGTGTAGATGATCCCAGATGATGCAGAGACTGTTGGAGCACAGGTGTGAACAGTCCATGGTCTTCGGTAACTGCACGCTCCCATGGCGAATCATGTAGGCCAATCTGTGAACCAGTACAGTGTGCCAAGTGCTGCTGTTGGGAAACTGAACTGTCATCCTACCCTAGGTAATCTGTCCTGACATCTGTCTGCAGCCACCCCACAGGACGCATTCTCCGTTGGTTGAAAGGGATGACCTTTCCCTCAGCTTCTGGAGGTATTTCTCTTGCCACCTATCCATTGGCATCGGCCTGTGAATGTGACATCATTGAGAATAGTAGACAGGAAAATACTCTCTGAACTCGTTAAAAGAAGGGTCACTGGGCTCCTTTTTATTATATTTTTATTAAGATAACTGAACAACTGTTTTTTCTGTACGATATGTTCATTTCAGAGACTAGATGTTAGTCTACTTGACAAGCACAGATGCACCAAGCAGTTGGGGTGATCTGCATGTCCCAGACACCAGCTCTCCTCTCTACCAGTGCGGCGTTGACTGTTGATGCCTCGACATTCCAGGTGTAGATTAGGGCTGGGACGGGTCCAAATTTACTACCCGGGTACCCACCACCTTATTATCCGACCCTACCCGGGTACCCGCTGTAGACATTTAGAGATAGGTACAAACTGTCCGATTTGGAAAAGTTTGACCTTAGCCCTGGCAAAATGTATTTTGATTCACGTGTAAAATGATCTGGTCATCCATACACTGAAGTTTACTGCATCAAGTTCTATCTTTATTCAAACATATAAAAGTCAGAAGGAATGGGTGCATAGTCAGAGAGAAATGGGAACATTAGTGGCTTGTAGTGTAACCATAGAGTTTTGTCATAAAAGAATATATCACGTGACTAACCACGGGTCCGGGTAGTCCTGTGGGTACCCGGGTCCTACTCAGGACCCACCCGACCCGGGTACCCGAGTTACCCGTCCTAGCCTTAGTGTAGATGATCCCAGATGATGCAGAGACTGTTGGAGCACAGGTGTGAACAGTCCATGGTCTTCGGTAACTGCACGCTCCCATGGCGAATCATGTAGGCCAATCTGTGAACCAGTACAGTGTGCCAAGTGCTGCTGTTGGGAAACTGAACTGTCATCCTACCCTAGGTAATCTGTCCTGACGTCTGTCTGCAGCCACCCCACAGGACGCATTCTCCGTTGGTTGAAAGGGGCGACCTTTCCCTCAGCTTCTGGAGGTATTTCTCTTGCCACCTGTCCATCGACATCGGCCTGTGAAAACGTTTTACATAATGTGACGTCATTGAGAGTAGTAGACAGGAAAATACTTTCTGAACTCGTTAAACCAGACGGTATCGTTCCAGGTTGGAAAATGCGTCCATATTAACCATGGACACTTAATACGATATATTTAGGGTCCATGTATTAACGAACGAAAAGGAAATCAACGTAAAAGCGTACGAATTTTTAAAACGCCCCAAACTTTTACGTTGAGGATAGAAGAGGTTTTCAGACTCACGTGTCTTACGCAGTTGTATTTAAGAGTTACATATGTTACTGAATATTCTAATGTTCGGTCAAAATTGGAAATGGAGTCAAATTATAACGGACATATCGTAAATGTAAAGAAAAATGGCGTCCTATGTAATAGGATCATTTTCCGTCATTGAAATATGAACGGCAAATGTTATGTTTATTGTCAGACACCAAATTCTTTGAAGTTGGTTATATATCATTCACTACATGGTAAGAGACAGACCGACACAACTAAAGGAGCGTGGCCTTATAACTATATAGAGACGGAGCTCGGTTGTTGTTGTTGAGATAAGTGTAACGTGATCTTATATCCTTGAACCATCACTGTCTTGCATATCTGGCATCATCCAGATATCAACAAAGTTAAATAAACATAAATGCAGGATCAAATATACCGAACTTAGACCATATATATTATTGTCTGCACTAACGAAGACAAGCGTGTTGGGAATCAAACCCGCACAGTTAATTGAGCATTATCAAACGTTACAAACATAATCCTAAAAACAAGCAAAAACGGACGTGCGTCGCACGAATCACATGGTGTATGCCTGAATGCTAGGATGACTGCTTATCATTGACGGCAATTGTTAGAAGACACGTCATGGCTCAGCTCTTGTTCCTATTCATGGAAGTCGGTTGTATGCGCGCAGATTGATGCGCAATAAGCTCCTCCTAGTCGTACACTAACATGTCACCAACCCCAGTTTAACCTTTTAACTGAAAGAACAGCTATGTGTATGCACATTTGTAAGACGTTTATATAGCGTTTGGCTGTAGGTCTAACTTCTTTAGCAGAGACGGTATTTATTCCATTTGAGGTAACAAAGAACTTTCATAACAATGACGTAATTTTCAATATTCATGTTTGATGTAAAAAGGGGGAAATGTTTCCCAGGCATCGGCGCGTGGCTTTGAATTACAGGGACGAGATTCTTGCTCAGCACGTCCCTCACCTCAAAGCCAACGCCAACATGACGTTTGAACAAGTCACACTACACGCATCACGTGCAACTTTCTGCGGGCTAACCACGTGGATTTATGCCTTGGCCAGCCCGAAGTCCGGACATCAATCCAATTGAACATGTGTGGGACTCTTTGGACAGACGTGTAAGACGACGTCAGAATCAGCGTCAGAACATGAAACACCTCATGAAATCCAGAGTGACGTCAATGAGACGCCGATGCAGAGCTCTGATTGATGCAGACGGTGGCCACACCTGGTCTTAATTCAACTTCCACAGTAACGTAACGTCACGTCCGCAACATCGTTCTACGGATGTTTCTGTGACTGATTTCTGCTGATATCAACTCACAAGGCAGTGCATGTTATGGAATATTATAGCATAGTTTACATCATGGTGACAAGAAAATATTATTTTCATTAAAATAAAGTCCGACGTTTCTTTTTTTGTTCAGTGTACTTGCAGAGCAGTCCAAGTATTAATGAATAATAATACCGTAGTAAATAAAATAAATGCAGTAAAAATATTTTAGAATAAGAAAAGCTCTAACTCTGAAAAGCCCTCTCCCAAGTTGACCTTGGCGTAATGTGACGTGATTAGGAAACATGGCAACTGTAAACATGACTGATGTGAATCAAGTCTGAAAAAATTGTTCCACTTGATTCTGTAACTTGGAAAAACACTGCAATGGTTTAGCTGCCAAATGGTAAGTGACACCCGGTGACAAACATGACGCATGACATATCAGGTCTGTCATGTATCTCAAATTTCATGTTAAGGATAAACTAGCTTAACAGATAATAGATTAAAGTCTCTTTAAAAAATATACAACGCAATTACTATCAGAAGTCCGTTTTTGGTTTTGGTTTTCTTTGTTTAAACAATGTCAATATGAGAAAAAAATGGACATTGAATATTGTATACAAGAATTAAGGGCGTGGCCAAATAGGAATTCTATGCTACTCATCATTTCTTCTGTTGGGTGAAATAACAAAAAATGGTTAATGGAATAAAGAGTTTTATTTGATGTTTTGTTGTTTAACAGCCTGCAATTGGACATGTCTGGACCAGGCAATGATTGATATTTTGTGATTCCGAATGTTGGGGTACGATGACACGCTATCAACACAGAGCCAAACTATCCCATCCATTAAGTCACCCCCAACAATACACATGGGTTACTGGGGACCAAGTTTAAACCAGAAACACCACAGCATAAGATTCTTCAGATTCGTTACAGTCCAAGCTGCCCAACGCTGACTAACCTTCCACTGGTGAACGAGAACTAACTAGTAAAAATATCACTCTTGCCTCTGGACCACGACTCCCATCAAGTAAGTGGCACTAGCAGAAATGTCCTGCCAATGATTAACAAGTTGAAAACATTAATGTTTATAGGCATTCGTGCTACTTGCTGAAACTCTTGGATTGGGGTTGGGGTGGGGGTGGGGAGAGGGCGGGAGGGAGGGAAGTGTGTGTGTGTGTGTGTGTGTGTGTGAGAGAGAGAGAGAGAGAGAGAGAGAGAGAGAGAGAGAGAGACTCGATGACTTGGCTGATTTGATGTCATCACATCTAAGTCGCATGGATTCATGGTATAATAAATTATCAATTACTAGATTGTCTGGTCTTGACGTGATTATATATATACCCCGTCATATAGCTGGATTACTATGGCAGTTTTAAATATAAAGCCAAAAAAACATTACTTTCATTCATAATCTAGTTGTGGATAAGGTGCAAATATCATATTTGTATTGCAGTTTTAGAGAGTTTTGAAGCGTACACACTGTTCTCTGTACATCATTTGAGGTGAGGTGAGGTGAAATGGGGTTTAATGTCATATTCAAGATTATCATACTTATTTAGCGATGTGTTTGTGTGTGTGTGTGTGACCGCTTGCTTTAGTCCGGACTACTGCCAGTTCCATAGTGCTAGACAACTGAGATACCATGCCGCAATTTAACATGGATACCCCACTCAGATACAGTATGCTGACTTCGAGCCGACCAGTCCTTGTTTTATGCGATTAATGGTGAGTGACAGGCAGGGAAACAACAAGTGCTATCTTTTAACGTCTTTTGGTGTGACGCGGTCGGGCACTGACTCATCGGCCTACAGCTCTCTGAGCAGATGCCCAATCTACTAAACCACAGAGGTTGTTATTATTATCGGAAGTATACACACAGTTCTCGGTGCATTATTTTTTTAGATATGCAGTTCAATATCATATTATACATGGCAATTTCGATTTGAAAAAAATCATGTTAGTTTGTCTGGTTGCATGCAATAATCCAGATGACCACTTAAATAATGAAATATGGACCTATGGGCCTATAGGACCTACTTGTATTAAATGCTATGGGCCTGTAGGAGACCTAATTGTATTAAATCATATGGGCCTGTAGGAGCTAATTGTATTAAATGCTATGGGCCTATAGGACCTAATTGTATTAAATGTTATGGGCCTATAGGACCTAATTGTATTAAATGTTATGGGCCTGTAGGAAACCTAATTGTATAAAAACCTATGGGCCTGTAGGACCTAATTGTATTACATGCTATGGGCCTGTAGGAGCTAATTGTATTAAATGTTATGGGCCTGTAGGAGACCTAATTGTATTAAAACCTATGGGCCTGTAGGACCTAATTGTATTACATGCTATGGGCCTGTAGGAGCTAATTGTATTAAATGTTATGGGCCTGTAGGAGCTAATTGTATTCAATGCTATGGGCCTATAGGACATAATTGTATTAAATGCTATGGGCCTGTAGGAGCTAATTGTATTAAATGTTATGGGCCTGTAGGAGACCTAATTGTATTAAATGCTATGGGCCTGTAGGAGACCTAATTGTATTAAATGCTATGGGCCTGTAGGAGACCTAATTGTATTAAATGCTATGGGCCTGTAGGAGACCTAATTGTATTAAATGCTATGGGCCTGTAGGAGACCTAATTGTATTAAATGCTATGGGCCTGTAGGAGACCTAATTGTATTACAACCTATGGGCCTGTAGGAGACCTAATTGTATTAAAACCTATATAGGCCTGTAGGAGACCTAATTGTATTAAAACCTATGGGCCTGTAGGACCTAATTGTATTAAATGCTATAGGCCTATAGGACCTAATTGTATTAAATGTTATGGGCCTGTAGGAGACCTAATTGTATTAAATGCTATGGGCCTGTAGGAGACCTAATTGTATTAAATGCTATGGGCCTGTAGGAGACCTAATTGTATTAAATGCTATGGGCCTGTAGGAGACCTAATTGTATTAGATCCTATGGGCCTGTAGGAGACCTAATTGTATTAGATCCTATGGGCCTGTAGGAGATCTAATTGTATTAAAACCTATAGGCCTGTAGGAGACCTAATTGTATTAAAACCTATAGGCCTGTAGGAGACCTAACATTGTGTTTGTTGTTGTTGTTGTTTGTAGTTGTAGTTATCTGTCCTGTGATCAGTGGTCTTGTGTTACTAAACAACTATGGGAATCTACTCAGAAGATACTGTAGTTTTTTTTTCATAAATCTCTTGTAACTATGTGTTGTTTGAGGTCAGTTGCATTGCAGCGCATTGCTCTAATGATGTCTTTTTTACCATTTAACGCCATGGTAAAATATTCATCCAGCTAAGCGTGTTTATCATCTACAAAAGATAATGAAAAAGGATTGTTACACGCAAGGATTCGTCGAACTCACGATCTCTGTTTTAATAAAATACTACTCACTACCGACTGCGCTACAAACATAATTATATAATGTCAGTTGTAATTTTCCTAGTCATACCTGACCATTTTCCGAGGTTCCCGAAAGGAACTGAACATGCCAGATTAACATGAATACAGCGGTAGAAACTAACAGTTTAGGTCCACTATAGTCCTTATAAAGATAATATATAGCCAAACCCTAAAAATGGCAAATTTCTACTAGTCCTTATGATACCGTAACCATTGGACACTTTGGCAAGGACTATAGGACTACTACCAATTTCTAACCCTGGAATATGTACAGGAATTTACATATTGTAACTCGATTGCTCATTCGTGATGTTAGAGACGGGGCCCAGCTTACTCGACACAGGGCTACCCACAGCCGACTTGACACCGCTGTGACGTCAGAACTGGCGATGATGACGCCACTCGCTCTGTACTTGAACTCTGTGACCTTGGTCCCGAGACAGCTGACAAAGACGCTTTATGTGGTCAAATGTCTGTTGATATTCGGCCAGAAAACGGGTCAACTTAAGATGACGTTTGCTGCCCAATGCTTCAGTGTATGGGGCCAGATTTGGAATTGAAGAAATGCCATAATTACACTCCTAATTTACATGTATTAATAAGGCCACGGAATGTTTTTTTAAAGGAGTTTCAGAAAGAAAAAGACTTATATTACGTTGATAAATTATCTATAACGTCACGTGACCACCGCCATACTGGTCTGAAGCTGGACCCAGAGGCGAGACGACAGTGACGGAAGTACAAACATAGGATGAGGGTAGTCGGCACCGTTTTCGCATCTCTTCCAATTTAGAAGATTGGCATGGGGAACAAAGCACATTGTCATTGCCTTGTCTTTTATTTCAAGCACAATTTAGCAATGAGCGGTGTGTGAATAGAACTTCAGATACACCGACACTGATCTGCCAGTTCTCAGTTATTTCACTGTAGGACAATTATTTATTTTTCCAGAGTAAATTGGTTCACCAAATTTAACTAATAATTGACAATAAGTGGAATGAATATGTATAATTTTCATCATCTCAGGATAAAATACACAGGAAAACTCGTGACCCTAAGCACCACCATTCTTCAATAAAATGCCGGGGCGGACTCAGTGTGTTCACAGTGGTGGAAATTTGTAGTCTACATTGAGTACATTCACAGCCTGGATACAAGTTTTATCCTTATCGCAAAGGTGTGAATGTAAGGAGAAATTGTTAAGTTTTACAAGCTAAATTCCAACTACCGGGAACGAATGTTTACATATTTTGATAAGTGTTCGTTGTGGCCTTGCAGATAAGTCAACAACAAATACCGTATTTCCTCTATTAGACGCCCGAGCTTCTATTTGTTTCGGACAAGCCTTTGACCCGGCGTCTATTAGAGGCCCAGCTTCTATTTTTTTGCACTAAACAAATGACCCGGCTTCTATTAGAGGCCGGCGTCTATGAGAGGAAATAGGGTAATCCAAATGCTTTTATTTCTGAAACAAATTTAACTAATTTGTGTTTGTTTGTTTGTTCTTTAACGCCGCACTAAGCAATATTCCAGCTATATGAGTATGGTATGTAGATAATCGAGTCTGGACCATACAATCCTGTGATTGACATCATGAGCATCGATCCACGCAAATGGGATATGATGACATGCATCAAACCAAGTCAGCGAGCCTGACCACCCAATCCCGTTAGTCGCCTCTTACGACAAGCATAGTCGCCATTTACGGCAAGCATTAATTTGTGCTTATAAGCTGTTACACTACATTGAGTACATATTGAGTCATTGGCTTAACTTTCGACACAGGACCGCATGTATAATACAATGTCTGTTGGTCAGTCAGTCCACAGGACCATGTAACTAATACTAATACTAAACAAATTCGCAAAAATCTCATAGACGAGGCCGTCGTCTGCGAGTTTGTTTGTTATCAATATTAGCTACATATTCCTGTGGTCAGTCAGAGGCAGGTTTGTTTGTTTCTTTGTTTGTTGTTTAACCCTTTGTATACAGTAATAATTTGCTTCCTCGTGAACAAATCACCACGAAAATATATTGTCCTTATCCACAGCTAATTCTTACCAAGTGACCCGAGTTACAATAAACTAGTGCTAGCGGAGTTATGCCCCCTTGTCTTTATACGTCTGTTACCTCTCTGTCGTCTTTTGACGTCATAGAGGAAAATCGGTTTTCATCATTTACGGCAGGCTATATTTGTATTGAATGTATTACGTTAAACATAAGCATATAAATCCATTTGTTATATATTTATGGCGTTCAGATATAAGGCAGTCTTTTGTTCGCTCACAGTTTCTGTAATACAGCTAAATTAAAAAAAATCGTGGCACAGTACTTTTATGGTTGTACGATATAAAGCGGCGAAATTTGCTGTTTTTCAACGCAGAATAAATTCTCGGACAACTCTTTGCAATGTTTTTTTTTCAAACCGATTTAATATGTGCAGTTACATTTACACCATCAGATGGGAAATTTAATATTCTACATCCCTGCCTAATTTTATAGCCAGTGGTAGATCCAGTGCCGCGTGAGTGCAATTCTCGCACAACCTTAACTTTTCAGATCTTAGGAAAATGTGCGTCAGAAAAAACACCTCGTCATCCAGAGGGTTAACGCCGCACTCGGCAATACTCCAGCTATATGACGGCGGTCTGTTAGTCCAAATTTACGACCCGGAGTTTCGCTCACTTGCACAGAGGATACACCTAGCTCTGTCTAGGCTATTTCTTAATTGCTTCACAGATCTCGCTCTCGCGCCTCCACGTCAGGGTTAAATATGTTGGGGTTGGCTGGTTAGAGTACGTTACCCCAAACTCCATCATTTGCCCTTGGATACCTTTTCCTCCTTTGTGGTCTGGTGGATAGAGCGCCTGCCCGGAGAGTTGAAGGTGGTGGCACTATACAAATCGGCATTAGTCCAGACTAGTACAAACAGCCACACACACATGCATGCGCGTCGCTATATAAGTGCAATAATCTTGAACGCGATTTTAAAGCCCATTTCACCTCACCTCACCCTTTCCGATCAAGCATCCTTTACGATCTTTGGGGTTTGTACCCCTATCCTATCAAACACCCCTTTACGATCCCTAGGGATCAGCATCATTCGGAATCAAACACCCCTTTACGATCCTTAGGGTTCAGCACCATTCGGAATCAAACACCCCTTTACGATCCCTAGGGTTCAGCACCATTCGGAATCAAACACCCCTTTACGATCCTTAGGGTTCAGCACCATTCGGAATCAAACAACCCCTTTACGATCCTTAGGGTTCAGCATCATTCGGAATCAAACACCCCTTTACGATCCCTAGGGTTCAGCATCATTCGGAATCAAACACCCCTTTACGATCCTTAGGGTCAACATCATTCGGAATCAAACACCCCTTTACGATCCTTAGGGTTCAGCACCATTCGGAATCAAACACCCCTTTACGATCCTTAGGGTTCAGCCCCATTCGGAATCAAACACCCCTTTACGATCCCTAGGGTTCAGCACCATTCGGAATCAAACACCCCTTTACGATCCTTAGGGTTCAGCATCATTCGGAATCAAACACCCCTTTACGATCCTTAGGGTTCAGCCCCATTCGGAATCAAACACCCCTTTACGATCCCTAGGGTTCAGCACAATTCGGAATCAAACACCCCTTTACGATCCTTAGGGTTCAGCATCATTCGGAATCAAACACCCCTTTACGATCCTTAGGGTTCAGCACCATTCGGAATCAAACACCCCTTTACGATCCCTAAGGTTCAGCCCCATTCGGAATCAAACACCCCTTTACGATCCTTAGGGTTCAGCCCCATTCGGAATCAAACACCCCTTTACGATCCCTAGGGTTCAGAACCATTCGGAATCAAACACCCCTTTACGATCCTTAGGGTTCAGCATCATTCGGAATCAAACACCCCTTTACGATCCTTAGGGTTCAGCACCATTCGGAATCAAACACCCCTTTACGATCCCTAGGGTTCAGCCCCATTCGGAATCAAACACCCCTTTACGATCCTTAGGGTTCAGCATCATTCGGAATCAAACACCCCTTTACGATCCTTAGGGTTCAGCACCATTCGGAATCAAACACCCCTTTACGATCCTTAGGGTCAACATCATTCGGAATCAAACACCCCTTTACTATCCTTAGGGTTCAACACCATTCGGAATCAAACACCCCTTTACGATCATTAGGGTTAGTTGTTGGGTAGGGTATGGGTTAGACATCACTTTTAGCGAATTAATCCAGTTTGAGGTAACTTGGAGAAAATGGGAGCTGAGCATGCGTGTAACGGTAAACAACCGCGTGCTGATGACTTGGGAAACGAGCACTTGTTATTTGTGATAGCGCACCTGGTCCCATGGTAAGGTGTTGGCCAAGTTGATCAACTCATTAGCCTGGCTTAGCTACAAGCTGACTTCGGAGTTGGATCCTCCACTCCGCTCTAATTGAAATCCCGGTAAAGTACACCTCTCCCAGTTCAAATGCTACTACACGTACAACATGTACAAGGGAACCTCTAGTATTAAGGGGCTCTCAAGTCTCTTGACCTTGGTCTGAGAATGAATATATTTATTAGATGGTCTAACAGTCACGACATGACCTATACTTGGCCGATTACCCCTCATATTTTCTTGTTTTTTTTAAAGAAATATGTTATTTGGGTTCGTGACTGAAAAGTCGATATATCTGCACATACTAATTATGTTTACATACTACATACTAAATGCTCGATTAATTGCCCATACTCAAACAAGCGCCCATCTCTGAATCAAGATTTTCCCTGTGAAGATCTGGGTTAAAATTGGTCTTCTGCAACCCATGCTCGTCCTAAGAGGCGACTAACGGGATCGGATGGTCAGGCTCGCTGACTTGGTTGTCAACTGCGTACATTACTACTCATGATGTCAATCACTGCATTGTCTGGTCCAGACTAATTTTTTGAGGAATCACCATCATATGGCTGGATTAATGAAGAGTACAGAGTTAAACAACAAGCAAATAAATAAACAAAACAAACAAACAAACAAACAAACACTAAGACATAAACAATGCGAGAGGGGAGTAAAAACCCTTGAATAATGGACAAATCAACTATCTTGTGCTACATGTTAGTCACAGTAACAGCAGATTTATTTTTTTATTTATCGTGATTCCTTTGGATTTTGTTCTTCTGATCAAAAGACCATGTTTGTTTGTTGTTTGACGAGACCTCCTCTACGGTCTAGCGGATGGAGCATCTGCCCAGAGGGCGGAGGGTTGGTGCTTCGATCCCTGTCCCAAAAGTCTTAAAAGATGGTACTTGTTGTTACCCTGGTTGGCGCTCAGTATACTGTGTGGGGTGGGGTATCCTTGTTATCTTAGTGAGCTAGCACTATAAAACACTAAAAAAACCCACACGCACACGCACACACACACACACGCACGCACGCACGCACACACACACACACACACACACACACACACACACACAAAGGTGGATGAGTGTAAAAATCGTGAATGTGACGTAAGACCTCAGGCCACCTTCCTGTTTAACGCTACGCTGCAGTATTCCAGATCTATGATGGTGGGGGTGTAAATAATCAAGTCTGGACCAGACGATCCAGTGACTGGTAATACTAGCTTGACCACCTGATCCATTTAGTCTCCATTGTCTGCAATAATCACCAACCCTTCTTTCAGTTGTGAGAATTTAATTTAATATCACGCCGTGAGCCACCCATCCTCTCTACAGTGAATATTGGATCTCTAATAATCGTCAGTTACGTAAGGTGAAATGGACTTTAGCGTTCTAGATTATTGCACTAGCATAGTGACTTGTGTGTGGCTGTTTGTACTAGTCCGGACTAATGCTGATTTTATATGTGCTAGCCCACTGAGGTACCATGCCGCAGTTTACTTATACCCCACTCAGACACAGTGTACTGACTCCAAGCCGACCAGCCCTTGTTTTAGCCCCTTTACCGAGCACCAGGCAGGGTAACAACAAGTAACATATTTTAACATCTTTTGGTATGACGTGGCAGGGCTCTATCCCCTGACCTTCCGCTCTACCATCAGACCATTGCGGTCCCAGTCGTCAATTAATTGAGTATCTACAGTAAGTAATATTCCTTCATTTTTTTCATCTCAAGACCCCAAAATACTTTGTTAACAATTGATCAAACTCATGCTTTGTAACTGTCCACGGGCAAATGGTAACATGTTGATTACAAATAAAAATCTCATATTAATATCAATACTGAGTTCACTTGTGTTGACCCAAATTTTCTTTGAAAAGACCTATGGCCCTTAATTTATGTTCTTTTTTTCTGTCCGAGGCACATTGCATCTCCATCAGTCTCCAGACCCGTGAGGATCAGGGGTAGAACTGACCTTCTGCAACCCATGCTTGTCGTAAGAGGCGACTAATGGGATCGGGTGGTCAGGCTCGCTGACTTGGTTGATGTGTCATCGATCAGAATTACGTGGATTGATGCTCATGATATCAATCACTGGATTGTCTGGTCCAGACGCGATTATTAACAGACCGCCGTCATATAGCTGGAATATTGCTGAGTGCGGCGTAAAACAACAAACAGAACCATGTCTCCAACAACTTCACCTGCAATAAGAACCTGGCACATTTTCAATGGAACCAAACAGAAAAGCATGCAGACCGCAACAAACGAGGTGCACATATTGAAATTGTGCAATGTTCTTATTACTATGCACACTGTATGGGGATTGTGCCGTGTTTGTAATTTGTGTGGCTGTGTCAAGTGTGTACATATTCCATAGTTAGGTTGCTCTCTGCTGGCCTGTAATCAGGCCCCCATGGATTTAGAGAAAAAACATTTGAATTATGGATTGTCAGTCACCAGTGAATGTTTGTTTGTTTGTTGTTAACGCCGCTCTCAGTATTATTCCAGCTGTATTACAAGTCTGTTAATATTCAACCTTGACCAGACAATCCAGTGATTGACATCACGAGCATCGGTCCACGTATTTGGGACATGATATGACATGCATCCTCCAAGTCAGCAAGCCTGACCACCCGAGCCTGTTAGTCACCTCTACCATCAGACCTCCTGAATGAATGGTGTAAGTGACTGAAGGCAGCCTATTGTTCAGATGTCACATGGCACGGAGACATCAGGGCTTCAATTGACCAATCAACATTGACAATTGCAGAAATGCTCCTGTGCAAATATCCGAAGATAAATCCACACAAACTTGTGGGTGCCAATCCCGGTTCACCCCCTTCATGTTTCTGGGTCTGTCGGCACTATAGCCGTTCTTGTCTTTTACCAAAGTGGTAAACATCCAAGACCTGCATCACTTTAGGCTCCTCCCCATCAGGTTTGCATCATAATGATACGAACCTGGCACACTTTCAATGGAGGGGAGATGAAATGGGGCTTAACGTCATCCAAAATATATGTGTGTCTGCATGTACTAGTCCAGACCTATGCAGATCTTACAGTGCAGCCCACTGAGATACCATGCTGCAGTTTAACATAGACACCCCTCTTAGACACAGTATACCGACTCCCAGCCGACCAGTCCTTGTTTCAGCCCCTTTAAGCTAAGTGTCAGGCAGGGAAACAACAAGTACCATCATTTAACGCTTTTGGTATGACGTAGCCTGTGATCGAACCCTGGACGTTACTCCGGGCAGATGCTCTACCACTTGACCATGGTGGCCGTCCATCTTCAATGGAGATCACACTGTTTGGGATTGTGTACTATTTGTAATTTGTGTGGCTATTTCTTTTCAAAGTGTCTGCATGTTCATTAGTTTGGTTGCTCTCTGCAGGTTGTGCTTGGTAGGCCTGTGATTCCATGAGAACAAAGGAAAGCAATATCTTTGAATATTCGTTTATTATGACAATTTGGTGACATTTACACATGTCTACAGTCAACTCAGATTTTCTTTACAAAAACTGTTTACACAATCAAGCACATGACCTGCTCGGACGCACTCTGCATGCTCTCAACCAGCCGCTACACTACAAAAATAACCCTACGTAAGGCAACATTTCTATAAATAGTCATTCATAGCTTCCCTATCTGCATATGAACATAATAAAGCCCCTGCAAGAGCTTAGTCTAAGAGCCCTAACGAAAGAGCATGGTTTAAGAGCCTCTGTAAGTGGTTTAAGAGCCTCTGTAAGGTTATGATGTACATATACTCATGGGAAGAAATAAGGGGACAGCAAAATATGTAGAGAAAGTTAACTGCTGTGTACAACCTATAGCCTTTATGTCAGCAATATGGCTGCCATCTTTGGGAAACTTTACGATGTTGTCAAACATGTGGGTGTTCCTCTACTTCTTTCCATCATCAAACATATGAATGTGTTCCTTTACTTCTTTCCCTCAGTATAGTATGAGAGTTGCACAATAGCATGGCAATGAAACATGAAAATAACAACAATACCCTGTACTCTAGGAGTACAGGTTCGTGAATGATTTCCTTAAAACAGGACTCCACAAAAGGTTGGTATCAGTTCACTGGGCCAACATAATGGTGACTAACCTACCACATGCAGTCAAGTAACTTCTCATCATTAAATTTAAGCCTGAACCAGATGGGTGGCTTCAGGTTAAATGGTGTAATCATGTCTTATACAAAATGGTCCTATCGCTTCATGTCAGGTCAGTCTGCGAGAAAACACAACTACGAAAGATGATTCAAATCTTAGAAGTCCTTAGTCTTATTCGAAATGGCAAGGACTTCTTCGCTCTCCCACGGACAAATTGACATAGAATTTCAACCAACTATCTAACTTTCTGTCATATAAGCATAAATATTTCACAAAAAAATCACTTATGAGGTAGAATTTATTGTAATGCTAATCTTCCTCATCTTTGTGCCCCTTCAAATGAGAAAAGAGACAGATCACCACTCATTCATTTAGATAAGGGACTGGTCATTGCTTTTATTTGGAAAAAAAGTCATTTTCCCTTCTTTCCTCTCCTCCCCCTACATACTTGTGTTAAATTTTGTGACACTCCTCCCTCTGTTTCCCTGTGACATTTTCTATTGACCCCCCCTCCTCCCCTAATCTCACCGGCTCTCCCGCCCCCATAATTAATGACCAGTCCGTAAGTAGCAACTGAATTTGACAAATATTTAAGTTCTCATCAGCTCTGTGGTTGAAGTTGGTGAAAGAAGGTAAAATATAAAAACATAAAATTTGGCAATGAGTCGAGATCTGATAATAAATTAAAACATATATCCGCTCTTTAACACTGAAGTAAAAGTCCAGCTTGTAACTACAACAAAGCAGCTCTAAAACTTGTGCGTTGATTGTAAAGGTTCATTACAAACTTCTGTTTCAAATGGTTCGTATGTGGGACCTGCTATATGGTAAAGCAAGGATATTGCACTGTAGACGGGAAAGGTCCTGTTCTGATGTTTTGGCGATGATGTCGAGGACAACTAGCACCCAAGTCGGGAAACAGAGACAGTTCACCTGGACATGATGGAGTGAGCCAGTGACTTTGGTTTTACGCTGCTTTTAGCAATATCCCATCAATGTCACGGCAGGGGACACCAGAATGGGCTTCACACATTGTACCCATGTGGGGAATCAAACCCGGGTCTTTGGCGTGACGAGCAAACGCTTTAACCACTAGGCTACCCCACTCCCGGACATGATGGAAGATGATGGTTGATTGGATACACAATAACAGAGACAACAAATCAAGTTGACAATATTCATATATCTTCACAGTTCAGGTTTCTCTCGATTTCAGAAATAAGCTCAGATATCTATTTCAGAATCGGCGCCAGGTTTACGTTACATAACAAGTAGGCAAACAATCTCAACCAAGTCTACACATTAGGCTGTAATAGTGACATATAAAATATACTTGTTGAAACAAACAATAAGTGATGCACACAAGAGCAAGTTAAATGGATGGACACCAGATTATCAGCAGAGCAATGTGTTCATGCCAACACTCGTTTAAAATCATCGATATGTCTTATCACAACTTCGTACTTGACAAAGGGAGACAACTCTCATCAACATAAAAAAGCACATAGTAAAACTGTACAGGTGAAGAAGCTTTGTACAAGGACAGAAAATAATATACAATAGCAGATGTAGTCTGTACAAAAGGTTAAAAGTTGTCAAGATAAATAGCATAGTCCATCCGAGCAGGTTTCTCACTAACGGCTACTAGAGTCAGCCGGTCTTGCATACTATGTACCATGCACTCCCACAGCATTCATTCGCACTGTCACTCTAGCAGTCATACACTGGTGTTCTGCATTTGTACAAGGCATTCATTAACAAGAGAAAACCACTCAACCCAGAAACCAATGGAAATAGTAGCTGTACTGTCTCAGGTTCAATCCAAAGTTGTTGCTCTCGTTACAATTATCGAAACAATTTCTATCAACTACTGCTCTAACTAAATCGTAAACTACCATACCATGAGTATGTATGCAAACATGAAAAGAAAACTTACAAACAATTCATCAGAATTACAGAAGTAACAATATACCACCATGTCAAAGACTAAAACTCATTATTATCCACGTTGAGCAATTTTCTCTTGTTTTCAACGTAAACATATTTGACTACCATGCATAACTCAATCTTAGCATGTCCATAAGACATTACACACACATGTATGACATAACTCATCGTAACATGGACGTGTGACGTATGTCTAATATATTACGTAAATTAATCAATCGTAGCATGTAGGACTTACGCATACTATTTGTGCAGGCCTCACAATTTGTGCCACAATGATTGACTTACAAATATAATGTAGGACTTACGTACATCGTAGCATATTCGATAAGTTATGCATACATCGTAGCATGTTCGACGACTTATGTACACATCGTAGCATGTACGTAAACTGCACACGCGTCAGTGTAGTACGTAACTGAGGAACTGCTTGTAAGAACATGGCCTGCAAAAGCAAGGGGTATAGAAGACGACAAACAGTTCACCTTTTAAGTCGGTCTTCGACTGACGTTTGACAAATGACCTCCAGCTGTTCAACATCCATTATCTTATCAAGGCACAACAACTTTCAGAAATTGATTTTAACAATGAATTATGCTAACACTAATAGAATTCCGAAACTTACGTAGTTATTATGGAATTTGATTTAAATCACCTTCATACTTACGATCCTTCATGGAAGGAAAACACTTTATTCAGTTCAATTTTATTTCTTCCAGGATAATTGAAATTATGCCAATAATAGCAAAAATTTCCAAAAATGTCCTCATTAGGGATTTTTATATTATCACTATCAAATCAATGAAATTATGCCAGGTGGCTACCCTCCCAATATAATTAGACAATTTGAACTAATAAGACAATTTCCAGTTCAAATAAAACTTGATTGTCGAAACCTGAAATAAAGCTTTAACATAAATTATAAAATAAACATATTTCTACTTTCACACCATTGCATGAAAGTTCAATTAATTTAGCTCGAAATTGGATGCAGCTGGACACTTTGATATGTTTCTCAGGTCAAACTCATGACGATGACGTCACTGTCAGCAGATAATGAGGTCATCATGAGTGTTTGATGACGGACATGCTGGCCACTGAGACGGAATATTGCATGCCAAAAGGATGCTGGGATAGGTGGGAGGGGCAGTGCTGAGGATGACAGGCCATGCTTAGAATGGGGCTTGGGTGTGGGTTGCCATGCTTGCAGAATTCTTTCCGAATGGTGTCAAAATCAACCTATGTTTCGCTTCTTCCAAAACTGGATTAGATTTAACCATTAGATAAAGTCCTCTTTATCAACACCCCATGAAAGAATTATGCATGAGTTAGTTTATTAAAGGTAACGCATGCAGACAAGCAGATGTGAACAGAACAGCAATAGACAGGCAAAGAATAGAAAAAGTATTTGTGATCAAGCAGACTGCACTCTGTTTTGACAGTGTTAATTTTGGCAATGGTTACACAAGCATTTGGAAAGCATGCATAAGGTGAGTGAGGAAAGTGAATAAGGAAACGAAAGACGAGTTGAAACAAAGGGAAGTAACTGTTGTGGAAACTGAAAACCAATTTCCAGCATTCACGTCTTCTACAGCATTCAGTCAAGCTACACACCTACTGGCTTCTTCAAAAATAACTTTGTATACAATGTTGTGATCTCTCTCTCTCTCTCTCTCATGGACAGGATTCATTGGCCGGTCTGTCCTCGGTGCTAGGTATCACATGATGACACGTCACATGACTAACCACGATCATGTCTATTGGTGCACACCCACCCATGTGAAATCCAAAGCAAGGCTTTGAGAAGTCCAACAGAGGTTTATGCAGCAGGGTTAATTGCATGATGGGAAGGAAAGAGCGTCAGAGAGCGAACGAACGAACGAGGCGGGCGGGCACTGTAGAAGGGTTAGCGTTGTTAGAAGAACGAAGTGGGTTAGATGTGAGATGGCGGGCGGGCTACGGGCGGGCGGGCAACGGGCGGAGGGAAGAATGCAACGGGCAGGTGGCAGACAGGCAGCAACTTTCCGTCAGTCAATCGTGGTCGGTATGTCCTCAATCTCTAGAAGAGCTACAATAAATAACAACACCGTAGTCATGCATTAAATACACACAGGTTTACAAGAATGCGCATATGTAGTAACACAGTAGGCTGAAAATGATCAAAGAAAATAGATAGACATTGTTTCAAATCAGATCCTTTGGACGAACATTGTGTTCTGGAGCCAAACTGTTGTTCCGATCTTCCACAAGTTTGGACATAAGTTATAAAACTGCGTATAAGTAGTCTGCAGTATAACGATTCACTCTACACTCAAGTGACGAGTTCTGGTTCACTGGTGAATTGCTCAATCACTCTGCATGCAATACAATCAAGCTGATTGGCTCTGGAGTCAGTCACATGACCTGGACATGTGACCAATCACATGACATCCACAAAGAACTCACATGGGTTTCCCATGGCCATTCTAAAGGACTGCCTGCTCCCACTGAGGTCTGCTGGCATCTGTGCAAGAGGCCCAGGAGGTGGGGGGAGGCTGCGATCGCTGGGGGCACCTCGTCGCGCGCTCGCTAGGCTGGCTGTGTCAGTGTCACTGCCGCCGCCGCTCCCAGCAGGACTAGCAGATTTTCGGTCGGACTTTTCTTTCTCCTTCTTGCTGCTACCAGATGCACTGCTCCCTGAAAAAACAACCACGTCTTTGAGGAGAAGGGCTTTGGAATTAATACACTGTACTAAACTGTAGATCTCATGCAGACACACTTTACACATTCAAATGCAAAAGTTCTAATCTTACTGCATGCAGTTGACATTGTTTAGTGAAATCATAATTACATTTTTTATCATAATTATTCACATTTGTAAAATTATTTGTAATTTTGTTTATGTTCAATAACTGATTAATTAATTATAACTTTTCATTAGCATAAACAATGGACATATGCAAGACTACCATGAAGGAAACCTACTTGACACTGTTAATGTTAATTCTACATGTTAACCTAGGAACATGAACTACGTCACAAACCACAGCTTAACGTCACACTACAGTGACCTCCCTTCACCAGGACATGACAGACACCACAGTTTGAAGCACGTCACACGACAACACAATGAAGAACACTGGTCAGCCAATGTAGCTGTTCTATGCTGTGTACGAGGAACACGACACCATTCCCGATTATTTGCTGACAAAGCATGTTTTCTCTACGACCCCACCTAACTAGCCAAGATGTAATATGTGTTGACATACAGGTAATGCTTTCAGCACTGACTTGGCCCTGTGTGAAAGCGGTCATAATGCTGACAGTGCAATCAAACAGCTGACAAACCCAGGAGTGTTGAAAAGCAAAACGGTGACACAAAAATAATATGATAACCTAACAGTGAGCCAAAGCTAATGTGGAATGTGGACATCCTTTAAAAAGAAAAGAATGTTGAGGCTGTGTCCAACTTCTACAACTACTGTAAATCTTCAAATTAATGCGAGCGTGAATTAAATGCGAAAAATGAGAGTGGTCTTTGTTTGCATTTATGAAACTTTGCATTTATGTCTCCAAAATGACTATCAACAATAAGACAGCCTTACCGCACATTTTGGATAGCGGAAATACCAACTTGAATATATACACAAACAAGATTTAAGTCATTTAAAGAAAAGGAATTACACAATAGGCTTACAGTGAGTTATCAGTGCTGGGGTCAAGAGCTCTACCCACTCGTGTCAAACTAGGCATCATTGACCATTCCAATCAGTGAACTGTTGTTGGTTCAATTATTTTATTGCCTTGAACTTCCTTAGCGCCAGTCAACAGAAAAAACATATAACTGTGTTGTTTTTAACACAACAATGTTTATTGTTATTACGGAAGTTCTTTACTCGGTGCTTATAAGCAGTGCTATTTGTATTTGATAGGATTAAGGCAAGGCTATGTATCTTTCCACTTGGGATGGGGTGGGGGGAGTTGCATTTTTGCCTCGGTGTCAGCAGTCGTATTAATTTGGAGATGCACTAATTTCAAGATTTACAGTATATGGCTTGTAGTGAAAAGAAAACACCCCTTTAGGGATTCCGGTCAGTTACAGTCCTCCGTATCCCATGCTGGTCACAGGAGCTGACTAACGAGGATAGGGTGGTCAGGAATCAGGACTTGTCAGTGTGTTATCTTGCCCATGATAGTTGCTCATGTTTTCAGTCACGGGTTTGTGTGGCCCAGACTCAAGCCAGGATATTGCTGACTGGTATTAAACATTCACTGAAAGCAGCCACGAGGCAATGACACAAGCACCTGCTGCACTGCTCACAAACACCCAGATGTAAAACAAACAACCTGCTACTCCATGTTGAGAGAACCAGAGGAGATTTAATAGAGGGAAATGACAGCATCAATGTACAACAGCTCAACTAAACCTGAATGATGATGATGTAAATGAGGGTACTGATGAACAGGGAGAAACTAGCAACGTGACATGGCTGGTGGCACAGCACATAGGTCCTATCAGTCTGGAGTGGTAGCAACGTGACATGGCTGGTGGCACAGCACATAGGTCCTATCAGTCTGGAGTGGTAGCAACGTGACATGGCTGGTAGCACAGCACATAGGTCCTATCAGTCTGGAGTGGTAGCAACGTGACATGGCTGGTAGCACAGCACATAGGTTCTATCAGTCTGGAGTGGTAGCAACGTAACATGGCTGGTAGCACAGCACATAGGTTCTATCAGTCTGGAGTGGTAGCAACGTGACATGGCTGGTAGCACAGCACATAGGTCCTATCAGTCTGGAGTGGTAGTAACGTGACATGGCTGGTAGCACAGCACATAGGTCCTATCAGTCTGGAGTGGTAGCAACGTGACATGGCTGGTAGCACAGCACATAGGTCCTATCAGTCTGGAGTGGTAGCAACGTAACATGGCTGGTGGCACAGCACATAGGTCCTATCAGTCTGGAGTGGTAGCAACGAGACATGGCTGGTGGCACAGCACATAGGTTCTATCAGTCTGGAGTGGTAGCAACGTAACATGGCTGGTGGCACAGCACATAGGTCCTATCAGTCTGGAGTGGTAGCAACGTGACATGGCTGGTGGCACAGCACATAGGTTCTATCAGTCTGGAGTGGTAGCAACGTAACATGGCTGGTAGCACAGCACATAGGTCCTATCAGTCTGGAGTGGTAGCAACGTGACATGGCTGGTAGCACAGCACATAGGTCCTATCAGTCTGGAGTGGTAGCAACGTGACATGGCTGGTGGCACAGCACATAGGTTCTATCAGTCTGGAGTGGTAGCAACGTGACATGGCTGGTGGCACAGCACATAGGTCCTATCAGTCTGGAGTGGTAGCAACGTGACATGGCTGGTAGCACAGCACATAGGTCCTATCAGTCTGGAGTGGTAGCAACGTGACATGGCTGGTGGCACAGCACATAGGTTCTATCAGTCTGGAGTGGTAGCAACGTGACATGGCTGGTAGCACAGCACATAGGTCCTATCAGTCTGGAGTGGTAGCAACGTGACATGGCTGGTGGCACAGCACATAGGTCCTATCAGTCTGGAGTGGTAGCAACGTGACATGGCTGGTAGCACAGCACATAGGTTTTATCAGTCTGGAGTGGTAGCAACGTAACATGGCTGGTAGCACAGCACATAGGTCCTATCAGTCTGGAGTGGTAGCAACGTGACATGGCTGGTGGCACAGCACATAGGTTCTATCAGTCTGGAGTGGTAGCAACGTGACATGGCTGGTGGCACAGCACATAGGTCCTATCAGTCTGGAGTGGTAGCAACGTGACATGGCTGGTAGCACAGCACATAGGTCCTATCAGTCTGGAGTGGTAGCAACGTGACATGGCTGGTGGCACAGCACATAGGTTCTATCAGTCTGGAGTGGTAGCAACGTGACATGGCTGGTGGCACAGCACATAGGTCCTATCAGTCTGGAGTGGTAGCAACGTGACATGGCTGGTAGCACAGCACATAGGTCCTATCAGTCTGGAGTGGTAGCAACGTGACATGGCTGGTGGCACAGCACATAGGTTCTATCAGTCTGGAGTGGTAGCAACGTAACATGGCTGGTGGCACAGCACATAGGTCCTATCAGTCTGGAGTGGTAGCAACGTGACATGGCTGGTAGCACAGCACATAGGTCCTATCAGTCTGGAGTGGTAGCAACGTGACATGGCTGGTGGCACAGCACATAGGTCCTATCAGTCTGGAGTGGTAGCAACGTGACATGGCTGGTGGCACAGCACATAGGTCCTATCAGTCTGGAGTGGTAGCAACGTGACATGGCTGGTAGCACAGCACATAGGTCCTATCAGTCTGGAGTGGTAGCAACGTGACATGGCTGGTGGCACAGCACATAGGTCCTATCAGTCTGGAGTGGTAGCAACGTGACATGGCTGGTAGCACAGCACATAGCTCCTATCAGTCTGGAGTGGTAGCAACGTGACATGGCTGGTAGCACAGCACATAGGTCCTATCAGTCTGGAGTGGTAGCAACGTGACATGGCTGGTAGCACAGCACATAGGTTCTATCAGTCTGGAGTGGTAGCAACGTGACATGGCTGGTAGCACAGCACATAGGTCCTATCAGTCTGGAGTGGTAGCAACGTGACATGGCTGGTGGCACAGCACATAGGTCCTATCAGTCTGGAGTGGTAGCAACGTGACATGGCTGGTAGCACAGCACATAGGTTCTATCAGTCTGGAGTGGTAGCAACGTGACATGGCTGGTGGCACAGCACATAGGTTCTATCAGTCTGGAGTGGTAGCAACGTGACATGGCTGGTAGCACAGCACATAGGTCCTATCAGTCTGGAGTGGTAGCAACGTGACATGGCTGGTGGCACAGCACATAGGTTCTATCAGTCTGGAGTGGTAGCAACGTGACATGGCTGGTAGCACAGCACATAGGTCCTATCAGTCTGGAGTGGTAGCAACGTGACATGGCTGGTGGCACAGCACATAGGTTCTATCAGTCTGGAGTGGTAGCAACGTGACATGGCTGGTGGCACAGCACATAGGTTCTATCAGTCTGGAGTGGTAGCAACGTGACATGGCTGGTGGCACAGCACATAGGTTCTATCAGTCTGGAGTGTGTTTAACACAGCTGTGACCAGTATCTCCTTCGTATCATGGTGTCAACTTTGTGTTTGAGGAAAGCACTAAGGATGCCCACTGAAGAGTGAGTCAGTGAATATTGCTTAATGCTGCATCAGCAATTTTGCATCTATTCGCGGCGAGCACACTGAATATGTTCACCACTTCGGTGAAATCCTTGATTGCAAGCAGAGGATTCTAGCAGCTAAAGTGTTTCCACTGGGGGTGATGAGTTCAAGATATGATGACGATGCTTGGTGATGATATTCAGGAATGACACCAGATGTTTGGCAATGATTAAAACATGACATTCCATGCCACAGACAACATCATGATGAGACTATGAGTGAGTGAGTATTGTTTTACACCGCTTGTAGCAATATTCCAGCAATATCACGGAGGGGGACACCAGAAATGGGCTTCACACATTGTACCCATGTGGGGAATCAAACCCAGGCCTTCAGTGTGATGAGTGAACGCCACTAGGCTACCCACCTCCTATGATATTGATGGCATTAATCACGAGATGATGAGACAATACTGATGTCTGATTACCATGCCAACATGACATTCCAGGCTATGAGATGACAATGGTGAATGTCTTTGGAGACGATAGCATGAGGTCAAGGTCGTTATGTGTTGTCTCGGATGACGATAGTGAGATGATGGTGTTCCGTGCAACGGGTCACTAACCTGTCTTGTTTTGACTCGCGGACGTGGCGGCTTGTGCCGTGGTTTTGACACCAGGAATATTGTTGTTAGGTTCAAACGTATCATCATGACAGAGAGTTTTGTGAAGGAACTTCTCGGCCGCACCGTGCCAGTGCCGGGGGAGACACAAACATGCATTTTGTACTGGTAGTCAGAGAGAGAGAGAGAGGGGCATATGTCAAATACTGGATACCATGGTAACAATGTTAGTTACTATGGCAACCATATCTAAATGTCAATGTTTACAAATGATAGATAAGTTCACACAGGCTTTCTTCAGGCCATTAAGGCCAAGCACCTGCTGACACAATTTGGACAAATTTGGACACATAAACGTTTGGGGGGTAAGAACTCTTTTAGAAATTTTTATCATAATCAGAACTTAAAAAATTGGATTTATCAGTCACATTAAAGTCCAAATTGTGACATTCAAGCTTTAAGCTTGTAAAGTAGAGCAGTGCAAAGTCTATACAGTTTGGGGACAAAGATTCTGATATCATTTCGATCTACATCTGTAAATGTCAGACTGAATTATCAACCATGTTAATTAATTTGTTCTTACTTTCAACAAAGTGTGAACATTCCGACCAAATTTGGACCCCAAAAATCTTGTGGTTCTTACTAAGGGTCTCAATATTACGGATCAGTTGGATGCATCTTTTTCAAAATTCAGCAGCGGTTTAAAAAAGGAACTTTCCATTTGGGTACCATATTTACCGTATTAAGCACCCTGTTTCAGTAAGCGAACCCCGACCAACTACTAGACCAATCTGTTAGTATTAATTATAAGTGCCCCTACAAAGACTAAACATTTATGTGATTTACTATTGTAGAAGAAGTTTCAGTTTCATCAACGTTTGAACTGTTTGAATATGGTTTTAGTAAACATCCTCCTTTGCAATTTCCGAAGTGCCCGGGGTGCTTTTACGGCAAATACGGTATGTGATTAACCTATCATCAAAATCAACAGCAGTGGTTGAAAGTAAGTTGGGGTCCTGAGAACCTTGAGATTGCTGCTAGTATTTAAATCTAGGGATCCTTAAATTCTGGACAGTTAACATGGTTTTTTTGGCAAGGACTCTTCGACTTTAATGCTCACTTTGAACACTGAGGGAGATCGGAGACTAGGCAGATCCAAAACACAGCATTATTAGCCAGTCTTACGATATTTAAAATGGCTGAGAAGGAGAAGCAGAAGTTGAAGTCCCCTCTACTGAGAGCTGAAAGACTGGTGCAAGTTATCATCATGTGAGAGTAGTCCATCATACAAAACAAGATCAGTGATCACAAGAAGAGGACATTAATTGAAGATTATCCCTAGATAGTACAAGCAATCGTGGGATGTATCATTTGAAATATTGATTTGTGTTGAAACATCAACAATTATATCCAGAAAATACTTCAGGATGTCTGCTGGTGTTTTTCGTGTTACGTTGCGTGAGTTTTTTAACAACACATTTCTATCACCAAGGTGGTGCAAGTCAGAGCCATAGACTTAAAGTCAAACGTCAACGACAGCGTCATCGTCATTTCAAACAAAATATGAATAATTCCCATTTTAGTCGGGTCTTGTATTGCTTAGTGCAAAAACAAACAGAAGCACACAATATTCTTGAAACTGTGAGGTCTCTGCATTGTAACCTTGTTTTGTAAAGTCATAGCTCTCTATCTCAATGGAATGTCACTGCACAGTACATAGTGAGGTAGTTTGGAACAGTTTCATCCATTTGCTAAGAAAATAGCACACTATCGTCTAGGAGTAATGATCTTTTCTTACAGATTACCATTTTATCCAGATGTGGTAGTTAGTAAGCACACAACACAATATACAGTAACACTTTTGTTCTGTTTTTAACTGAACAGTGACATCCAATAATTCTTATTTGAATATTACCATAGAAAATGTGAAAGACCAGCAGACATCCTGCAGATAAGATTGTATTTTCTTATTTTCTCAAGAACGTTGTGAAAACTAGACATAGAAGCTGACAATGACTGCAAAGTAGGATAGCCTGCAAAAAACTGAAACTTGTAGTGCATATTCCAATACTCCTATGCTTCCATAGCCTGCCTGCATTCACAGCTCCTATCAGTCCAGTTGGGAGACATTTCTCAATGTCAAAGTTCAGGATGAATTCCGGTAACTGCACCTTCGTGTGTCAGAGAAACCAATATCAAGCAAGCAGAAAAGAATAGCAAGCTGATAACGAACACACTGCTGCGGAAACGGAAATGGCGCAACATGGCAGAGCAAAAGCTGTACACAGAGAACAAGGCTGCCGAACAGCACTGGTGTGTGTCGTGTCAAGACGAGACAGGGGCATGATGGGTAATGTCTATTTGAAGTGACGATGAAGGTGATATGTGTACATACAGGGTTTTACTTGACAGTGTGAAGACAGCCACTGCCAATACAGTGAAGATGGAAAAATAGATGTATTGTTTCTATTTGTTTTTCATGATCCAACTTTTTCTTCTTCCAAATGTATTTATTTCTGTTTACAGATTATTAAATTTGATGTTGTTAATACAAATATAATTATTCTTGGTAAACTGAAAAAAAAATAATATGTGGCTGGTAAGATGAAAAATATACTTGACAGTTTTACAGGTAAGTCATTTTTTCCCCCATTTTAGAAGTAAGACAATGCATGAAGAGCAGAATAAAATTCAAGAGTCGTCACAAATAGAATGAAAGTGTGGTTACAATCTATTCTCTCTTTCCCGTAAAATTAAAAAAAAAAAAATGAAGGCAAGATGCAGTGGTACATGATGCAAGTAGAAACAAAACATCATCCTATTTTTACTGAAGACTGATCGTTCAAAGAAGTAATTATACAGAAATGAAGTTTAATGCCGCACTCAGTGATATTCCAGCTATATGGCGGTGGTCTGTAAAAAATCAAGTCCGGACCAGACAATCCAGTGATTGACATCATGAGCATCGATCCACGCAATTGGGACACGATGACATGAAGTGAAATGATACAGCTGCAGGTGCCATAAGTTGATAATAAGTATCTATGTAGCATGTGCCAATATTGATGAGTTTGTGGGCTGCCGGTGCCATAAGTTGATAATAAGTATCTATGTAGCATGTGCCAATATTGATGAGTTTGTGGGCTGCCGGTGTCATAAGTTGATAATAAGTATCTATGTAGCATGTGCCAATATTGATGAGTTTGTGGGCTGCCGGTGCCATAAGTTGATAATAAGTATCTATGTAGCATGTGCCAATATTGATGAGTTTGTGGGCTGCCGGTGCCATAAGTTGATAATAAGTATCTATGTAGCATGTGCCAATATTGATGAGTTTGTGGGCTGCCGGTGCCATAAGTTGATAATAAGTATCTATGTAGCATGTGCCAATATTGATGAGTTTGTGGGCTGCCAGTGCCATAAGTTGATAATAAGTATCTATGTAGCATGTGCCAGTATTGATGAGTTTGTGGGCTGCCGGTGTCATAAGTTGATAATAAGTATCTATGTAGCATGTGCCAATATTGATGAGTTTGTGGGCTGCCGGTGCCATGAGTTGATAATAAGTATCTATGTAGCATGTGCCAATATTGATGAGTTTGTGGGCTGCCGGTGCCATAAGTTGATAATAAGTATCTATGTAGCATGTGCCAACATTGATGAGTTTGTGGGCTGCCGGTGTCATAAGTTGATAACAAGTATTTGTCACAGAGTGACGAAATATCCCCCGCCATATACACCATAGTACCAAATATGAAGACAATCCAGCGATTAGTTCTTGAGATATTGTGGCAACACCGTTTTCCAACTCCAAAAACAGATTTGCCTGCTGTGACCTTGAAAATGGGGTCAAGGTCACCAAATCTGACAGGTGTATGCAGAGTCTGTATATACACTATAGTTCCAAATATGAAGACAATCCAGCGATTAGTTCTTGAGATATCGCGGCAACACCGTTTTCTAACTCCAAAAGCAGATTTGCCTGCTGTGACCTTGAAAATGGGGTCAAGGTCACCAAAACCGACTGGTGTCTGCGGTGTCTGTATATACACCATAGTTCCAAATATGAAGACAATCGAGAGGTTTAGTTCTTGAGATATCGCGGCAACACCGTTTTCCAACTCTAAAAGCAGATTTGCCTGCTGTGACCTTGAAAATGGGATCAAGGTCACCAAAACCGACTGGTGTCTGCGGAGTCTGTATATACACTATAGTTCCAAATATGAAGACAATCCAGTGTTTAGTTCTTGAGATATCGCGGCAACACCGTTTTCCAACTCCAAAAGCAGATTTGCCTGCTGTGACCTTGAAAATGGGGTCAAGGTCACCAAAACCGACTGGTGTCTGCGGTGTCTGTATATACACCATAGTTCCAAATATGAAGACAATCCAGTGTTTAGTTCTTGAGATATCGCGGCAACACCGTTTTCCAACTCTAAAAGCAGATTTGCCTGCTGTGACCTTGAAAATGGGATCAAGGTCACCAAAACCGACTGGTGTCTGCGGAGTCTGTATATACACTATAGTTCCAAATATGAAGACAATCCAGTGTTTAGTTCTTGAGATATCGCGGCAACACCGTTTTCCAACTCTAAAAGCAGATTTGTCTGCTGTGACCTTGAAAATGGGATCAAGGTCACCAAAACCGACTGGTGTCTGCGGAGTCTGTATATACACCATAGTTCCAAATATGAAGACAATCCAGTGTTTAGTTCTTGAGATATCGCGGCAACAAACAGGTGGGACGTACGGACGTACGGACGGTCGTGAATACTATATCCCCCGCTTCGCGCGGCGGGGGATAATAAGTATCTATGTAGCATGTGCCAGTATTGATGAGTTTGTGGGCTGCCAGTGCCATAAGTTGATAATAAGTATCTATGTAGCATGTGCCAATATTGATGAGTTTGTGGGCTGCCGGTGCCATAAGTTGATAATAAGTATCCATGTAGCATGTGCCAATATTGATGAGTTTGTGGGCTGCAGGTGCCATAAGTTGATAATAAGTATCTATGTAGCATGTGCCAATATTGATGAGTTTGTGGGCTGCAGGTGCCATAAGTTGATAATAAGTATCTATGTAGCATGTGCCAATATTGATGAGTTTGTGGGCTGCCGGTGCCATAAGTTGATAATAAGTATCTATGTAGCATGTGCCAATATTGATGAGTTTGTGAGCTGCCGGTGCCATAAGTTGATAATAAGTATCTATGTAGCATGTGCCAGTATTGATGAGTTTGTGAGCTGCAGGTATCACTTCCACAAAGGAAGATAGATATCACTCAGTGTAGGTACAGACAGGAGACATATTGTTACATGTGCCATGTTATGATGATCAATCTGTAGATGCAACACCATTCGTACATCATGCACAGGAGTTTAGCAAAACAATGAAATGTTCCACCAACAACTGCTCAGGTCATAGTTAACAACTGACAATCAAGAAAAGACAACTCTAAAACTGCTTCTACTTGGTAAATGTCTTCACTTAATGCTGCTTGGAACTCTTCATGCAGAAAGAGCAAATGAACTGTTCTTGAAAACAATCAACTTAGTTTAAAACTTGATGTTGTGACAATGAATGAAAGAGACTGATCATGACTCCACAAAATGAACATAATACATGAGACAGATTTGAAACAAGGAAATTGAAATTGTCAGCCAAAATAATATCTGTAATATCTATATATTCCTTCCTGACTGGAATTATCTCCCCTTTAACTGACACATTTTGTAATTATCTCCCTTTGTATACTTTTACACTGCATGAGAGGATAGTTTCACAGCCAACAGCATACTTATCAATTTATTGGTCAGTATCACCACATGATCCACATTAAAACCTTTACTGACCAGACATGAAAGTAGTCTAAAACACATTGGATGAAGTCCTTATTCTCAAGACACATATTTAATTTTAATACGAGATACAAATATGCCCTGAACATGTGTAATCAGTCCGATATTGAAGATTTAGTCCATCAAGTCATAGCTTTGTGACAGGTTTATAAGTATCCATATTCCATGACAATTTGGAGTAAACTACAAACGGTAAAATACACAGCATATCACAATGTCCATTAGGATCTCTTGCAGTTAATTCAATATTGATGTTAACTTGTCTACCCAGCATTAGTAGCAATGACGGAGGAATTAGTGGCAGCAGTATGTGTGATGCGTTAGATTAGCTGATGCAGTTATGGAAAGTACTTATTTCACAATTATCCATACCATTAAGTACTCAGTTTGTTTTACAAAGACTATTCTCTTACCGTTTGGCCTTAATCATGGTATTACTAACACATAATATGCTCAAACAGGATGGGGCCATTTTTCTAACTTTAAAAGCATGCCTTATTTTTGTATCAATAAAACACTATCTATTAATACTAACCACATATACAAACAGTTGACTTCTTTCATGCTGACAAAGACACCTAAAGGCTAGTTCTAACATACTACAACATGCTGACAAATAAACCTAACAGGCTAATTCTAACATACATAATAGGGCTGGGACGGGTAACTCGGGTACTCGTGTCGGATGGGTCCTGAGTAGGACCCGGGTACCCACAGGACTACCCGGACCCGTGGTTAGTCACGTGATATATTGTTAAATGACAAAAACTCACTATAGCGCAGCGGTTACACTAATGTCGCTAATGTTCGCATTTCCTTCTGACGATGCACACATTCCTTTTGACTTGTATATGTTTGAGCAAAGAACAAGCTTCAGTAAACTTCAGCGAACGCATGATCTGATTGTTTGATACATGTATCTAAATAGTATCTGTATCTTTTAGCCAGGGCTGCGGTAAACAATTACCAATCAGGCATTTTGTTCCCAACTCTTGAAACTTGCAGTGGGTACCCGGGTAGGGTCGGGTAATAGGGGGTCGGGTACCCGGGTAGTAAATTTGGACTCGTCCCAGCCCTAATACATAAAGTACATCATAAACACTGATTTAAATAACTACACATACAGTTACTGATGATGGAAATAAAATACATCTACAACTATGTTTAGGATAATCTAGATAGGGTCCCCGTAGCTCAGTTGCCTGCTGGTGTGTCAGTCAAATGATTATTTCAGAGAGAGAAACATTAACATTGAAGACTGGCTACTTACTATCAAGTCAAATTATTAACCATTACTTCATGTACATAACAGTACCTCAAGGTCACTGATCAGTTAACACTTAAGCCACAACTGTCAAGTACTTTGAGGATGTCCATGGCGAGAAAATATTTGATAGCCTCACAAAGCTGGTCAGTTTCCAGAGGCATCTCAGTGAGAGGGTTACAGTATAGGAATTTGCAAATGCCCCATCAAAGTCACATATTTAATAATGTGACTTTAAAAACAGAAGTAAAGTTTTTTGTCAATACAAATCCGAAACTTGTTTCATTTCAAACTGAGGGTGGACAAAAGAAGGGCAAATCATGTGACCAAACAATCAGCAGTCAACTTTTTGGAGGGGGGTTGACGGAAGTGCAAGGAGAAGACTACAAACCCAAACTACTCGAGGAATTTCTCCTCCATGCAATATGATGTCTGCTCCCATGCATGGCGTGGGCGGTGTGCTCCGCCAAGCTACGCCGGTGGGGATCACACGAGGAGGACTGTTGATGGTGATGGGCACTTTGTTTATCCTTATTTTCCCAAAGCTTGCGCAAATGATTGTATGTACTAACTAAACATGTACAGTCTTTAGCAGCGACTGAAATCAACAGGAAATCAAAAGAAAATCACACATATTGAAACAACACAGTACAACAGCTGGCATTCCTGGCCAGACTCGGGACATGAATGAAGCGAAGTGTGCAAGCAACTAGGCATGCATAACGAGCAACACAGAGAAGCATGCTTGACGTGATGTGTGTGAATGTCATGCCGGGAGGGTGGGGAGGGAGGGAGTGAGTGAGTGAGTGTGACATGCTCGGAACTGATGAATCACCATCACAATCAAATGATAACCACAGATCTTAAATAACTAGTTTACAAATTAACCACTTGTTATATCTGGACTCCATACTTTATCCTAGATACATATTAACGACCTTGACCTTACTCTTCACAATGCATCCGTTTACAGAGTATCTCCACATACCAGTTCAACAAAGATCAGAAAATTTGTGAGAGATTCCAATATGAATAATGAAAGATGCTCTGAAGCAAAGAAGCAGGTCATGTGACCCAGACTGAAATGTCTCGCAGACTAAGCATGTGTGGCCGTGACCTAGCAACCAACATGCAGCCATGACAACGCAGGTGTCGCCAGGACAACCATGGTAATGTGACAAGTGGCAAATAAAACAAGCAGCAGCTAGGAAGCAAGAGTTGCAAGCAACGGTAAGACGGACTTGCCCGTATCATGCTACTGCAGAGTAAGGAACAAACAAACAAATCAAAGTTAGCCTTTGAATTTCACATTAGTACAACAGCAACAACTAGTACCATCAGGTCATCTGTCCTCTCTGTTGTCCAAAATATCTTGGATAATACCTATAGGCCTAATCCGTTTCTCAAAGCAGTGTTTCTTCAGTAAATTTACACCATGGTTGTCCAAAATATCTTGGATAATACCTATAGGCCTAATCCGTTTCTCAAAGCAGTGTTTCTTCAGTAAATTTACACCATGGTTGTCCAAAATATCTTGGATAATACCTATAGGCTTAATCAGTTTCTCAAAGCAGTGTTTCTTCAGTAAATTTACACCATGGTTGTCCAAAATATCTTGGATAATACCTGTAGGCTTAATCAGTTTCTCATAGCAGTGTTTCTTTAGCAAAGTAGAAACATAGTTGTCCAAAATATCTTGGAACACTTAATCCATTTCTTAGGTTATGTTCCTTTAGCAAGTAACACCACAGTTATCTCCCTTTGACTCAAACGCATCCAATTATAGTTCTTAAATTCCTCAAAGTTTGAGATTACATTCAATAAAATGAAAATGATCTTAACATAAATGGAAAATATTTGGTCAAGATTAACCACCCCGGTCAATATTTCCAACTAGTCATGGCCAAAGAGGTCTTTGGCAACCAACATTTGTTTATTGTTCTCATTCTTTTATATTAATATATCACATTCAAACACATGTTTCATAGGCACATAATAAGAATGTACTTAGTTGAGCATTAGCAAGACTAAATATTAGGTTAGTAAAAGCAAATCACCCACAGCCATTAATGTCTAATTGGCAAGCCAATAAATATAAACAGAGACAAAATGCTTATTTTCATCATAAAAATGGGAACATAGAAAAATACATCTTAACTTTAACATGAACTCAAGTTTAAGCAAATTGAAATGAAATACTTTTAACTTGTCTCAATTGCAAGCTCAAATAAAGCAAAGCGAGAAATAAAACAGCAGTAATTTTGGATTCTCTGCACAAACTTTCTTTGTCAAATTGACAAACCCCCTATAACCAAAATACTCTAACAATTATATACAAAGCTAAGGATTCTTTTTGGCTAGGAATGGACAATACCATTTACATTGAAGGGGAGACAGGTTGATACATAAAACACAAACTCTCTTTAAAAAAAGAAACCTACACCAAAATGAATCAATCCATAGATGATGGATCTGAACGGACAATTCCATTCGTCCTCAAAGGGATGATAAGTAGGAAGACATACTACCCAAAAACATTCTATTTCCACAACCACCGCCTTACCTGATGCACTATGGACACTCCCTGCACTGCCATTACCTCCACCACCAGGGGGCACTGCACCAACAGGTGGGGGCGGCATGCCGTCGACGAAGCTGCCGACGTAGCTGGTGTTGTCAGTGCTTGTGTAGCTGTAGGGGGGTATATAGCTGAGGTTCTGGGGCAAGTAGTTGGAGCTGCTGTAGGGGTATTGATTGTTCCACGCAGGGGGTGGCAGGGGGGCGAGGGTGTCACGGTCGGCTTCTGATACAGAGTCCACGTCTTCAAGACTCAGCGATGTCAGATCTGGAGAAGGAGTAATGAATATACAGTGCTGTCCAGCATTTAACTTGCATTATTTCTATAATACCTGTTGTTATTTGTTGTTTAATGCAGCACTCAGCAATATTCCAGCTGTATGGCGGCGACGTGTAAATAATCGAGTCCTGACCAGACAATTCATTGATCGTGAGCAACGATCCACGGTGTCAGGGTATGACACGCCATCAACCAAGTCGCCGAGTCTGACCACCGTTTGGTAGCAACTTACAAATTTATGAATATCGATACCAAATAAATAATCCAGTGCCACAGAAACGTTTATGTGTAATAAGATGGACAATGAAGAGGCAGAAAATTTAAACCATTAATGGGCCAGCCGTTCTTATTTGTCATTAAATTTATAACTTCCAGGTCATCATAAGTAATGTTTTATCAATAAACATACAGAAACATTAATATTATTACTTATGCATATACAGTTTTGTTTGTTGTTTGTTGTTTAACGCCGCACTCAGCAATATTCCAGCTATATGACGGCGGTCTGTAAATAAAAGAGTCTGGACCAGACAATCCAGTGATTGATATCATAAGCATCGATCCATGCAATTAGGATCGATGACATGCATCAACTAAGTCAGCGAGCCTGACCACCCGATCCCGTTAGTCGCCTTTTACGACAAGCATAGTTGCCTTTTATGGCAAGCATGGGTTGCTGAAGGCCTATTCTACCCCGGATCTTCACAGGTCTGTTGATATACTGCCATACTCTGATATGCTGTGATACTCTTGAGTCAACATAGTGATACCAAACTTCCCACCAATGACACCACTGTTTTTAAGTAGTTTAGAATTCTGGCAACTGATTAAGGAGGAGATATGGGAGGTGACAAATGCAATCAGTGACTGCAGGCTTACCTGGATACTGCGGAGGACCTGAAACAGGAGAGAGGAGCAAGTATATAACATTGTATACACCACATGGGAGGTCATTATTATATTGTTGTTATACACCAGTATATACACTGGGCCACACAAACCACTGGTTAATATCATGAGCACTGTGTCAGGGTGTAACTTTTATCTGATAACGCCGCACTCAGCAATATTCCAGCTGTATGACAGCCTGTACAGAATCAAGTCGGGACCAGACAATCCAGTGACTGATGTTGTGAGCAACGATCCTTGTGATGGGGAACAATGATACGCTATCAAGCAAGACTGAGTCTGACCACCCCATCCATTTGGTCACCTTTTACCACCAGCAGACATAGCTGGGTACCTATTCTAACCTGGGTTCTCCATGGAAGGTCACACAGTGATGACACACAAGCCTGACCCCCCGGTCAATTTTAGTTGACAAGCAAAGGTTAAAGTAGACTACTCTAACCTGGAATCCCTATTCACACTACATTATCATGGAAATTAAAAAAAAACTGACCAAAGATGATGTCGTAAATTAGCAGGTGAGTGAGTGTGTTGTAACACTGCTTTGAACAGGATTTCAGTTATATCATGACGTGTCAGCTTGATGTGAGAGGAAATGCTAAACAGTGTGAGTTAACAAGATTTGCTTAATGCTACTTTGAACAGTATTCATGTTAACAAGTTAACACAAAATGATTCAGGCCGTAGACTTTACCACATGAACATGGGTATTGTGCTGACAAAACCTGAAATATAATCAGGCAACTCTTGGATTTGAACACTGAAAATGATTAAAAGACAAAACTTTACCACAGAGATCTCCAAAGACGTAGTAGCACTGTTCTGAAAACGTCAGCTTGTTGACTGTGTGCCGGATGTAGCCAGCTTTCAGCAGATTACAAGCATATTTCCTTGCATCTCTCCGGTCAGCGAAACCCTCCACGTGCGTAAAGAGCCAATCTACAAGATCGGAACCTGAGCGAAAGAATAAATGACCTGATTATCATGTCACAACAATTTGTCCGAATTTCTTGATTCAAGATCACTCTTTCAGCATCCTTTTCAGTCTTTATTAGATTATTAGTTGAGCGGTTTCTTTACTGTAAATATCATTTGTTAAGAATAAACAATTGGTTTATGTGAGCCTATGGCGAGAATAATACATATCCTTCTTTCCTAACACATGATATTTACAAGAAGACGCACACACAAGGAAAATAATCTCTTTATCAAATAATGCCATTCTTGTAATAATCAATGTTTAACACGTATTTTCACTCAATGAAGTCATGTTAGGAGGAGGAGGAGGATATGAATGAACCCCATGCATCATATAATGCCCAATGATTTAGTCGTGTTTGTCTGCACATACACCCATATATTGCCCAATGATTTAGTCATGTTTGTCTGCACATACACCCATATATTGCCCAATGATTTAGTCATGTTTGTCTGCACATACACCCATATATTGCCCAATGATTTAGTCATGTTTGTCTGCACATACACCCATATATTGCCCAATGATTTAGTCGTGTTTGTCTGCACATACACCCATATATTGCCCAATGATTTAGTCGTGTTTGTCTGCACATACACCCATATATTGCCCAATGATTTAGTCGTGTTTGTCTGCACATACACCCATATATTGCCCAATGATTTAGTCGTGTTTGTCTGCACATACACCCATATATTGCCCAATGATTTAGTCATGTTTGTCTGCACATACACCCATATATTGCCCAATGATTTAGTCATGTTTGTCTGCACATACACCCATATATTGCCCAATGATTTAGTCATGTTTGTCTGCACATACACCCATATATTGCCCAATGATTTAGTCGTGTTTGTCTGCACATACACCCATATATTGCCCAATGATTTAGTCATGTTTGTCTGCACATACACCCATATATTGCCCAATGATTTAGTCATGTTTGTCTGCACATACACCCATATATTGCCCAATGATTTAGTCATGTTTGTCTGCACATACACCCATATATTGCTTGTTTGTTGCTTAACATAGCACCCAGCAACATTCCAGCTATATGACGGCAGTCTGTAAATAATCAAGTCTGGACCAGACTATCAAGTGATTCACATCATGAGCATCGATCCACACAATTGTGATGCGGTGACATGCATGAACCAAGTCAGCGAGCATGACCACCCGATCCTGTTAGTCGCCTTTTACGACAAGCATAGTTGCCTGTTACAGCAAGCATGGGTTGCTGAAGACCTATTCTCTACCTGGATGTTCAGGGGTCGCCCATATATTGGAAGCTAATATCTATCTGAACCTATTCGGGAAGGTCAGACGATAACTCATTCATCAAGCAGATATTGCAATGGAGGAACACTGAATCAACTTGATCACAGCTACTCTGTGAGGGATAAACTATCAAAAGGACTATCCATAATTGGCAGCCATTGTGGCCATTTGATTCCCAATTAGTTGCCATAACAACAATCACTTGGTATTGAAGCCTTTTCTGCTCTAAAACATGAAGCATACATATAAACATATATATATATATATATACCTATAAAAGCATTTGGTATCGTTATTTTGAGCCACATTCTGTCTCGGATTTCCAGCCCTGAGTCTGGCTGTGCCATCGCCTTGACAACGGTTGCCATGTCAGTATTCACTGTGAGATTTAAGTCATCAAACCCTGAAAACAAAAAAATAGCTTGTTAATTTTATTTCATTTGTGCTTAAGCCATTAAGTACAGTTTATAAGGGCAACAACCATATTGCAATGTCATGTAGCAACGTATATTGTTTCTTGCATGTATACGTCAACAATCCCAACAGTTTAATCATAAGTACTTAACATAGTATTCAGTAGCCAGCAAGTGCCATATGAGCAAGTTGGGTTTTATGCTGCTTTCTTAGCAATATTCCAGCAACATCATAACAGAAGAAATAAGCTTCACACATTGTACCCATGTGGGGAATAGAACCCAGGCCTTTGATGTGATGAGCGAACGCTCTAGCCACTTAGCTACCCCCATCAACCCTAAACCCTGCAGGAAATAGACAATCCACCTCCATTTCTTGCCCCAAATGATAAAAACAACAACAATGAAACAAATCTGTCCCATAGCCTGAAGGATGCTCTCAGGTATGGGGCCATGTGTTTTGGGCAGTTGGGAAAGTGATATCTCCCTACTACCCCTTCCAGATAGAGGGATGAACTTACGTTCTGACTCAGGTATAGAGCTAGTGAGTGAGGAGCTAGTTGACGTCATATTGCTGATTGAGGTGCTGGGTCCGCCACGCCCCATGTAGTGTTCCCGCATCGCAGTCGTATGTGCAACCCACGCCGACGGGTCGATTGGCCGAACTGGCTCCTGTCTTGGAACTGTGAAATAACCTTTAGGGTTTGGGTCCCAACATTTGGCTACGACTAGTGTGATTGGACTGAAACAAGATGACATAAATCAGTTATCACACAGGTGATTCCAATGGATAATGGCAATATCTGAACATCTCATAAAACTATTCATCAACTATACACTGTATCTGCCAATTGCTACATTAAATACCTTTTGAATACTGTTTGGATATTTTTAACACAAAGCTTATTAAGTGAGGGAATGTAGTTTAAAGCTACAGGATTAATATTCCAGTTATTTGTAATAAAGCTTTACAAATTGCAAAACTATTCAAGTAAGCCAAGGTATTCAACATACCCCGGTTTCTGTACTGCCTCTCGTAACGTCCTTACGGCATCATCGTTACTCATGTTCTCGAAACTGATACCATTCACCTCGAGAATCATGTCCCCTGGTTCAATGCGGCCATCTTGAGCTACAGCGCCGCTGTAATGAAGAAAACAGAATGGCTTCTTTTACATAACTGAAATAAAGTAGTCACTACACAATCCAGTGAGCATTGACCAACGGGATACGGCAACATGCATCAACCCAGTCACCGCACCCGATGCTGTTAATCACCTCTTACGAAAAAGTATGGGAATTCTTCACTGGGAAAGGGTTCCTTGAAGAGTCAAGGGATATCAAGATCTTCCAGTTTCAGTGTTGCCATTATGACAGGCGTCAGTCTGGCGTACTCACCCTTTCATGATGGAGCCCACATAGATGCCGCCATCCCCTCCCTTGTTGCTCTGTCCCACAATACTGATTCCCAGGAAGTTGACTGTATCTGTAACACAAACCAACATCACTGTAACACGCAATCATCACTGTAACACAAACCATCACTGTAACACAAACCAACATCACTGTAACACAAACCAACATCATTGTAACACACATACACCACTGAACATAAGCCAACCTTAACTAATGCAAATCATCTGTTGATCTCAAATTTGAATCTACAGGTCATGAATATTTCTTTTTGTCCTTTCCAATCACATCCAGTGATAAGAAGCATTAGCAACTACAAATCTACTTAATGTTGAAGTTAATATTGACAGAGCCTTTAACAGTTTGCTGACAAATGGTAAGGCATATGTCATGAAGTTTTAGTTGTATAGCTGTTCTTTTACTGATGATCAAACTGATGATAATCCGCACACCATGCATACCAACTGCATATTCTTCCATTTACAAAGTAAACAGCAAGAGACATGACACTACTGAACAGTGCATCAACTTACCCATATTAAGTGTAACTGTTATTATGTTTAGAGACATTGTCGAATCGGTTATACTGCTAAATGATGAAGCCTGAAACAAAACACAGATCAATGATAAACACAAAAATAACAAATTCAATATCAGATGGCAATAACTGTCTACAAACCAACCCTTTCCAAAACTGACCAGAGCGTCAACAGTTTTCAGTATTCACCGAAACACAAGACTCGAAAAATCATGTTTTAAGATTTAATGCCACATTTAATAACACTATAATTTGTGCAAATGATGCCAAGAGCTCAGTTCGAGCAGTAAAGACCATGTGCAAACAAATAACACATTATGAAAAATAATTACAAAGTTTGAGATAGTTATTTAGAAGGTTTTTGGCACAGTGGTCTGTAACTAAAAAGTCTGAAGGAGCAAACCGGTGGTTAGGTAAACATCATGCTGTCGGGGTATGATGACACACAATCAGCCAGTCACACATAACCACCCATTCCTCTATATATCCAGCTCTATTACAAGCCTGGGTAATTGGCAACCTCTTCTCCCCAGGCATCAAAATAAGGGAATATCCCAAATGATTGGTGAGCAAATAAATATCCCAATTACACTAATGCAACATTAGCATTTATTTTATATTAAAAAAAAAATAACATCAGGATATAATCTTACTCTACTGATAGGAGGCGGCCGATGTCTCCTCCGCCGTTTCCGATGGCGACCATATCGTGATGACATTCCTGTTGTATCAGTAACTGTTGAAAACCTGTAACCACAAAATACAATGATCAGATTGGTGCACTGGTCCAAACACTGCACTGAGCAGTATTTCAGTTATATCACGGCTGATAATGAATTTCTGATTTTGGTAGAGACACATACATGAGTTCCCAAGCGATGTGCCATCCATTATCCATACCCAGCAGCCATGTTGACCAACTGGTCCTAGGGGAGACAACTTAACCTGATACATGTTCCAACCCTAATAGTGATAACATATACTACTCAACTTTTGTTAAGGACCCAACTTTTGACTAACGAGGACTAGTTGGGTATTGGCCTGACTTTCATGTTGTAATTTAGTGCAATAATGATTCAGGTATTGTGATGCGTACCACAACATATCATATGCATTCTATCATCCATAATTTGTTATGAACCTGAAGATTTCCCCCCCTCATTGATACCTTCCCAAAATGCCAGAAATTTTATGAACCCTTAAGATGCCTGCATGTTATCATTACAAGGACTAGTGGACTAAAAATGTTAGTTTCTGCCGCTGCTCGGAGATTGTATTCAATGACATTGGTCATGCAATACATAACTCAATGGTACGACAGCTTGTCAAGCGAATTAACCCTTGTTAAAAGGTGAGGTCAAATTGATTTTAATGTCTCGTCCACTTTAATGAAGCGACGTGCATGTACATGTATGCATGTGTGTGTCGGCTTGTTCTAGTACGGACTGATGCTGATTGATAGTGCTAGCTCACTGAGATACCATGCTACAGTTTAACATTAACACCCCACTCAGACACAGTACACCAACTCTGAGCCGACTAGTCCTTGTTTTTGCCCCTTAATGCCGAGCGCCAGACATGGTAACAACAAAGGAACCATCTTTTGGTGCGACGCGGCCGAGAATTAAACCCAGGACCTTCCGCTCTCCGGGCGGACGCTCTACCACTGGACCACAGAGATGGTCCCTTGTTATAATGTTCAGTTTGAGAGTGAGTGAGTGAGTTTTAGCAATATTTCAGCAATATCAGGGCAGGGGGCACCTGATTTTGCGAGAATGTACAGTGATATTGAACGAAGCCAACAATTACATGGTGTCTCACCTGCTATCATCCTCCGAGTCAAAGAAGCTGGTGGTTTCGAGATCACTGCTCATCATGGTGGATGTCTCATACTGATGGGGGCCGGGAGGCCGCTCTCGATGTCGTTCATGCTTTGCATGGCCATTAATTCGGGGACCTGAAAACAACACATCCACTGTAATTTGTGTCAACAAAAGATCCAACCTTTCATGTCCAGTTATTACTGATAGTTTCACATTTTTAACCTTTCCTGAAGTTGATGCCATGTTTTCACATAGATGTCAACTGCATCTATAGCCACTCAAGATGTAACTAGTAACCTACACAAATCAAACTTCAAGCTCACAGTTTTCCTAATGCACAGTAGAAAAACACAAACACATACCAAGTATGTCCAAAAAATATTCAAACTTGGCAATTTCACTTGTTAGTCAGTTGACTTCTTCTACTGTTTCTATTTATGTTATATGTAACTGAGACTGAACATTCTGTGTTAAGGTCTTTCTTCCAGCTGTTTATTGTTGTTTTGTTTGTTTGTTGTTAAACGCGGCTCAGCAATATTCCAGCCATATGATCATGTAAATAATAGTATCTGAACCTGACAATCCAGTGATTGACATCATGAACCTCGATCCACGCAATTGGAATCGATGACAGGCATCAACCAAGCGAGCATGCCTGACCACCCGATCCCGTTCGTCGCCTCTTACAACAAGCATAGTTGCCTTTTAAAAGAATGGGTTGCTGAAGACCTATTCTACCTCGGATCTTCACGGGTCCTTTAGTCATTAATGTGGGATGTGTGTTCAGTGGGCGTGTCAGTGGGGTGTGACCTTACCCAGTTGACACAGACCGAACACAACATGTGAGGTCACAGGGGAGGTAATGCCGTTAGTGGAGCTATTGTCAGCTTCACGGTACACACTCATCCCTGACAGTGACAAAGTGACAGTCTGCCAACTCCAGTTGTCCCACCAGTTGTCATGGTGATGGACAGGACAGGCTGCCTGTGCAGGGGGTGTACCTCATGGCCTGAGGGTGTAATGTGTATATTCCTCAAATGTCTGTATCACAACAGGGTCACTTATGACCACAAATGGGGTACTGGGGACCTATTTTAACCCAGATCACCACCCAGGGAAATATTTAGAGAAGAAAGCTACTTTCACCAACCTAAAGACTAAATAAATGTCATAGCAATAATTTAAAAAAAATATTGTTTTAAAGCAGTAAAAATGAATTCTAAGTGGAATTATTTCTTGTTTCCACTAATATTAAGCCAAGTTTTTTTCTGTCAATTAAAAATTGAAAGCACTTATGACAGACACAAGGGAACTTGAAGCCTATTTTGCCCAGAAACACCATAGGGAATATTCAGTTTTTCTTACTATGTCATGACTACTCATTTTGTAGCCAGTCTCTTGTGGACAAATTCTGTACAATACATACCATTCTCCATGGACAAAGTCAAGAAGGAATGGGAGAAATATACAGAGGTAGACACCATTGGCCATACACAACTAGTCCACACTCATTTCTGACTAGTGATTTGTTTTGTAAAATAACTTCGTTTTGAGAGAAAAAACTAGACCCTCTATATTTTCACTGGTCTCATTTCTACATCCACATAAATATGCTGAAAGTATTATCTGTTCAGAAACAAAAGGAGATATTGGTAGTCAAACGAGCATTTCAAAGCTAGTCTAAACAAACCCAGCTCTTGAGAGCAGAATACACCAGCGGTCTACGTTCCCCAAACTGGGAGCAACAATCCTATCTATGCACAACCAACACAAACAAAGAAGTTCAACAGTTTTTGCCCGTCTCTATTTTAGCTGGAGAATGTCTGTCCTGATTCAATGTAAACAGATGCATGTGTCAGTAGGGAGGGAAGATGGTGATTACAGAGCAGAATCCCATCCTCACACGATTCATTAGGCTCTTCACACAATTCATCAAGCAGTAACAAGCCCTGATTCCAGCCGACTGTCCCAGATGGTCCCCCTACACTCCACACCTACAGTAACGGCTGGGAGCTTCACCACTACACCTCACCTACAGCGTCGTCTGGAAGCTTCACTGCTACACCAACACCTACAGCATAGGCTTGACTAGTCCGAAAGAACATCTACCACACAGGCCTCAAATACTGGCTAAAATTGCAAACTCAACAATTGAACTATTTACTGGACTTGGCATTCAGACCAGTAGCAAAGTCTCAAGGGTCTAGAAGCTTCACCGACAACACTGCTACACCACACCTACAATAAAGCATCTATTGGTTGTATGTGCCTTATTAATGACAATGTGTAGGTGGTTGAATACACATTTGGATAGAAAAATGTTGAAAGAATTCAATATCTAATCAATCATCCCATCTAAGTAAACTATGAAAATCTTTATGATACAAAGGCCTTGATTGTCATTCGTGACAGTTTTTATATCTATAGAGAGAGTGAATATAGCTATATCATGTCGGCTTGTGACAAAGACAGGATCTGACAAACCAATAGATGGCTGTGTGAAATATGATACAGACTGTCTGGTTCAATAACACTCGATAGACTTGATGACCACTGCATGTTGGTCAGAAACATGAATTGAGGTGTTCCCTGCACTAGATGTGTGAGACTTCACATGTGAGTAAGTTAGGGTTGAAGTGCTTTTAGCAATATTCCATTTATATCACGGCAGGGGACACACATTGTACCCATGTGGGAAATCAAATCCAGGCCTTTGGGGTGACAAGCTGACGCTTTACCCACTAGGCTACCCCTCCGCCTAACTTTATTATAAGAGAAGTCACTTACATTAGACTCAGTCTACTTGTACAGGGTAACTCTTCAATGAGGAAATCATACTCCAACAAATACTACAGCATTGAATGAATACAACATCCATTTGACAAATCAATTTGTGATGATTTATCAATCACTTGGGGCAAAGAAATTAATCCGGCAAATATTAGGATGATTGTTGAGCTCAAAGGTCATAACCCCATCAATGTCGCCTCAACAAGGATCTAGAAGAAAATGTGACAGTTCAACTAAAAATAAAACAGTCACGTCCTAATTGGGTTGTTACTGCCCCATCAGTCGAGGGCAATCACCATCAAACAGCAATCACTAGAGATTCTTCCATTGATCTAGCCAAGTGATTTCACTGCCTACAATCTCATACAGGCACACCATCTCCCCAGGGACTTATTTAGGGTCAAGTTGCATCTTCCCTCAATACTGTATAGCATAAGACCCGTATCACCTTGGTTACAGGCAAGTACTTAATATATGACACTTCAACCCTGGGGTTGACGACAAGGCTTCCTTCTTAGCCTCTCAGTAGTCATCCAACATTTGTATCAATCATTTGTAGCAATCATTTGTAGCAATCCTTAGCCAGATGGATGAGTGAGTGAGTAGGGTTTTTACACCGCTTTTAGCAATATTCCAGCAATATCACCTCAGGGGGCATGAGACATCTTCACTTTTGGTACCGATGTGAGGAATCGAACCTGGGCCTTCACTGTGACGAGCGAAAGCTTTAACCACTCGGCTACTGTATCAGCCCCTCTTTACAATGGCTACTGCTAACTATCTTACATATGACCTGTGTTTGAAATAGATCAAGCATAAAATGTAATGGGTACTTGATGTAACAATAATGCTAAAAGAAAGACATTTTGGAGATAATCAAATCTTGAGGACACCCCTTAAGTTTAACCACAATGCGTCAGATTAACCTTGAGGTGGATGATTGCTTCTGAAACTCGAGTTAGTTTACCTGATGCCAAAGTCTGTCTTTCTTACTTATCACAACACCACACAGAAAAGGTCAAGACTTTATGGGGGTGGATGTGTGAAGTGTTAAGGGTGGGAGACTGAGGCTGAAGGGTTGAGGGTGGGAGGCTGAGGCTGAAGGGTTGAGGGTGGGAGGCTGAGGCTGAAGGGTTGAGGGTGGGAGGCTGAGGCTGAAGGGTTGAGGGTGGGAGGCTGAGGCTGAAGGGTTGAGGGTGGGAGGCTGAGGCTGAGGCTGAGGCTGAAGGGTTGAGGGTTGGAGGCTGAAGGGTTGAGGGTGGGAGGCTGAGGCTGAGGCTGGAGGGTTGAGGGACGAAGAAGACTGAGGCTGGAGGGTTGAGGGTGGGAGGCTGAGGCTGAAGGGTTGAGGGTGGGAGGCTGAGGCTGAAGGGTGGGAGGCTGAGGCTGAAGGGTTGAGGGTGGGAGGCTGAGGCTGAAGGGTTGAGGGTGGGAGGCTGAAGGGTTGAGGGTTGGAGGCTAAAGGGTTGAGGGTTGGAGGCTGAGGCTGAAGGGTTGAGGGCGGGAGGCTGAGGCTGAAGGGTTGAGGGTGGGAGGCTGAGGCTGAAGGTTTGAGGGTGGGAGGCTGAAGGGTTGAGGGTGGGAGGCTCAAGGGTTGAAGGTGGGAGGCTCAGGCTGAAGGATTGAGGGTGGAAGGTTGAGACAATGAGTCAGAAGGAAGAACACAAGGCTGGAAAGTTGAGGGCTGATGAAGCTGGCAGAAAGTGAAGGATTGTTGGATGGAGATACGGGGAGCATGAAGCTTGCAAGGCATGGTCGGAAGACTATGATAGAATTTGTAGACTTGCTAGAATGCCTCCTGGGCAACATCAAAAGCCACATCCGAATCCAGCTACCCACAATCCCCCATCACAGGCTCTGCTAGCACTATCTACAGCCTTCGCCTACTGTGTAATACTACAGACATGGGTGGAGACTGGTTAACTGGCAGTCTGGGCAGGATCAACATCTAGCTACCCACTGCCAACCTCAATGTGTGCCAGCAGTTTCCTTCATCCCCCATTACAGGGTATTAGCATGGCATTAGCCTACAGATCCCCAGCTCTACTCAGCACTGATTCAGTGATTGCCATCTCAACCAGGGAATCACCAGCAGCTGTTGGGATTCTGGGCCTTGTCAGACAAAACCAACCTTGCTGAATCTAGATAGACCTTCTCCATGGGTTGGTGGGTACAGCACCAATGATGGGTGAATACAAGCCCAAGTATAGCCAGTGTACAACCCATCAGCATTATCAGGCTGGATCAATAATATTTATATGGCTGACTTACAAACTATTTGAGTTCATGGGGTGAGTTGACACTGGAATATACAGACCTTTTATCTTACATGTACACAAAATTGCGAATGATTATTTTTTATATTTTAGTTTGTGTCAATGAAATGTTTCCATGCTTTTCTTCATCCAAAATTGTAAACATCAAGGAGAAAAATATGGACTTTTTCTAAAAATATTATTTCTTCATGTCATGTTGCCAGATTGTACTTGGGTTGTAAGAGGCACCATATCCTTTCAACATAGTCTAACATATAGCCTATGAATTCTTTTATTACAAAATACATTTCTCTCCTCTAAAAGTAAAACAAATAATTTTCCTGATGTTGATGTGGAATAAAGCTGGCTAGACTTGCTTTCCTATAAATCTAGATTAGTTTTGTTTTCATAAAATACATATATTCCACAGTCATGGTGCAGGACTACACTTCAACACGGACATTTGTTATATCAATTTGTGAACTGCAATGAAAATATTGATCATTCCATTACAGAAAATTACAAGTATTATCCCCCCGAATAAGTTCCCACTTTCCCTCCTGTGATGCTATTCCCTGTACACTAGAAACAGTTCACAGATAAAGTTGATGAGTATTTCCTAGACCTTAAAAACCATCACCAGATCATGAACTTAGGTGTCTTTGATCCTAGCTTGCGGAGTCATATCTCCCAAGTTTATTAGTGGACCTGTTTGGTCCATATTCTGTCTGATGTTGCTGTGCCAACATATGTACACTACCACCACCATGTATTCATCTACCAGGAGCCACAAAGATCCGGGTTCGAATTGGTCCATGCTTTTCGTAAGAGGCGACCAACGGGATCTTGTGGTCAGGCTCGCTGACTTGGTTGATACATGCCATCATATCCCAGTTGCGTAGATCTATGCTCAAGATGTCAGTCAGTGGATTGTCTGGTCCACGTGCCATTATTTACAGACAGCCATCACATAGCTGGAATATTGCTGACAGTGGCGTTCAACAACCCAAAAACTCTGGAGTCATAACCCCTGCCCCAAGGATTAAGCCTATGAGCATGACCTGAAACATTAGAGATTAATCTAGGATTTGTAAACTAAGTTCCCATGGCAGGAAAATATGGGGGCAACGTAACATTTTGGTGTCAATGTATTTTAACACTGCATTCAATACAATAATCAAAGCAATACATCTGCTATTTCACAGTAGCCTGTAAACAACTGTGGCAAACCAATGGTTGATATCATGAACAATGATCCATGGACGCTGACACACAATCAGCCAGGTCATACACTATATCCACCCGGTTTTCATTTCAGTCTGTTAATGTGACAAGCATGATTCTCATCATGCCAAGGAATTCCCATAAGCTACATATAAAACCTTTCTTACTCATCTTAAACAAAATACAACATTTCTAACTCCCCCATAGAAAGAGTTAAGTACTGGTCTTGGGACTTTTTCTCTCCGAAAAGCAACTCGTGTAATTTCAAACCTGAGTTCTGCAGTTCAAAAGGTAAATACTTTGTGCCGTTCCACACAAACCTGACCGAAAAAACTTGTCCCATACAGCGGACAGATTGAGTTCAAACCTGTGATTCCATTGTAAAGATATTCCCAGTGTTTCAACATCCTCATGTTTTCGTGTAATCAGACAGCAGCCCATCCAAGTCGGGGGGGGGGGGGGCTGGGGCATATAATGAGACAAGTGGCCCCCAACTGGCAACGTGTCGATTGTGTTGCCTCTCATGCCTCATTCTCAGCCTTTATGGTGGCTCTATTTGAAGAAGCCTACTTGCATGAAATTCAATTTAGAACGGGGAGAAAAGTAAAGTGTACATAGTCTGTGACTTAGAAAGAAGATGTAAATTAACTCAGATGCATTTATTTGTTGAGAAAGTGTTCCAGCGTAACACATACCTCCCTTCAAACTCTTCTCTTTGCCAACAGAAAGTACTTAACCCTATGGCAAATGCTACGTCATTTCACTATTATCCTATCTCTGGAAACTAACTAGGATAGGCTCCAATCTTTAGCTACACAAACACAGTTTAATCATCATGGTAATTATGAAGCTTCTTTTCTGCTTCCCTTGACTAAGATGTAATTTGGTAGAAACATCTCAGGAAATTGTCTTTTTTATGATATTCATGAACCAAAATACATAATTTGGTGAAAAATGATATTCTGTCACTATACCCTAAACCGATAACAGCGCTTTTTGTAATACATATTAAATCTAAAATCCTCACACAAGAATGTCTGGGAATGTGACAAATCTCAACTCTTCTAAAACCAATTTCACATTGAGCATATGCATAAACAGTAAGCTGCAGAATGAATGAGCAGGGAAAGAATGGTGTAGCTGAAGCCTAAACCAGTTTGCCCAGCGTGGGGCTCTGACTGTACATGCTGTAGACACAGCATGGCTGCTGCAGCAGCTGTGGTCATCAGTCATGCTGCAACAACATTGTGACAGGCTGCAGCTCCTGCATCAAGTCAAGTCAAGGTGCCAGTTTCCCATACAGACATCCTCTTAAAACATTCACTTTTGTTTGTTTGTTGTTTAACGCCGCACTCAGCAATAGTCCAGCTATATGACAGCGGTCTGTAAATAATCAAGTCTGGACCAGACAAACCAGTGATTGACATCATGAACAGCGATCCACGCAATTGGGATTGATGACAGGCATCAACCAAATCAGCGAGCCTGACCACCCGATCCCATTAATCACCTTTTACGACAAGCATAGTCGCCTTTTACAGCAAGCATGGGTTGTTGAAGACCTATTCCACCCCGGATCTTCACAGGTCTAAAACATTCAGTAACTCACCAACTGTTCCCTGACACATCGGGAACATTGCTGACTGCGGCATTTAACAACATTCACTCTTTGCTGAGTGAGTGAGTTGGGTTTAATGGTGCTTTGAACAGTATTTCAGTTATATCACAGTGTGTCAGATTAATGTGGGAGGAAAGCCTGAAGTGATGCAGGTCTTAAACCATTTTGGTGAAACCCATGAGTACGGGTATGGTGCTGACAAACCCAGAAACATAATCGAGACAAACCGGGATTCAAATCATAGTATTCTGGCGTGCCCAGGGGATTTGACTTTCCACAGTGAATTGCAGCGCTATAGATGAGTGGGACACACGTGTCCCCATGATGTCATCAACTTTGGATAAGACATTCTAACTCTATGAAATTTGGAAATATACATACAGGACATTTTGGATGAGTGTCAGTGTCCTATAAAAGTAACTCTATGAAAAGGTACCTATTATGACCGGTGCTGATTATTAGCTATCCTGTTTCCTACTAATCTTGACTTAGCTAAAATACATAATGATGGTAAAATATTTAGAATGAACAATGTTAGATAGTGTCTGATTTATTATTTCATTTTACCACACGGCAGCCTTTCCATTTGGTCACCTTGTGAAACAACAAAACACATGATGTATTACAGCACATTAGGAGGTAATCTAAGCACATGTTGACCATCACAGCACATAGTGTACAGCACCAAAACACATGAAACATCCAAGCAATGATGTGGGCAGCACTAAGCTGGTGAAGCACAGTGGGACAGAGGACATTTAACATCAGTGCAACTGCAACACACTCCACAGAAACAAGGACTTTGTATACTAGTGTGCACTAATGTAGGACTACATCACTGTATACATCAGCTGTCCCAGGGGACCTGCTGTATTTAAGGTTTCCTGTAGACTAACATTTACTCCTATAAATAAAATTATCTTATTTCAAAATATACAAATGTAAAAACAATTAAAGACAGCCTGATTCTCTCATATTACTGAAGTTAATCTGTCATGCCAAGACACGTTAACTATAGTAATAGGAGAAAGAATCAGATGGTCCTTTGCTTTTTTTTAGTAGTATACATATCCACAAAATAAATACGAATGGTGAGTGAGTGAGTGAGTTTGCTTTTACGCCGCTTTTAGCAATATTCAAGCAATATCATGGCGGTGGACACCAGAAATGGACTTCACACATTGTGCCCATGTCAGGAATCGAACCCGGGTCTTCGGCGTGACGAGCGAACGCTTTAACCACTAGGCTACACGACCGCCAAATACGAATGGAGCCCAGAAAAAAGGTTAATTCAGTGAGGGAAACTAGACTTGCCAAATCATTCTAGACATTAGTTGGATTCATTTATTAGTTTATTCTGTCGGGGCTGGGAGACAGGCTAGGTTTCCTGCCATGTAATTGAATCTTGGGACCATCTAATGTGTTTGTTGTTTAACGCCGCACTGAGCAATATTCCAGCTATATGACAGCGGTCTGTAAATAATCGAGTCTGGACCAGACAATCCAGTGATTGACATCATGAACATCGATCCATGCAATTGGGATCGATGACAGGCGTCAACCAAGTCAGCAAGCCTGACCATCGGATCCCGTTAGTCGCCTCTTACCACAATAATAGTTGCTTTTTACGGCAAGGATGGGTTGCTGAAGACCTATTCTATCCCGGATCTTCACAGGTCGGGGGACCGTCTAAAACATTAGGGTCATGACAAGGACTCCTTGTCTTTCCTGCCTAATTTAGAACACTGACCACTCTGTACCTTGGACTACTAGCCAGAGGCAGGAGTCTAGTCAGATTACAATGGGGCTAGCAAACCTACTAATAGAGCTCATCTGTTCAAAAGTAAGCTAGTAAGAGCTCAGGGGTTTAAAAGCAAACTCAGATTATTCTGATTAACTGGTCTGTAGCCAATTTGAGCAGGATTTCTTTAGTCAAGCAAGCTTAGACATATACTACTCAAAAGAAGTTAAAGAGTGCTCTATTCTTTCATATTACTATAGTTAATCCGTCATGCCCTGACAGATTAACTATTAAGTAATATAAGAAAAACACCAAATGATGAGTTTGGGCTAGTGAACTCGATAGTCTTTTTTAAAAGTAGTTTTACCACAGGCATGGTGCTACTAGTAGCTAAAGTGATGGTGTACATAATTTCTTCATGATTAGCACATATATTTTTCATCATTGAAATCTCATTAAACAAGCAATGTGGTGCTATGCACAAAAAGGTAATAAGCATGTAGCAAGTTCACGAGGTCTGTGCTTTTTAACCATTAACCCAAACATAAATCGTACATGTTCTAGTCAAGTTAAAGTTCCAAAGTTCTCATGCAAAAGAGCAGAATGTGTTGACAAGTATGCTAGTGAATTAGTCTAGGCTAAAGGCTAAAATGTTTTTCTGCCAAACTAAACTAGTCAGTCCAGGCTAAGAGTTTGAGTCTAGCACAACGAGTATCTGATCTACACTGCGACAAGTGCTAGCATACGAACTTGAAGCAAAGCCTCAGTGCAAGACAGGCATGTGAGTACTGTTGGAACAAAGGTGTCTTGAAGCCTTAGTGTCAGCTGAAACAAGCAAGAAGCTTGGTGTTCTCACACCTTGGTGCCATGTGTTACAATCATGTGCCATGTGTTACAATCATGTGCAAGCCAACAAGAGCAAGTGAACATAGCAGCAATCAACGTGCAAAATGTGAGCGAACGTGCATGTTTGGCCGCGTCCATGCTGTGGCAACGCCGATGCTGTGAGCAGAGAAAGGTGAAGGTCTTACCGAGGTGGGCGGTGTGTCTGTCCCTATACTGACTAGAATGATTATGTCGCGAGCTCCGGCTCGAGGGGCGGTCTAACACAACCAAAGAGAGAGAGAAAGACAGGTCAGTCTCATGCTACAATCAAATTAAATAACCATACATGTGATATATAGGAGGGTCCAGACAGGTAAGAGGCCAAAAGTCTGGAAATATTTCTGTATGTTATGACAGTTATACATCATAGAGCTGGAGTATATATAACATATAGGACAAATATTTTTTTCTCTCTGACCAAACAATATCATTCTTCAAGGAGGAAATGAAATACAATTTACTTTGGAATATGAAGCTGGTACAATTTGAATCATAAGAAACAATAACTCTAAATGCAACATATTTAATTAATTCCACACTACTCTCTGCCAATGAGGAATCTCACAGAATCCAATGAGGGAGGGGGCAGTTTTGTGGTATCACATGTATGACCCTGTTAAAAACAGATAATGTCATGTCATGCATCATTTCTGGTCACATCAAAACTGAAAGAAAAGAAATAAATAAGCTACAAAGTCAACTTACCCATGCATTCATAATAAAACGTAAGTAAAAGCATGTTGAATATTAAAGTTATTTGTGTTGGTCTGGCTTGGGTCATGCAGAGCTATCAGAGATCAAGAGGAAGAATAGAAATTGCTGGAACAATGTAAATCATTTTTGTTGTATTCTGTTGCAGAGTAAGAGAGTAAAACTTGGGTTTACAGCTGCCTTCAAATGACATGGTATGGATCAGACAATCTAATCAGGACAAATATATTTAGCAAACACATCCAACTGAAGTACCTCATTTTATATAAGATTTTCTTTCACAAAGGGGTATAATAAATTAAACTTTACAAATAGTTTTAAATAGCTGTGAGATTGCTTAGAAGAAGGGTCAAACATTTTATCAGATGTAAGCAAAATTATGCAAAAACAATCTTGGATTGAAATGCAAGTTTAGAACTTGGAAATTAACCGTAATTTTCACTAGTCGACTAAATGATCTGAACAGAGTTGCCATCTGTCTTATGGTAAAAGTGAAAGTCCACAATGAAATGTCATTGGTCCGTCCTGAATTTTACTAGTCATGGACTAATGGACTTTTGCTATTTCCAAACCCAGAACTGATCCTTAAGCAACCGTTATGCCATGTTTTTATGGAATCTTTCCTGATATCCATATTTGTAAGCAATACCTCATAGAAATAAGCCAAAGTCTTTTCATGTCAGTTCTACAATAGCATCTTTCAAAATGGCCACCACTTGATGCTATCTGGTGGACAACTAGTGACATGTGGTAAGCAGATCAGGCCTCCTACCAGACAACTACTTCTGATATGTATCCTTACGCACTTCCTATGACAGGAACCACATCAATCAAGAATCAGTACTAATCAAGCAGCCATTAATATTCATTAAAAAGATCAGCCAGTCTCAAGCAGTTTGTCATCTCGACAGTCCTCTCGTTACCATTTGTCTGACTTCAAAGCTAAACGAGTTCCAGTACCTGATGCATATTTTGTGCTGAAAGGAAACTTAACTAAAAAGATATGATTTTGTTTGAAGCATAATTACATATATGTACTGTAACTTTTCCCTTCAATTCAGCTCTATTGCATTAAAATGCTTTAACCAACTTTCAAAACCTGGCCATCCGGAATGTGTGGCAATTGATCTGGTGTGTGTTAAACAAGAAATAGATGAAAAGAAACATTAACAATATTACTGCCCACAAAAGATCAAACAGGAGTCAAAGAATATCCATTTTCACGCCTTCACATTCAGCTGATAATGTGTCAAGTTACATGTTCTAACATAAGCGTTGTCTATTCAGCCTTGGGCTGTTGTCACTCTCATGCTCTCTGTAATTTTTCTCAAAGGATTACCAGAAAACCTAGCTTCTGTTTCAAAGATGTTCATCAAGTAAGGGTAGGTTAATTTTCCCAAACGATTTTTACTGAAACAAACCTTTGCAAATAACCAATTTACAAAATGTTCCCAGTTGTCCTGGGACGTGATTAATAACCATACTGAGTGAGGGAGTGAGGTATTACAGCTCTGGGCCATCAAAGGGCGATGGACACCAAGAATAGACTTCACACATGGTTCCCATGCTGGGAATACAATCCAGTTCCCTGGCATGACAAGCTAACACTTTAACCACGAGGCTACCCCAACACCAGTTTGACGACAGGGTGAGTGATTCAATTAAGCCAAATCAGCAAATATCAAGCTCAATTTTACAAAAGATACTTCCTGTAAGAAAAGAGCACATTATTCTTTATGGATCTGCAATAAATTCCAATACTTTGAATCTTGTGCTGTACCTGGGATTGCCCAGCAGTTCACATACAAGGTTTGAAAAAGAGAATGTCTTCAAGTTTTCAAGCGCAACAGAATAATGCTTCTAATCCAAGAGTACTCAATGTCTCCAACAGGCTGCCCTTTAATCTGATAAAGATAAGCAAGATAAGAATACTGACATGTCATTTTTTACCAAGCTAGACACCTCACTGATAAAACCACTAGTCCTGGGCTATTCCACAAGTGATCTCAGCTCTAAGATGATCATATCTCCCATAGACTTACGACAATCATAGCTTTAACTAAGTATGCAGATTGCTTTTTGGAATGGGACTGACCACGGTCTTGTAGGCCCAGTGATCGGAATAGTTTTGTGACCCAACAAGACAGCTGGGCAGGTGATCCATAGATGTTGCATGCCCATCTTCAACGTTACCTGCCCCCGTTCAGACAATATTGAATTTAAATATATCCTTGGGTACTGTTTCGAGGCCCTAAGTGTTTCTGATTATGTGTCTTAATATCAATCCCAATACACTAAAATTAAGACTAGATTGACCAATGAAAACATAGTTACTTCCTTTCATCCAGTGTTAATAATGGATTGCAGACGACAGTATGAGAAAACTCACACAAAATAATCTGAGACAAATTGTGTCTTGATTCAGTTGGAACAATGAAAACAATTACTTGAGAATCTACCAAGAATGCTGACTACATAAGTAGTCTTAAAATTATCTCCCAGACAGTCTGGCGGATGGGGGCAAATTTCATGCAGCCCGACAGAAAAGTCACCAGCCGCGGGCTGGTGGGCAGGGCAGTTATTTCGGACATTGTGTAGATAGCGTATTTGTCAAACCCTACCATATGAGTGAGTTATGTTCAACGCTGCTTTGAAATGTATTCCAGTTACATCACGGCATGTCAGCTTAATGTCGGGGGAAAGCCTGAAGTAATGCAGGTCTCGGACGTTTACCACTTTGGTGAAACCCACAAACACGGGCATGGGGCTGGCAAAACTGGAAACATAATCACGGCGATTCGAACCTATGCTAATAGGGACCCATGCGCTAGGAACGCAACTCTGCCCAGTGAATTGCGGCGCCATAGTCTGGGCCACCCGTGCCCCATGGCTCCTTAAAAGACTGGGCCACCCATGCCCCTCTCGCCTTGCCATATGACTAAGAGCAAGCAAGGCTATATCTTTGCAAATGGTTCTTTATGTATTTAGAATATGGTTACAATTTGCAAAGGTCACCGGACTGCCTGTCTGCTGGATATATGTATACATATACACATGTATGTTCTTAGATATTCATCAAGATCTACAGACAGGCTTTGTCTCAGTATGGGGTGAGGGCATCAAAGTAAGACAGGAATCCTCTACAGGGATCCTAGGTTAAGTTTGAAGTTGGAAAGATCAAAGGCATCGTTCACCTGTTGAGTCGACAACAACTTGTGTCTGAAGACACCCCTCTCTAACGGAATGGTTCCAGTCAATCACTGTGGCAATATCGGCCATACATTTACTGGGCATCAACAAACATATGGTCTACGTTTCTCTCATTGTAACCGTATCACAGTAAACTTGGCATACAGGAGATCTTTAAACTGTCGTCAGTTCATCTACACCTAATCCCCATCATAACAGTAAGGCTATATGAAGAACCTCTGTATGCAAAACATCCCTGGACTAACTGTCAATACCTTATAAACTTAACATTATTTCCTCATATCATGGGTTGAACACGAGGGAGTAAATGACTAGGGCTTCAGGTTGCTGAGAACAGTATTTTAGTCCCATCATGCCAGCTCCATGTGGGAGGATTGCTTCAAGTGATACAGGCTGCAGACACAAAGTCCTTGGATGAAACACCTGAGCATGGGTATGTTAGTGACAGACCAACATATTGAATGTGCAAAATCTGGGTTTCAAACCCATGATCAGCTGATTCTGAAAAAGAGAGACAACTCTACACGCCAGCTTTTGGCGCTTAAGACCACTGGGTCACAGGTGCCATCTACATAGCTGCCAACTTTCCCAAATTACAATTAGTATTTTGTTCCGTTGTTCTGGTCGGGGCACCAAAGCCTCATGATAGTGTGATTCCGAAACTTGACCACAGCAGTTTCTGGTAATACGAGTGGAGTGTCTCGATTGGACGGATGTAAAACTATAAATAGACTTCACACCAGTTGATAAACAAAAGGAGCTTGTGTTTGCAGCAGACAGTGTAAGGCCTAACAGAACAAGGTTCATACAGACGTGGAACACCAAAAATCAAGGCCTTTTCAAGGCTGCCAACTGTCATGTTCAAGGCTATATTAGTCGCAAGACCTAAAAAGCAATATTTATTTTTCACCCAACAAAACATAAATTAACTATAATAATAATTGTCATGAATTCTTCAGGCACACAAATCTACCACTGTGATAAATCTCAATTAAGCATCTTTGGTACATATTTCTGTGTGCTTTCATACTTTGATTAACAAGTTTATGTAAATTTGTACAAATTCAAGGCTTTTAAAGTTAATTTGGTGATTTTTAAGGCATTTCAAGGTTTACACTAAAAATGAAGGCTTTTCAATAGGGACCTTAAAATTCAAGGCATTTTCAAGCTTGTTCGAACACTGCAAAATGACCTACAAATTTAGGAATAAATCACATTTTGTATATTTGTTGCACATTCGTAGCAAATATGAAACATTCGGACAACTAGCAGCTATGCATAGAGAACACCTTATTTCATGCACTATCTACACTGTAAAAGTGAACACAATTAAGGAAAGCATTGACAGGCAATAATGATAACTTGAAGAATTTTCCCCCTCCCCTTCACTATTAACGATACACCAGACACTAACAGTTTAATCTGTTCTACTGATAGAAAGCACTTCCATTGAAAACAGCTGTAACATTTTTTCTACTGTTGTTTTGCTGGGTGTTCCCTTTCTTTTCACCATCAGCATATCAACAGCTGTGTAATTAGGATGCATCTTCAGAGTAGCTGGATGCAGATTACTGGAGTGAGTGAGTGAATGGCGATCGATGAAGCCTGTAAGAATAGCCAGGACATACTGGAGGTCAACTGCATAAGAAACGGTCCACACTACATGAAACTTGAAGCATGATTGAAGCATGTTATCATATCCCAATTGCATAGATAGATGTTCATGTCATCAATCACTGGATTGTCTGGTCCAGACTCGATTATTTACAGACCACTGTCACTTTGCTAGAATATTACTGAGTGTGGCGTTAAACAACAAACAAACAAACAAACATGAAACTTGATGACATACAATTAGCCAATCAGAGGTGATCATTCCCCATGTTTCTCAAAGCACTATTCATACACAGATCTATGAAACAAAATATGTTACAAGTTCACCCTTTTCACGATTTGAAAGATGAAGTTTTACAAGCAATCAACGGGACAAGTTCCATGGAAATAATCATTGGTCCCTAAGAGCATTTGATCGACAACTCCAGAACATCGACTGTTATTAATTTCACTCATTCTGCCCTTAAATTGCAAACATTCCATCAATGTCTCTCCTTTCATTCTCTTAAAGGTCAACACAATAAGGATGTTGTCATTACATACGTTTCACTATCATGTCCTGATTAATCTACCAACAGTCAAGTGGTCGTCAAAACCGGATCTTATGATTAACATGAAGAAAATCATCCTAATCCATGACATCGGAATGAATATTATTTTTGTTGCTGAAGTTTCCAAAATGCCATCATCCCCTGGTACCACTGAACACCATGGGGCACAGCACCAAATGACCAGCTCCAATGTCAACAAAACTACATTTCCCTTCATTATTTCACAACATGAACCCAAGTGTTCTGTTTCAAAAGCCTTTATTACTGGGATTGTTTCCTGTCATTATACCTGTTATTAGGACTTTTTGAAGTTAATGACCTCTGACCTACATAACTTTGGACATAAAACATGATCAGCACTAAGTGTCGCATATGAAACTTGTCAAGGGGCACTGCACTTTTGAGTTACAATGAGAATCATCAATGGCAATTTCTTAAACAATGTCACAAATATTTTCTTCATAAAAGTTCTACTGAAGACAGAATACAAGATTGACAATACATAAACATTTTTGCTAGTTTCATCCAAGGCTAATTAATTGTCCACAGTTCTCTCATCAAATCATTCGCCATCCTAACAAATCATATTTCTTTTTCATCAGGAATCACTAATGGAGCAACATTATTGTTCAGTTTCTGCTAGACAAGATTATTTTTTCAGAAAATTCCCAGAAACACCACCCAACCACAACACAACACACGATATAATAATCAGAGCCTGTAACCAATGTAAATCACTGTACCGAACTACTGGGTATTTCAAATAGGATATCCTGTTATCATAACATCATACTTGAATGTGCTGGCATAGATTTATGTTGACACAGGTATTCGTGTTACCATCTGACTTCTCCCTCGCTCAGCAAGGCTCCTGTCACACATGTGTTTCTTACATAGCTGCACCCTATGCAATGTGCTTTAACAGATCAACTATAGCCCTGTCACAGCATCATTACCTCCTCTGCTCACTAAACAAGGCTTCTGTACTCTCTGCCTGCAGACTTATTTCTTCAATACCTCATATTTGAGGGTTTCAATACCTCAAAATTGAGGGCTTAGGTCAGTGCAAATGACATTTTTTTGTGTCTGGATTTAATATATTTCAAAGTTGAAAAAACACCAAAATAATTCATTGCAATGAAACAAAGCATATTGCAGATATTTACTTTTTTTAGTACTGCTCTATATTGTAATAGATTTAGAGAAATTATTATTATTCTTTGAGATGGTAGAGAATAATATTCAACCATTTGTCTTGTACTATTCAGATGAGTGACTTTCCAATTATGATTTTTGACCACACCTTGTTCAATGAGAAGAACTGAGTATAACATGTACAAATCCAAAAATATTTCTAAAATTACTCTGTTAAAGCAGCACATAATATCAGGAAAAGGGAAACTTTGCTGTGCTGAGGGGGGGTATTATGCTGTTGTATTTAATCAGCTGTCAGTTTTATCCGGTGCGAATTGAAAAGATAACTTAGTATTTGACACCAGTGCTTTGGTGCAAAACCTCATTGATTTGACTCCAAACTTAGAAAGAAATTGAAAAATCGGAAAATATGTTGGCAGGTTGGTAATTAGTGTCAAGGGAATCTTCCTGCCTGGAAGATGAGAGCTGAAATCAGTGCTGTCAGCTTGGCGATGAATCAGTCACACGTGACTGCTGATAAATACGCATGCACATAAACTCCATGAACCAGTCATCATAACTACCGTCTCCATGCATCCTTGAAGGTACACATTTCCAGCAATATTGTTTTAAGCTTCTATCAAGACAAAAACACATCTTAGGCATCACCTAATTAGAAGGCGCATGGAAAATGATCATTTGATGTACGAGGTCTTTGGGGCTAATATGGAGAACCTACTTTGGTGGATATTAACATCTTGAATTGAGTTTGGATCTTTTCTCAGGCCTTTGATTTACTAAGTATCTTTTCTCTTAATTTCACCATTCCCAATATCTACAACAGACCAGAAGTCTATATGTCAAGGCAAAATTTGCAAAAGGTGTACTAAATCTAAAAAGTAATTTTGGGGTTGTAAATTCTATCAAAATCTATCACCGATGTCAAATTAAGAAAAAAGGTCAAATCACTTTAGCACACAAAATATCTGAAACAAACTGAAAATTGAGACTGAATTACACTTCTCTGTGTGTATTGCCTCCAGCTTAATCACCAGTCGTTATCTAAACTACATCTGCATGTAAGAACGTCACGACCCACAAATAAGCCATTGCTACAATAGTCAGCACTCATTTCATTGCGTTTTGATATTTGCCGAGGTAAAACAGAAATAAACGCCTGAGCAATTACACATGCAGAAACTGTTACATAACTACTTGACAGTGCATTCACATAAAATGTAATGGGCATTCATCTTAAGTATATTATCAAGAGTGGGACTGGGAGGGCGTGTCACTATGTTGAGGTAAACTGTTAACAAAATAGGGCTCAAGTGACAGTGTGAGTGAGTACACTTTTAGCCAGTAATTTCACATCCATATATCTCCCAGGGACGATCTGGGTTAGAATTGTCTTTGACAACCCATGCTTGTCATAACTGGTGACCCATCAGGATTGGAAGGTCAGGATTGCTGCTGACTTGGTTGATGCATGCCATCGTGTCCCAATTGCATAGATCAATGACCATGATGTCAATCACTGGATTGTCTGGTCCAGACTTGATTATTTACAGACCGCCATCACATAGCCGGAATCCTGCTGGGTGAGGCGTTAAACAAACAAACAAAACAGCCATACATCAAATCTGCACAAAACACACCGATGACTGACAGAGTGAGCAACACTCCACTCCATTGGGCTATGAGGACACAATCTCAGCTTGTGGTTTCCTCCACAAGACTGATTCCTTGTCTACTGAACGTATTCGGTCCAGCAAGCTTGGTTAATAATAATCCATAGATAAAGTTCCAGGGATAGAAGCTAGCCAAGAAAGTCTACTATCTACAGTGAATATATGACACTTTTTTAGGGATAACAACTCGTATTCTTTGCCACAATGTTTCAAAGCTACTTCTTGCCTCTTTACCTGATGAAGGGGCAATTGTTATCCATAAAAAAGTGTCATATATTCATGTTCTTCCAACTTCAAAACACCTATCAAAGACTTTAGCTTGAACAGTGATAACATATAGCAATGCCAATAACGCTCAAAACTTTGAAAATCCACTAGCCTTTAGGATTACTTTAATATTAACAAAACTGGTCCAGGCTGGTGCTAATTTTCATCCCTGCATCAACACTAAATAGACTGAAAATGATGGGTAATCTCAAAAGACGTTGGCAAAGACTGCAATGTTCCAGCTCAAGTCAACACTATCCATAGTCAGCTCCCATTGGCACCAACCAATCCCCATTAGTCCTTGAATTACAAACATGAGGCAATAGTTACCATGGAAACCAACTAGGGACACAGTATATTTAGTTCTATTTGTATTCTACCATGGGCAGCTACCAATTTGGATTCTACATTATCAACGCTCATATTCCTATACCACAACACTTGAATCTTCTGGAGTGGTACGTTATCAGTACAACACTTGAATCTTCTGGAGTGGTACGTTATCAGTGATCAGTTAAGCTTCTCCTAGACAGAAGTATTGATTTTTGAGTTATTGATTCACTGATCATGGCAGTTTCAAACAATAAATCAACTGACAACATGACAGCTTTCCTTTAACTCTCACCATTCTTGACCTACTTACCTACCACAAACTTTTCAAAACAATGCCAAACCTTACCTTACTTCACAAATCAATCAACATACAGAAGTGCACCTTGTATCATTGTTTAAATCTGGACTCAAAACATACATTTTGGAACCCTACAACTGAATGTGTATATGTTTATTATCTTACTCTCCCCTCTCTGTTGTTTATATATGTACATATGCTGTGTTGTGCATTGAGCATGTCCCTCAGTGATTAGGAATTTTGAGCCTAGAAACAGCATTATTATTATTATTACCCCCCCCCCCCCCCCTCCCCAAATGATCAATTTCCAAATACTACAACACAGTAGTACTAACTTCACTTATGATCTTAATGAACATTAAAACGTCAGAGAAACAAATATCTTCCAATATTTAAGTTCTCTGATTCTACTTATGAGGTTACAGACAGACATAACAAATACATCGACCAACCTCCCTTGAAAGGTACAGATCCAAAACATGCCAGAAAATACCTTGCCATGGTAGCTCCTCAATGTCAAAGTCGTCATAAAATCGACTTTTCATGATGTCAGAACTGCAGGATCTTGCTTTTGTCCCAGGCGAAGATCTGATTCAACTGTAATCAACACTCCTACAGGTAGACACTGACACTTAACCACTGCTTAGTGTTAGTCCTGACACAACATGCCATAAATCTCATATAACATTATTGTCTCCCGTCATATAAGACCATACTGTCTGTGTGATACAACACTATTGTCTGTGTGTATAACACACAACTGCCTGGAGAGATATACCCTGTATAGCACAGCTAGACAATATCACGTGTCTATATTTGTTTAGCACAGCACTAAGGGGTAGGAAGGACACCGATACAATGTTTATACCACCGTCAGAGAAAGATAAAGACTTCATGTCACATGGTAATGGCTACCAATTGTGATAACAATCTGGTTGTTTGTATACTAAAGATCAGGAACATACACGACTAAGGGCAGATATTAATCTCAAGAAGGTTTTTATGCCTTTATTTGCGTGATTAGAAGGGATTGAGTTCCTGACCAATAATGGCCATCACATGACAGGTATTAATACCTGTTAATACCTGGTCCCATCTACTGGCTCTGTATTGAACAGTCTGTGTGGCACCTACATATTGATCACAATGTTCACTCTCAAACTGTATTCACAAATGGGTCGGCTGGAACCATAAATAATAGTGCAGATGGGTCATATCAATGAATAATCCTTCTTCCGTTCAACTCCAGATGTTGCCATAAGAAGGTGAAAGAGCCTCACTGACAATGATTCTCTCATTCTGAGTGTGTTGGTCAATGCTACTTGAAGCCATATCACCACACAGGAGAAGAAGAATTGGCTTCATTCTACTGTAGGGACAAAAAACATTTCGGATAAAAGTACAACTCTTCCAACCAAAGCATTTGTTGTGTACTGACTTATTCAGCTGTATGCACTGATGTAAGGAATGCAGGCAAACTGATGTCAAGTTACTCCTGAACTGACTCAAAAAGAATTGATCCGTACCTACAACTTTGATATTGACAGAATGTTGGCATGTCTTTTTTTCTAAATTGCCAATAATCTTATCTTCTATTTACACATAACATGTCAAACATGCCAGGATTGTCTCCCCTGAACCCTGTATCCTGACCCCACACTGTCAAGCCCTTGGGCATCAAGCAACAGAATCTGAGTTTATCACTGCAATATTTCCCCCTTAGAGTCCCCTGACATTTGGAGGTGTGTCGAGTGTGTTATTTCATGTGGTCGAGACGGAAATCAGAATGAGGCTCAATCCTTATCCGAGTGGCATCCTGGGAAGATACTCTACAGTATAAATAAACATCTATCCAATCACGTTTAGCTCTTCACCTGCTTGCACCCAGACAGGGGGTGCTGTATCGGGGTCGCACATCAATACACATAAACTCAGTTGCGGCCGCATTTTAGAATCATTTAGGGCTTATTTTACACCTGTGGCATAAGGTGGTACAGCACGGGTATGGTGCTGACAAACCTAGAAACATCATCAGGCCAACTAAGACTCCCACCAAGACCTTAGGTCTCTGGCATGCCAAAACCTGCAACTCTGCACAGCGAAAACCAAGATAAAATCTAGAATAACAAATTATATCAATTTGTAGATTTATCTGCACATACCTGATTTGTAAATTAGAGATCAAACATGACACCTAAATTATTAAAATCCAAATTAATTTTGAAATGGCGAATTGCGATACATTTTCAAACTTTCTTTTCAAGATGACTCATATTTCATAATCTCAAATTTATTCATCAATCACAAATTCCCAGGACAGCAACAGTATCGACACATTTCCTGTACATCATCTCATTGTGTTTATGGTTTTGCTACCAAATTAATCAACGTCTCCCAAAAGGAGTATAGATATCACCACAAACTGGAAAATTGCCAAAAGTTATCTTCATGACCATACTTTACAACATAGTCATGATAGCTACCAATTCTATGTTATTTTTCATTCTGTGGTTGAATAAGATAAAACAAACCTATTAGTCAAAAAGACCTATTTGGAGCTATTTAAAAAATAATAATAAAACAATAATTTTTTTCTTATCCTAAGTATCAGAATGTTCTTATGTTCTTTGGCAAAACAGTCTTGAAAATACAATTATGACCACCCTGCCACTATTTTAGCATGTCCTAATACCGTATTTCCTCGATTATACGCTGGTGATGAAAAAAGCACAAATACGCCAGGTAGTTTCATAATGCATTACATATTGTATTTCAACTACTGTAAGCGTTCAACACATTGTCCCTGGAAAACTAAAGCATTTTATAGAACTTTTAAACTTCGGTACCGAAGGAGAGTTTGAGCGAATCATAGTCAGAAATTGGAATTATAAGGCTGGTTCTTGATTAAACGTTGGTAGTTAAGAGTGTCTGAAAGCGTTTAGTGGAGGAATACGGTACTTAGGCTATGGAACTGAAGATCTATCATGCTCTGACATCTCAGACAACAGTAGGTACACAATTATGAATATTACCCATATTAGGGTAGAGAGATAAGTGTAATCTGCCGAATGATATGATGATGTGATATGATGTCACATTGCTGAGAACAATAAGGCATAACATCCATTGTTCATGACATCACAAAGAGATAAGGTTATGCTATCTGAACAATATGCTAACTTAGCAATGTTTCTCCAAAGGTTGGACATTTCAACATATTTCCTTTCTTAAAATGATAATGAACAATATATAGAATACATGAAAGTCAGAATTAAGCTTATTTCACTTTTGATGAAAGAATGCTGTAAGTCCACCACTTAACACCTAGTACAAACAATCCGTAAATCCTTCTAGCTTGTATTCTATAAGCACCCAGCAACCATCTTCCTGAGGCAAGGGCATTAACTGACTGTGAAAGTCGAGTTTCTATCCTTTCCCTAACTAGGCTGGAATTCCTGTGCACGATTGTAGCGCTACCAGTGACTATTACGAGTTATGTCTCTCCAAGCCTCTCCTATGGAACAATCAGATTCCACCTCTCGTATCATTTGCACTTATTCTGACCAGGAACCCAAACCAGGAAACAAGCCTATACTACTGAAGGCCTATTTTGCCTTGGAATCCCAACAAGCAGACAAGTATGAGTTATTGGGGACATATTCTGACCAGTTCAAAATTTGGGGAGGTTCATGGCCTTGTGGTATTCAAACTTACTGGTGTCAGTCACAAACATGAAACATATTCTATCAGTTTCTGCTGTACATTGTTCCAAATAAAACATGAGACTCAGGTGGTGTTAATAATAAAATTGGATGTTGAAAGTTACAGATAACCTTAAGGATCCCACAATTACAAATGCTGCTATACAATGTCTTTAACCTGCATTGCCAGTTAAAGCCAACATCGACATATTATTCCATTCACATATAAACCAAGTACGTCCTTCATCAAGAGTTTGTCCTAGGTCTGTAGACACTGTGTAAAGTCGTTTCTTAAGTTATCATCACAGTTTACCTAGCGATAGGCAGCTATCAAGTACTGTCAAAGTTTATTCTATCAATCGCTACTAGCCTCATAAGTGATTGAGTGAGTGAGTTGGATTTAATGCCGCTTTGAACAGTATTTCAGCTATCACAGCGTGTCAGCATAGTGTGGGAGGAAAGCCCTATGTGATGCACTTTGGTGAAAAACACAAGTACGGGTATGGAGCTGACAAACCAAGAAACATAATCAGGGGGAACTGGGATTTGAACCCATGCTCCCAGGTTTCTGGCTGCCCAATGGATGCAAACTGTCATGCCTTAGACACCTGGGCCACCTGGGCCTCCACTGGCCTCATAAAGGCATATGTTTATCTCCTGGGTATATATGGGTATAGATATATATCTCCTGACTTTGCACCAGATATATCACAGTAACCTAGAACATATAAGGGTGTATATACAAGGGAGAAAACTCTACATACCTCTCCTTGCCGCTGCACTGATAACTGAGTCCGTCTCCGTGCATGTGTCACAAGTTTCATCTCGACTCACTACTGATGCGTTTGCACTGAAATAAACAATGGCACGTCTAAATATAATATTTTATGCTCGTTAGATAGGTAGATAAATGGTATCTGAAAGACACTCCTGTAGTAAACTCTACATCTATCAGGCAATGATTCTGATGACTCCTTGCCAAACCTCTGTATGAGCAAGGGAACTGTTTACCAAATGTTCGAGTCACGGTACACCTGTGTATAAATCAAGCCTGGGCCAGACAAACCAGTGATTGACACTATGAGCAATAATAAACACCATTGGGATATGATGACACGCAAGCAACAAGTCTAGGCTCATAACCCAATCAAAGAAGTAGCAGATGTAGTCCTTGCCTAATAGTTATGGTATCACAAGGACCAGTAGAAATTTGCCATTTGTAAAGGTGTTGCTTTATGTGATAATTATAAGGACTAGTGGAACAAAAATGTTAGTTTCTACTACTGAGTAGCCTCTTATGACCAGCATTAGATAGTGGGGAACAACTCCAATAGATTCACACTGACGTGGTTAGTTCAGCGTGTAGAAACCTGCAAGGGGTAGCGATCAGCCAGGTATGACATAGAGCTAGATGAATCATTTCATTTTTCTTAGAAACGGACAGTTATTTCTTCTTTCAAGGGACAATAACCCTCAGCCACTGGTTCACAGAAGGACTGTACACAATACATTGTGGATCTCCTTGCATCTACCTTGTTTATCAAACATAATGTACCCATGATAATAGACCTCTAGCTAATGTACTTGGAAAGATGTTTTCCCTCATCCAGTCACCAATCAATCTGCCATGGGAGAGAAACTGCCCTTAACAGTTTGAAAATGATATAATTCTTGGTCTCCCTGTCTCGGCACCCCCAAATCATTGAACTCTCCCAACCAGTGAGATTCCTGGATTCAGCATGAATTTACATGATCATCCTACATCAGTTCCTTCCAGAAATATTACAAGTTATTTCAGGATATTGTCAGAAAATATTGCACGACCACTACACATGAGTTCGTCCAACTTCAACATTTATAGTTGGAGGTAAACCTTTCGCTGTAGCTCTGTCTGGATCTGCAACAGCAACAGCAACAACAGCCACAGAGCAACAGCTGCTCAATGGCTTAAACAGACATCTTGATTTCAATCATGGAAACTACGCTTGGCTTGCCTCTCTTATGCAATGAAAGCAAGCACTGCTTCTTTAGAGTTGTTTTGACAGATGTCACGATGCTGTTTCGCAGCAAATTCCCAATTATTTAGCCTGTTCCTGAATAGGTAGAACCAGAGCTGGGTCCTTCAACAATGAGCCCAAACGCCATGGTTTATTGTATCAATATACAAGGAGTCAGGATACAAAAGCGAAATTAAGTGTAACAATGTAACCTTGGGGTCACAATTCAACATTACTAAGCTTCAAATTGATTTGATACCTTATGGATCAAGTACCCAGTTACTTGTGAGCTGTTGCTTTCAGCAACAATCCAGTGATATCATACCAGGAACCCCAAGAACGACATTTACCCTTCAAGACTCAAACGTCTTCTGTATTTTGCTGTGATGAGCAAAGTGTGAACAAAAAGACTACATTATGACAGTTGCTGAAAACTTGGGGCTGAATACTGGCCACTGAGCAGGTCCAGATAAATCCTGCGTACCCACCCACTCTATATAAAATAGCAGTAAGTGGTATAAAGTGGGGACAAAAAGACCTGGCATTACACGACATAGCCATGTGCAGGCAAGTAGGACCCTGTTATGGCGTCACAAGTAAGTGCTCTCACCACTGAGCTAAACCTTCACCTTCCTTGACACTGCTGCAATACTGATGAATGCAGCATAAAAACTCACCTCCTCCCTCTATATAAAACGGCAGTAAATGGTGGGTGTGCTGTTCAAGTGATTGTTAATGACAACCTGGGCATATGCTTATTCCCTCATAATGGAGGGCTCATAATGGAGGGTTCACTCAAGCGTGAAAGTATCCGGCAACTGGTTACATGTTACTACACTGGAACTTGGTTCAGTGCAACTGTGTGCAATTTCACTCAAGTAGAAGACATTTTCACATCAAACTGCTGTTCTACATTCTCAGATTCAATCTCTGGAATGTTAGGAAAAACATATTTGATTACATTAAAACATTTTGTTTTACACTTCTGTGGGGGTAGTGGGTGAAATAAGCATGGTATCCCCACTTGCCTATATCATACACTGAAGACAGTTGACATTTTCTTTCTGAACATTTTCGAACAGATGCTAGAATCTTTCTCAAGTACTTGCAAGCACAAGTCAACTGTCTTCGTTGATACTAATTTCTAAAATGCCACTTATATACTTGTAGGTTTATACCTTAAGCAATTTTTCAACATGTTTGTGATTTCTTCAAGAATTATTTAAATAAGGAACAGCACAAATGAGCCCTATGCATCATACCATAGGCAAAATAAAGTAACTCAATATACTAATTGGTGGGCCACGTTTCAAATCATTACTCTAATATTTTTTTGTACAAGACCTCACTTCGGCACCACACACTTCCACTAACGAGTAGGCTTATATGACGACAGTATCTCATCTCAGAATTCCTCCAGCCAATGGAGAACTACCATTAGCAAATTGCCCTGAGCCTTTGTTAAGTTCAGTCAGGTTTCAACTTTTTCACTCCTAATAACGACCCAAAGTATGTCCAACACTGAAACCCATAGTTCAATATACTTACTGAAATGATGGCGGCCTGCTGTCTCCGATCCCCCCAACCCTCTCCGCGGGGAGGGGGACCACGTCCCCAGCCTGGGAGTCGGTACATTGTGACTGTGTGTCGGATGCACTGCTTTCTGCGGGTACCAACTGTAACACAACATGGACATTAAGTAACAGGATTAAGATAGCATGTACAGAACAGTGGTCAAATTTTAGGTTTAGGGGAGTCCTGGGGTCAATGAACTTTGCTCCTGTAGTCTTTGAATCGAGACCCATAGACTTGAAGACTACTACAGTAGAAAAAGCAAGTAAAATGAGTAACATGACGTCCTCCTCCCCCATGTTAAAGGTATCCCATTCAGGAAAGTGCTAAGAAAAATAGTTTTTTCCCTGAATACTATAGTGGGGATAGTATAAATGGAACAATGTCGTTCAGACAGGAAATCATATTAATCTTATCATTATATGGGCAACAGCAGTGTTTCAGATGGGTTCAATTTCAAGGACATTGACTGATTGTCATACAAAAAGGTCCTGAAGATATTTTTCAATTTTAGTAAAGATACAGTAAAATGTCCTGTCAAAAACTGTAAGAATCACAAACATGTCCTAATGATATTAACTCTTTCAACACCAGTCAACCAGAAGTGTTTACTGCTGGGACACCGAGTTCCCAGAGACTCTTGTGTGATAGATGAAGCCAACATTTATCAAAGAAAATACCTGCTTGTAAAATATATTTGCTACTACATGTTATACACCATTTGAAAGGTCTGATCCTATGGTTTATAAATATGAAAGTTATATTTTTCAAATTATTTAAAATAATGCATTTACAACTTAATTAAATTCGTTGTAAATAAAAAATGTACGCTAACACGTTGTTAACATCCAGATTAAGGACCAAGGAAGAAAAACATTTGACGATTTTCGGCAAATATGATTTCATAATATCCACGTACCTATTTCTGTTTTATTTTCATTGTTTACGTAATTGGAAAATCATTTTAAAAAGAATTATAAATAGTTTCTGTCATCACCCATTTCCCGATAACAGCGACTGTCCGCTTAGTAAAATGAAGAAATACCCCCGTTTTCGAGGTTTCGTATGAATAACACGTTCGTCGAAGAATGGCATATGACACATCGCTGGAAAGCTTATTCCTTCATCTACACGCTCGTAACATCGACTGGTTTTTTTTCGTAGTTATAACAAGCGATTTCATTGGATTAAAATTGGTTTCTAATGACGCTTTCTTGCTGAAATCTGCTACAAGTTTCGTGATTGGTCAATTTTGAGCACGTGACCTAAGGCAGCCAATCAAATTACGGCTGTGATACCAAGCTCGTGTTCGATAAATTACAGAAGTTTGCGAAAGAATTTTGTTAAATCGTGTTATTCTGAATGTTTTGAGCAGGAAATCACGATATATATTAAAAATATGGAACTTCGTGAATGTATCGTGCTAGGTTACGAGCTGTGACAAAGATTTTTCATGCATATATTTTTGCATTAAACATCGTGTCAGAGCCGAGATATCAAGGCGATGAAAGCCGAGATGTCATTTGACTTACATTACACGCGATCGCACGAAAAGATGGAAATAATAACTTAGATGTAAGTTTGATTACTTTTAGATATATTTTGGTTGATTTTATTTATTACTTTGTATAATATATTTAAAGATTTATTTAAAACGTCTTTATTTTCCTCTTTGACGTGTTCGATGTGGACCCGTTGTCGAAATGTGTGTCCGAGAATTTTATTTTCAATAACATCGCGAGAAATAGTGAATAATTTTTTAATTTAACGATAAAAAATGTTAAATTGAAATGGAATATGTATTTCAGACATTGTGAAATGTGATAGATTTAATAAATGAATGACATTACAGGTAGGTCCATAAAAATATATACTATTTTGACGTGACTACGGCTTGGCCGGATAACCGGCCTGCGGTGTCTGGGGACTCGATGCTTCTTGGCCGGATAACCGGCCTACGGTGCTGAAAGAGTTAACTCTCTCTAGCCAAATCACTGCAAATGCTGTAAAAGTGGTTAATTTCTCTGCTGTAATGGAAATGAAGCAGTCAGAAAAGCAACTAACTATAATCTTTATGAAATGTTTAGAAATTCACGACAAGTTCTCCCATTCAGGCCTACCATGCTGGTATAGTAAATACATCCAAGAAATACATTTTGATAAAAATATAGAAATATGTGACTCATTTTAACCTTTTGGCTGATGGATATCAGTACTCTACTACTTCTACAAATAAATAACTGAAAAAAACCTGCCACATATGGAAAAGCTCTATGGAAATACAACACACTGAAAGCTTTTCCACATTTTCTACCTGTCAATTGGCTAAGAATTTCCACTAAATACCTAAATAACCTATTAACATACTTCTCTCAATCCATAAAAACATTAGCTGCAAGAAAGGCTGGCATTTAATCCCGGTGAGGTGTTTTAACACTCTACATCAAATAGTGGACATCACATGGCAGAGTGTTCACATGTCTGGGCAACGTATCTGTACCTTGCCCCACACACCACTATTTTCTACACTGGCCACCTTAAACAGATGTATCTATGATTCCAAACTAAATGCTCCTTGGAGGCAAACTGGGGAAAATAATAATTTTGTTAAAAATTGGGATATTTTCAAAGTTTTATCTTTTATTTCTACATTCAGAGGTTTTCTTAAACATTGTATGATAACACTGCATTCAATGTAATAATGCAAACTAAGCATCAATGTAATAATGCAAACTTAGCATTTAAGCATCTTCCACCATACTGGTTCTGTAAGTCACCTCTAAAATACCATAAGATTAGTTGTAACTATAACAACATGAACTGGGAAATGTTTAAATCCAGTTTCGAAATTTCCATAGACATTTGGTATAGACTTGGGCCAAATTCTGGCCTCTGTGCAGGTCTAGATAAATCCTTGTTGGCATCCATATCTTCCCATTTGGAGTAAATATAACCAAATGACATGTAGCGCTTGGATAACAATTCATTATACTTATTTATAATATGAAACGCTTTGTGACCAGTTTACTGAAATATGTATCATATTATGATCAGTCTACTGAAATATGTATCGTATTGTGATCAGTCTACTGAAATATGTATCGTATTGTGACCGGTTGAAATAGGTATGGTATGGTATGGTATGGTATGGTATGGTATGGTATGGTATGGTATCCTGCGTTTTCGACCACAGTCTGGTGTGAGCATCATCAATATCAAGCAAAAGGCACCACACAGCACATAAACTGTGCCAAAACACTCAGGGTGCATAAACTCATTAAAATGTAACTGAAAATGCTGTGTAAAACCCAAATATGATGACTGGTTGATGTCTCAACGCATGTAACTAGACAGCTCATGGTGAGACCAGCCTCCATGTTTCGCCTCAAGTTATCACCATAATTACTGATGACTTTTAAAATCTTCCAGTCTACCTTTGTTGCCCGGCAACACTCAACTCCTGGCATTGAGCTATGTTAGTTTATATTTTGTACACCTGATAAGTAACTAACGCTATTCCTGTTGGTAATTACAATATTCTGGGTAATTAGCACCATGTTCCCGCAAGTGCCCCAAAAGCATTTCCAGACCATTAGGAATATTACATGACCAATTAATGCTCCCTGTTGCCCTGCTGTGGCCACTTAATCTGATAGACAGTAGACGCACAATCACTCTTTAGTGCATGGAGGGATGAAAAATGACTAGACTCCCAATCAGATGTTCATCAAAGGTGACATCACTCAAGTTTGCCCTTCAGCAAAAACACACAGAAATCTTGTCTCGTGTATTCCATTCTGTGTCTGCAGTCTACCAGCCCAAATTCATCTATTGGCAACATTCTTAATAGCCAGTAATGTTAATATATGGGCTCTTATGATCCTATTTGTTGTTTAACATTACACTCAGCAATACTCTAGCTATACAGTGACGGTCTGTAAACTGTCAAATCTGGACAAGGCAATCCAGTGATTGATATTATCAGCAGCGGTCAATGGCTTTGGGGTATGTTGACATGCAACAATTAAGTCACCAAGCCTAAATACCCTATCCACTGCGTTGCCTCTTACAACCAGCATAGGTTGCTGGGGACTTCTGACCTGGATCCCAACGGGGTGGTTACTGTATTCGATGTAATAAGCGCCCAGGGCACTTAAAGCTGCTCGTAGATTTTCTGCATATACAGTAAACTACGGTTACCACTAATCTTAGTTTGTAATAACCGTAGTTCGTTATAAGCATATATACAGCATTATATACAACAAATGGCCGGGACTAAAAAAGTTTGTTATATCGGTCAGTTCATTATAAGCGTGTTCGTTATTAGCGTAGGTTACTGTGTATATGCACACTCAAATCTATTGAAAATAGTGCCAATTTTGGCATCTGTTACTTTGGAGCAGGACTCTGTAATATTACAGCCATATGATGTCAGTCTGTAAATAATTGAGACTGGGCTACACAATCCAGTGGCTGAAATCATGAGCATCGATCCACGCAATTGGGATATGATGACATGCATCAACCAAGTCACTGCTTGACCACCAGATCCACGTAGTTGCCTCTTGCGACAAGCAGTGGTTGCTGGGGACCCATATTCTTACCCGGAATATCTACAGTATCTAAAGAACAACAAATGATGCCAATAGTTTGAGCTAGCAGATTCAACGCTATTGCTGCAGACAGACCCAACAATAATCTGAAAGTTTGATTATCTAAATTGTCAAGCACATCTTACAATCTTCACTTTCCTCAAAAGAAAAACATATTTTCTGTTCTTTCAATGACTGTCATTGAGATTTCACCTGCCACAGGCATGTTGTGATATTGGTGGTGATTGTGGCATCCTTGCCAATTCCTGTTTAGTAAAGGTTCAATTTGTTGAATGTCTCCAGGACACACAATTCCATTCAAATACAGCAGTTGGGGTCCTGAATTTCAAATTAGTCAAGATAGACATCGTTTGCCCCCAGTTACAAGTCTATTTACATAGTCTTATACAGTAGCTGTTTATAGAAAACTGACATATTTGAAGACTTCAATTTACTTTTGCTTTAGTATGTGATAAGATTATCAGAAACAACATGTAGAGTTTATTTCACCTTAAAGTTTCTAATAAGTAGTTTTCTTTCAGAAATCTACTTGACATGCAAAACCAAATATGACATCTTGCTGTGGCTCATTGTCAAGAGAACTGAAAAGGTTGACAACATAATTGAACTTGTCCTTGACCTCCACAAAAATTTAATAAAATTGCGACCCTGACCTCAAGGTCAAAATGTCTCAAGTCCATAAAGTGGTTATTGGGGAAACAAACTTTTCTCAAATGTTTTTGAAACCTTCACAAGTCATGACCTTGACCTTCAAAGTAAACATGCCCATAAACTTCACCTGATGTATAGACATGGTTCATAAGGTATGATATATCCGACACTAATAGCATCCATGAAGTAGACAAAAGTTGACATTCAGCTATATTCAGATGTATTCTGACACCCAATGTCTGATGGTTGCCATGACAGCCATTTGAATTTATCTTTAACTGAGAAGGCTCCCATAAACATTCGCTAAGAACGCCAAAAAAAATGTCAATGGAGAAGGCAAGGAGTCTCCATTGTAAAAATAAATTGTCTGCTGTGGCTGCCCTTGTTGATTTTTATGAAAAAAGAAAACCCAACTGCGTTGGAGTCTGGGACATCCAGAAACTTCTGCATAAATGATTTTGATATTTGTAGGTCTTAAAAGGGGAGTATTAGTAGCAAGTTTGAGAATAGACAACACATGAAAATCCAGTGTTCCCTGTGGGTTTCAATAAATCTGTTGGTCACAGTGACTATACTAAATGTTGCCGTGATACATTAAGAACATTAAGGCTCACTGAAAGAATGTATACTTTGGGGTCAGATAATGCTAGTAGCCTTCTGGACACCAATAATGACAGCTCTTGAAATTACTGGAAAACGTAAACATTGTTATATTTTAGTAAACACTGACCCTGTGTTAGAAGTTAGCAGTAGTCCTATAGTACTTGCGAAACTGCCAATAGTTAAGGTATCATGAGGACTAGTAGAGATTTGTCATTCTTAAGCGTTTTGCTATATGTTATCATTTTAAGGACTAATGGACTAATTTCTACTGCTGACCATAGAGTGAAACACTACAGGACCATAGAAACAATTAAGTCCTGTCTTAAAGACATGATAAGAGTCTTATAAGTCTGTGAATAATCGAGTCTGGACCAGACCACCCTGTGATTGATATCATGATCACTGATCTATGCAAATGAACCAAGTTTGCGAACCTCTTACGGCAAGCATGAGTTGCTGAAGACCAATCATAACCCAGAGTTTCACGGGTGTGAAAAAATTACAATACAACACAATGGAGTTGTAAGTTGTAATGTGCAAGGTCTTGAGTTAAACATAATCAGGGCGAACCTGGATTCGAACCCACAATCATAGGTTTCTGGCGTGCCCAAGGGACGCAACTCTGCACAGCGAATCACGGCACCTTAGATGACTGGGCCACCCGTCCCCCCTACGAGTAATCAGACAGGGATAAACACATTCCCTGTAATTGAATCATGTAATCATTATTGGCAATATAAAGTATTGTGAGTCTTTGAGTAGAGCACACCAGCCCATATCCTCCTATGTTCCTTCAAGGGTCAGAAGACTTTCTCAGAAAATAGGTACTCTCAGAAGATCCGAAAATAGGTATTCTCAGAAGATCCGAAAATAGGTACTCTCAGAAGATTCGAAAATAGGTACTCTCAGAAGATCCGGAAATAGGTACCCTCAGAATATCCGAAAATAGGTACTCTCAGAAGATCCGAAAATAGGTACTCCCAGAAGATTCGAAAATAGGTACTCTCAGAAGATCCGAAAATAGGTACTCTCACCAAGTTTATCACTTGATCAGCTTCCCATCACTGGTGAAAATCTAAAACTTCTCATATTTGGTGCAGATCTCATATTGACAAATATTATACATTATTTCAGCGGAGTTTTATTCTAAAACAGTATTTGAATGGCATGTACCATCTAGGCCTGGGACTCGTGTATTTGGGTCGGTTGGATCCTGAGTAGACCCGGGTACCCACAGTACTAACATCACACTCAGCAACATTCCAGCAATATGCCGGTGTTCTGTAAATAATCGAGTCAGGACCAACCAATCCAGTGATTGATATAAATAATGACCCATGTCATTGTTTGATGTTTAATGCTGCACTCAGCAACATTCCAGCAATATGCCGGTGTTCTGTAAATAATCGAGTCAGGACCAACCAATCCAGTGATTGATATAAATAATGACCCATGTCATTGTTTGATGTTTAATGCTGCACTCAGCAACATTCCAGCAATATGCCGGTGTTCTGTAAATAATCGAGTCAGGACCAACCAATCCAGTGATTGATATAAATAATGACCCATGTCATTGTTTGATGTTTAATGCTGCACTCAGCAATATTCAAGCTATATGACGGAAGTCTGTAAATAATCAAGTCGGAACCACACAATCCAGTGATTGATATAAATAATGACCCATGTCATTGTTTGATGTTTAATGCTGCACTCAGCAATATTCAAGCTATATGACGGAAGTCTGTAAATAATCAAGTCGGAACCATACAATCCAGTGATTGATATGAATAATGGCCCATGCCATCATTGTTTGTTGTTTTATGCTACACTTTCCAATATTCAAGCTATATGAAGGAAGTCTGTAAATAATCAAGTCTGGACCAGGCAATCCAGTGATTGATATGTAAATAAATCAAGTCTGGACCAGGCAATCCAGTGATTGATATGAATAATGACCCATGCCATCATTGTTTGTTGTTTAACGCCACACTCAGCAATATTCCAGCTATATAATGGAAGTGTGTAAATAATCGAGTAAGGACCAGATAATCCAGTGATTGACATCATGAGCATCGAACTACGCAACTGAGATATGATGACCTGCATCCACCAAGTCAGCGAGCATGTCCGTCCGATCCATGCTTGGCCACCTATTGTACTGCATCATGCACCCCATTGACCTCAGCCTGTGTCATTATTTCTGATTTGTTGGTTTATGCCGCACTCAGCTACATATCCACATTATGAAGATAATCGAGTCTGGACCAGACAATCCAGTGACTGATAAAGTAAGCGTGATCCACATGGCCGGTGTACAATGAAACACAATCAACCAAGTCACCAAGCCTGCCCACCCATTCCGTGTCGTCGCCTCTTGGGACCAGCACAGGTTGCTAGGGACCGGCACAGGTTGCTAGGGACCGGCACAGGTTGCTGGGGACCGGCACAGGTTGCTGGGGACCAGCACAGGTTGCTAGGCACCGGCACAGGTTGCTAGGCACCAGCACAGGTTGCTAGGGACCAGTTCTGACCCAGCAACCCCAGACAATGATTGATATGATCATGATGCCTACCTTTGTGTTCAGTATATGACAAACCGAACACACATTAACATTGATAGGATTAATGGAGAACAAGTATTTGTCACAGAGCGACGAAATATCCCCCGCCTGTACACCATAGTACCAAATATGAAGAAAATCCAGCGATTAGTTCTTGAGATATTGTGGCAACACCGTTTTCCAACTCCAAAAACAGATTTGCCTGCTGTGACCTTGAAAATGGGGTCAAGGTCACCAAATCTGACAGGTGTATGCGGTGTCTGTATATACACTATAGTTCCAAATATGAAGACAATCCAGCGATTAGTTCTTGAGATATCGCGGCAACACCGTTTTCTAACTCCAAAAGCAGATTTGCCTGCTGTGACCTTGACAATGGGGTCAAGGTCACCAAAACCGACTGGTGTCTGCGGTGTCTGTATATACACCATAGTTCCAAATATGAAGACAATCCAGTGTTTAGTTCTTGAGATATCGCGGCAACACCGTTTTCCAACTCCAAAAGCAGATTTGCCTGCTGTGACCTTGAAAATGGGATCCAGGTCACCAAAACCGACTGGTGTCTGCGGAGTCTGTATATACACCATAGTTCCAAATATGAAGACAATCCAGTGTTTAGTTCTTGAGATATCGCGGCAACACCGTTTTCCAACTCTAAAAGCAGATTTGTCTGCTGTGACCTTGAAAATGGGATCAAGGTCACCAAAACCGACTGGTGTCTGCGGAGTCTGTATATACACCATAGTTCCAAATATGAAGACGATCCAGTGTTTAGTTCTTGAGATATCGCGGACACACCGTTTTCCAACTCTAAAAGCAGATTTGTCTGCTGTGACCTTGAAAATGGGATCAAGGTCACCAAAACCGACTGGTGTCTGCGGAGTCTGTATATACACCATAGTTCCAAATATGAAGACAATCCAGTGTTTAGTTCTTGAGATATCGCGGACACACCGTTTTCCAACTCTAAAAGCAGATTTGTCTGCTGTGACCTTGAAAATGGGATCCAGGTCACCAAAACCGACTGGTGTCTGCGGAGTCTGTATATACACCATAGTTCCAAATATGAAGACAATCCAGTGTTTAGTTCTTGAGATATCGCGGCAACACCGTTTTCCAACTCTAAAAGCAGATTTGTCTGCTGTGACCTTGAAAATGGGATCAAGGTCACCAAAACCGACTGGTGTCTGCGGAGTCTGTATATACACCATAGTTCCAAATATGAAGACAATCCAGTGTTTAGTTCTTGAGATATCGCGGCAAGAAACAGGTGGGACGTACGGACGGTCGTGAATACTATATCCCCCGCTTCGCGCTTTCGCGCGGCGGGGGATAAAAACACATCACACTCCAAATCATAATCATTAATATCTCCAAGCAGGTTTTCAGTGCCTACTTTGCCTACACGATGAAAAATGCACCCCTTACATTAATTGTGGACTTTTGTATGTTATACAATCTGATTAAAATCAGATCTTAGTTCTCACTGACGTTAAACAATGATCTGAGGACATCCCATTATGGGTCACATCAGACCGACCTTGCGCGATCTTTGACCGACCAATGGAATGACCAATCAGAAGGCAGCTTTCTCATGCTTTATGGCACAAATTTCAAATTGGCGACTACACTTCGAAACATATTTTGACAAATTCTCGATTACAAATTTGAAACCTGAACAAAAAACATTCTGGAATGGCTAATAGATTGTCTAGATTGTAAGGATTCAGTCGTCAAACCCGTAACTATCGTTCGGAATACCCCATGTTAAAGTTTTCGAGATTGCATCATTAGAAATCACATTCTGACTGTCACTTTCATAATTTGGTAAGCGACGCACTGATTGGTCGGATGAAAGGTCGTTCTGACGTGACCCCTAATGGGATGTCTTCAGATCTTTGTTTAGCGGTAGCGAGAACTAAGGTCTGATTTTAATGAGATTGTATGTTCTATTAATAGAAAGAAAACATAGTTGTTTTCAGAGTCGAGCCTGTTGTGGGGGAAAATGTGTGTCGTACACAATATGACATTTAGTCAAATGTCTTCAGTCACCTCATAAGAAAGTCACGAGTCAAGTGGCTTGCATGATATAAGTTGACAGAGTTACGAGTGGTGCAGCAGTCCGTATATAATATATATATCGATATAGACAAGGAGCATGCTATACTTAAAGGCCTTGAAGAAATCAAATGAAAGTATCAGAACACATCTCATGTATATGGGGCACAAAATGTCTTGTGTTTGGCATATGATGGCAAAAATACTTGAAAATACTCCAAGGTCAAGAAATAAACAGGACCCTTTATGTGACAGTCAGTTAATGACAGGATGTACGGTATTACCACCCGTGTATAAATACTGATAACCATGACTTGACACATGTTTCTAAGGAAATGATTATTACTTTAAATGATAATTCCTAGATCATAAAAATAATAAGAACAAGTTGTTCCTAAGAACTGGTCGCTTATCTAGACTTGCCTATTAAAGGTAACAGATGACTGTACATACATGGACTTATTATTCAACACAGACTAGGAGCAAGGCTACGTTAACCCCAACAGCAATGGGTTGATATAGCAATATACACATGGGTATACATGGTATAGGGACATGTGATACTGAAACAGTTTCCAGATACACACACTCGCTCATACTATGACAGGTACAATAGGGCTAGTCTCTCACTGCACGGAAATAAAAATACGGAAAATGTGCCAAGCAAGTCTATAATGCTTTGCCAAAAGTAGATTTCTCCTGAAAAATGACGAGATTCTATGGATTCCTTTGTATGATATATTACAAGGCAACTCAAACAAAAAATATAGACACATTTTCATGTCAGAGACAAATGTTAGCACCGTATTCGCCATAATAAGAGCCCCAGGACCAGCCACAACAACTTAAATCTGTTGTCAGGGATCTAGCGGGAGAGAAGAAACTTGGTTCAGTCACTGGTGACATCAAAAGCTTGTTTGATAAGTTATACTTTCCTGAACAATATACATAAGGAAATAGGACCTATTCCTGTAAATGAATTATTGGAGTGGGCTGCTTTTAAGGAGAATACAGTGGCTACCATAGTCAAAAATCACCTACCTTACACCATCTTCCATCTAGAAGTAAATATGAAGGGGCTGTGAGGAGGTTGTGTCAGAAGGATGTGACAGAAGGATGTGACAGAAGGATGTGTCATGTTGGTGGCCGCACCGTCATGTTGGTGGCCGCACCGCCATGTTGGTCTGAGTCTGCAACAATGTACAACACAATGAACACAACTACATGTATTTGACAGCCAAAGAAAGGGAGATAAACCACAATTGCTATGTAAACGTTCACGCCCTGATATCATAGAAATAAACTACAACTGAATTTAATGGAAATTGATAAATAAGATGTTAATATGTGATTTTTCCTCGTTCAGGATACTAGAAAGAGTACAGTACTGTTACCATGGATACAATCAACTGGTAACACAAATGACAAGTGCCGACAACCTTAATAAAGGTGAAGAGGTTATGTGTTTAGAAAATAGAAGAGATCTTAATGATAAAAAACGATGAGACAATGCACTGTTTGCTTGGGAGTGGGAGACAGTGGGGAGAGGGCCGTGGTTGTGTGACATCGGGTCAGCAGGCCTGTACAGCAGCAATGGAATAAAGACAAAGACTCATAATGAAGGAAGGTGTTTTTGTGGGAAATACGGTAGTTGAATATTTAGGTTTGTTTACACTGTTCGGGCGTGGTCAGTGTGTGAAGGTATGCATTTATAATACATACAATACAGGAAGCTTCCTCGCCACGAAAACACTCGGAATGTGCAGCAGAGGGCGACAAAGACAGGTGACAATGTCTTGGAGGCCTGCTGCTAATGGCCAAGGCACGGGACATGGTTTCCAACATGGTTCCTCCCTATTTGACAGAATGGCAGCTCCATGCAAGAAATATAAACTGTTGAGTAAAATATACAAGGAACTTACAGCTGTCCCTGACCAGTGATGGAGATTTGACCAGACAGAACCAGCATGTTGGTTCACAAGGCACAAGAAAGGTGAGGCGCCATGGCCAGCTGATGGAGGTAAACAAGGCCATTTGATGCTTGCTGCTTCTGGTCATGGAAAGGCGGGTTATTTGTTAGACTTGCCCCAAGTCTTTACTGAATGATAAGTACATTATAATGGATTATAATGGACTTGTCTACAAGGAGGCCAGTCTTTTATAGGGACAAGGTGTTCTTATTATTGATATATTCAAGGAATTACGATTGGAATAATAACCCTATTCTAAGAGACTTGTGCCAGTGTAGTGGTCGGTGACATGGAGACCATGAGCAGGGTGGACGTCCACATGTGGTGGGTTTGTGTAAAAAATGTGGAAACGAGTAGAAATGAGTTGACCTATGAGGAAGAAGATCTAATTGAGACATTGGGTGATGTGAAAATAAAGAATAATTATGCAATAATTTTTTTTTTTTTTCAGAAAACATAAGACATGAAGGTAAATGTGGAACTATAAGCTAACATCATCATTTTTCCGTCACATGTTACTGAAATTACATCATAAACAGGACATTCATGGTGTTTATCCCATTTTATGAAGGAGGGCAGTTGAGTTCAATGAAGGACTAAATCAGTCGTCAGTAATCCCGATGTGATGTAGATGTAAGATGTTTACCACTTAGGCAAAATCCATGAGCATGGGTATGGTGGTGACAAACTTAGAAACATAATCGGGTCAAACCAGGATTCGAACTCATGATCACTGGTTTCTGGCATTCATTTTTAAGATTAACACATACCGTAGTCTCTTCAATAAAGTTATGCATACAGTCAAAAAAACATAATTCTATGAGGAAACACCCAAGTCTCTGAATATTAGACAATGGGATAAGTATAGGATGAGTGAGTGAGTGAGTGAGTGAGTGAGTGAGTGAGTGAGTGAGTGAGTTTTAATGCTGCTTTGAACAGTATTCCAGCTGCAAGGGCTGACAGAGCCGAGAATGGGATGAGTACTATCAGATGGAGCTGATGAAGGGAACAGTGGTTCAACAGATTGGGGTCGATTGTTTTATAAGATCTGGAGTCTTAAAGATCTAGAGAGACAAGATTATTTCAAACCACCAACTTTCCTCTCCCCGGCAGGAATGCCTAAGGGACACAACTCTGCACAGCTAAATTGAAAAAAACTCAACAACTGTGCCACCCATACCACATAGACTCATAGAAAGACAGAGATATGAGATGGCCACCCGGGGATTGAACCACAAACCTTCCACTCTCCCAGTCTCATAAGCAGTCATATATAGGTGCGAGTGAATGAAAGTTGAACAATGAAGAAAACAATATTCAAGCATCACAACGGCAATAATAACTGGGACAGGGTATGTGGACAGGGTATGTGGACAGGGTAGGTATGTATTGCTGAAACACTTTCAGATGTTGGTGACACAACTTCTACTACTGAGAGGAGGTGAGGTGAGGTGAGGTGAGGTGAGGTGAGGTGAGATTGTATTTAACGTCACATCAACACCAGATTATTGCACCAGGCAGGGAAACAACAAGCACCATCCTTTAGAGTCCCACCAGGGGACTGAACCATCAACCTTCTACTCTCCCAGTGTTATAAGCACGTGTGTGAGTGAATTCAAGTTTAACACTGAAGTCAGCAATATCCAGCATCACCACGGCAGTAAATAAACAAGTCTGGGAAATGGTATATGGACATGGTATATGGACAGGGCATATGGACATGTAGTGATGAAACACTTCAGATGTTGGTGTCATACTTTGTCAGCAACAACAGACACTGAAAAAGAAATATCGGAAAGCTCCCAAGCAAGTCTACAAAACTCTGACAACTATCCTCCTGAAAATGAAGAGATTCTCTGGAGTGCTTTGTATCACATGTTGCCAGGGTTGCAAGACAACTAAAACAAAAACCATAAACAAGACCATGACAGTGGTAGTAAGCACCCCCGGAGCTTGGCAAATGGACAAAGGTAAGGGGGCGCATATTGAAACCACAAGTTACATTTGTTGTCAGAGACATCGCAACGTTTGAAACTTGAAAGAAATGGTATGGATTTTCCATAAATGACTTTGGATAAAAAAAGAGATAGCTAACCCATGCCCTACCACATACCTAACCCTAAGGATCGTAAAGGGGTGCTTGATCGGAAAGGGGTTCCTAACCCTAAGGATCGTAAAGGGGTGCTTGATCGGAAAGGGGTACCTAACCCTAAGGATCGTAAAGGGGTGCTTGATCGGAAAGGGGTACCTAACCCTAAGGATCGTAAAGGGGTGCTTGATCGGAAAGGGGTACCTAACCCTAAGGATCGTAAAGGGGTGCTTGATCGGAAAGGGGTACCTAACCCTAATGATCGTAAAGGGGTGCTTGATCGGAAGGGTACCTAACCCCAATGATCGCAAAGGGGTGCTTGATCGGAAAGGGGTGCCTAACCCTAATGATCGCAAAGGGGTGTTTGATTGGAAAGGGGGTGCCTAACCCTAATGATCGCAAAGGGGTGTTTGATTGGAAAGAGGACCTGTCATCATGGTCATGTACATCTATTTGGGGGATTATCTAGACTTGATCAAAGGCCCATATTCAGCCCCAAGTCTGCAGCAAATGACTGTACAAATTCCCAATTTGAATCTAAAATTTCCCAATTCCTCAGAAAGTATGAACATTATAACATGACAAATATCTCAATATTATTATTTTCTTCCTGCAGGGGGAATAAATGGCACCTTGTTGGGAATTCTAGATAAATCCTTGCTATAATAGGAGTTGGGTGCTTAATACCGCAAATACAGGACAGGACACCACATGACAAATATTATTGATTACAATGAGACCAAGGTATAAAATCACCTACCTTTCACAATCTTCCATCAAGAAGAAAATATCCGGGGCTATTGTATGTTGTGTCAGGAGATTGTGTCGGCGGCCACAGAGCCATCTTGGTGAGGGTCTGCAACAAAGTCCAACACAATGAGCACAATTAAGTGATTCACAGACAAAACAAGATAAACCATAATTACTCCACAAATATTAAGGCTCTTAATAAAGGGACGTGTTTTTGTGGGAAATACGGTAGTTGAATACTTAGGTTTGTTTACACTGAAGGGCGTGATGAGTGGTGCATGTTGATTAATGATAGCATAGTGCAGTTCTTCTATCGGATGAAATACGGTATTTGCATCCACTGTTACAGGGCGTGGTCAGTGTGTGGGGGATACTCATTTATCATCCATACAAGAATCCAGGAAGCACCCCGCCCGCTTCTTCGCCACGAAAACACTTGCAACGTGCACCAGAGAGCGGCCAAAACAGGTGACATTTTCTGTGATGAAAGAAGAAGTTGCAAATGGCCAAGGGAGGACAAGTTTTGGAACGTGCTTCGTCCCTGTTTGACAGAATGGCCGCTCTGTGCAAGAAATAAAAGACATGGAGTGAAATATATGAATGAACTTACCTTGAGATGCATGTGCATAATGGTCCCCTCCGTCGATGCAGATGCGACAAGACCGAGCGAGCCAGCACGCTTGGGTGTGGTGATGCCAGCCAGCGACCGTCAGATACGTGCTCCACCATGGCCAGTCGATGGAGGAAATGACGGCCTTTGGCATTAGTTACCTGGCTTGTGATTGGTGCTTTCCCGCTTCCTTCCGGGTGGCTTGGTACCGGCTGTCCTAACTGCGTTTTTTGGCGGTCGGTGCAATGCCCAGATGCTCTCGGCGTAGCCGGTGTCTTCTGAGTGGCTTGGTACCGTCTGTCCAAACTGCGTTTTTGGGCGGTCGGTGCAATGCCCAGATGCTCTCTGTGTAACCGGTGTAGTCACGTGTTGGATTTGTGTGAAAAGTGGAAAGAAGCAGAAAAATGGAACAACATGTATGATGAATAAAAGATATTTTCTTTTATTGGTTCCTGCCAAAAAATGAAGTATGATTGTCAAATTATTTGTTTTACAGACAACTACGGAAGTTTTTTTGTTTTTTTTAATATCTTGAGATAGGAAGAGAGAAAAAAAAAATCCCCAAAACAAATGTCCCTAAAAAGCTTCCGTAGACAAGAGAAAGACGTGAAGGTAAATTACTTAACAGAACGGTGTGTAAACTAAATGGTGAGAATTGGAAAGAGAGTTGAAGCTGCATTGAAGGGCAAGAAGTAAAATGACTATGAGTATTAATGTTTTTTAATATATATTTTTACTAATAAAAATGTGATGAAATGAAAGATAAGACAAGACAAGCTAATCTACATCGCGTTGGAAAGCGAAGAAGCGTAAAAGCGGGGCAGAAGCGGGGTAAAAGCGGGGCCCGGGTAACGGAGGCCAAAGAAGGGAAAGGGAGAAAAGCGATTCATCGGTCTGCGAAAAGGGAGCGATTGGATTGGCGGGGGTCGAAGGGTGAGAGTTGAGTCTTGGGTTCATGTAGCTTGTAAGTAGTTCTTTTAAAAAAGAGTTCCTCCTAGAAAGGGGGTTTGTACCCAATCAGGGTGCCCCTGGGGCAAAGCGAGCCGTGGCAAGATGCTGCGGACCGAACCTGGAGGCATGAGCACTTGCGAAAGGACCCCAAAGTAGCCCAAATTGGATTTCCAGACGGGCGTGAACTGTCTGGAAAAGCCCCTTTCTATTAATAAACGTTCGGATATAGCGCGAGATGAATAAGATGACCGGTGGCCACATTAGCAGTGTGAAATAGACCATTCTAGCTTACGGGTGCACAGGATCGTTTGTCCAATTTATTTGAAGGTTATAAGCCCGCAACATCGCCGTTAAGCACCCGTGCAGGTTTTGTTGCTGGGGCCTTAAATGGAATAGCATACGTACGTTGCACGTTGCATGATATCTCCAGTTTTGTAAATGCGCAAACGATGCCTTAACCACAAGGACAGACGCTATTGATTCCTTCGAAAACAGAAAGAGCAAGACTATTCGTTGGGTATGAATAATATTTGTGGACTATGATACGTTATATTTATATAGATCTTACCATTTCTCAGCACATTTTTTTTTACTTTCAAATAATAATTGCGTTAAAGTGGTCAGACTTCGTTGTATCAATAACTATGAAACTCGTGGCACAAATGTAATATTGTGCTGTGCTGTGCTGTGCTGTGCTGTGCTGTGCTGTGCTGTGCTGTGTGTAAGAGAAGCGATGATTTGTGGATTGTTAACGCATAGGCAGCCTCTAAGTTGTATTAATGTAGTGCATGACTGATGAAAGACACATTTCTCTTAGAATGTCACATTGAAACATGTCTTTCTCGGTATTTAACTGATATTAATGTAAGCGATGACTTGTACGGGGTAATGGCGTTTTGCTCTGAACAATGTTACACATTGTTGCACAATGTTGTACAATGTTGCACATTTCACACCGGAAGTGGTTTGGAAGCACACCGGAAGTGGTTTGCAAAATTGCAAGCCCACGGAAACAGGTTGCAGGCACACCGGAAACACGGAAGTTGATTGAGGAAAAGGCTGGATTGGCCATAAATGTCACAATGTTTGACCGACTAAAATTTCACACCGGAAGTGGCCATCGGGCACACCGGAAATGGATTGGAAGGGTAATGTTGCACAATGTTGCACATTAAAGGAACACCGGAAGTGGATTGGGAGCACACCGGAAGTATAGGGAAGAAAGTTACACAATGTTGCACAATGTTGGACATTACGAAAGTTTCACACCGGAAGTACAGGAATACCGGAAGTGGATTGGAAGCACACCTGGATTGTGCGTAATGTTGCACAATGTTGCACAATGCGCTACATGAACACCGGAAGTGGACATCAGACACACAGGAAGTGGATTGGAAGCGCACCGGAAGTGGATTTCAAGCATACCGGAAGTGGACCCCAGACACACCGGAAGTGGATTGCAGGCACACCGGAAGTGGATTGTAGGCACACCGGAAGTGGACATCGACCAAACCGGAAGAGGACTGGCAATCGACTTTGCATACAGTGACACCAGTCAACCAATCGGATTAAGACATTTCGATGTCAGGCAGGTCAACAATGTGAACTGGGCTGGTTTCATTGATAATTCGTAGTAACACTTCCATGTAGGGCACCTATTTCTTGCGAATGGAATGACGGACGGTTGACTATTTCTTGGAATTTGTAATGCAAGGTAGATCTAATGCCGACCCTTGAAGCTTCGTTAGGCCTAGCTTTGATGAAATATTTTATTTGAATACACCAGTCACCCTCGAGGCTCATGCTCTCTCGATCGCCCAAACTTGCTTCACACATAGGTCAAACCACAACAAATAGGACTTTTAACGAGTCAAAGTATGGCATTTATTTTATCCGGATCCATGTCAACTAGAGTTCGTATGGTGGCATCAATAGCAATAATCGGACCGTGGTTGCCGTTCCATTACAGATAGCATAATAATGGGATTAAACTGCATACTTCAGTTCGGATTTGTTGACTGGTATTATGTGTTATGTGCATGCTCGCGGTCATCAGCTGATCATTTTTTTTAGATGGAGGGGTCACCCTTCTGTAACACTTTACCGAATTAGTATGGTTGCCTCTTACCACAAGCATGGATTTGCTGAAGACCTATTCTAACCCGGAGGTTCACGGGTCCTCAGACACAGTATGCTGACTCTGAGCCCACCACTGAGTCCTATTAATGCCGAGCAGCAGACAGGGTAACAACAAGTGCCATGTCTCTTGGTATCAGTGTGACGCGGATAAGGGATCGAACCACCGACCTACGCTCTCCCTGGTACAATAAATTCACGTCATCTGTTGTGTTTAGATTAAACGTTATTCAAATGACAATGCTATTTCAATTATTAGAGTTGATTCATTTGTGAGACGTTGACAGTGACTCAGTAGTTGTAAAGGTAACTGAATCGTTCACAACAAAGTTTAGATTAATATTGTAGATACATTATTTACTTTGTCAGGCTTTCAACAATGTGCAATCTGCAGCCTACATCTTACATACCACCTGGGTGAGCCATGTACAGTTGGTGGTTGAAACTGACATGACACACTTGGGGATACGCTGGACAGGAAACTCTGCAATATACACCCATGTTGTCTGTACATTATACAACCAGTGAGGGAAAGTGGATCAAATACTCATGCATGTCCCCATACTCTCCCTTTAAAATTCTGGTTTTGTGAAAGCATTTCAAACTCTCTAATCCACATCTTATACCATACTCTAGCGCAAGCTTGTTTCATCATGATTTCAAATCACAAAATCGGATACTGATCACTGACCAGTTCTCGCCATTTTTTTCACGTTATTTCTGACATATTCCGTGTACAAAGTTGGCTGTACCAATAACTTTGATTTTTGTGAAACTAGGAGCAAATGTGCTTATTTCTGTCCGTGAAATAAGATTCGTTATAACGCTGCCATCGGGAATCAAACAATGGACATTGTCGACCTACGGCACCAGTAATCGCCATTGTCTTAACAACACGCGTCACGTGATCAAGTGCAGTTATACAAATTACATTTTTTAGTATCTCTGGTATCGCATTTATTTTTGTTTATTCATCAAAATGAATAAGAAATTCTATTATCAATGTGTCGTCTGCAAACTGACAAAGACCAATATCGCCTAAATTCGATCTACACATTCTTATGCTTAACACTATGTACTATGGATTTCGTGACATATAGAGGCTAGGCATTTTTGGAAATATAGCTCAGATTAGGTTTCAGAATTGTATTTTGGGGAAGGAATGACAGATAGATGGACAGACAGATAGATAGATAGATAGATAGATAGATAGATAGATAGATAGATGCATGCACCCAAACATCGGCCCTGGCCATAATTGGTCCTCCGCCATAACTAGTCGCTAGCCAGTATAGATTTTGTTCATTCTTTTGAACTTAAAATATAAGTAAGGTGGAATCAAATATTTAAACTCTGGTCAAATATATGTCAACCCCGTAATACCTACAAATCACATTTTTTGTCAATTTTATTGAATTAGGTCCAGTATAACTTACAGATGTTTGTATTCACGATTACCTCAATCAAAAAGTTTTCGTTTTGATGGAATCGGCACGATTAAACCACCCATCCAGCATCTGCAATTCGTTTGGTCAAAAGTTTGACAAGCGCGGGTCTTTTGCCTTCCTATATCAGCTTGGTAGATCTCCCTGGAAGAATACATCATTTCACATCGACCCAATCACAAGAAACTACACCAGTAAGGTCGTGGAAAATTGTTTTAATGTGTGTTTGGGTAACAATTCAAGTGCTTTTGTAACATGTGGTAAATTGCTTTATTTTAATGTTGCATTTTAAAAAGGGGGGCCCACAAAATCTAATAGTTCGTCACTCAGTTACTGCAGCTTTGGCATTCTTTATCGTGTCAACCGTGGTCAAAGGGGAAGCAACTCTATGTAAGCACGTCCTTATATGGTATTTCAGCTAAGGGGTTCTCATCTTTGCCTTCATGAGACTCGCCATTTTTGACAGTAAAGCACCGAGTGAACATCAGCTATTATCTTTGCGTTATTCTTCCCCACAGGTAATTACCACATCAATATACATACATAAACATTTATTATAAGTCCAAGGTTCTATATATGTAGGTGATAGGTTTGTACAAATTGTGAAAGCGCTAGAATTAGCTAGGCAAGTTCAGGGTCAGACTGCACCGGCCTCACGGGTAACGTGACCAGTCAAGTTGATGTAATTGTTGTGTATATTCTAAGCCATCAAATACTATTATTATATAGGAATGTTAGATATTTTTGATGTTTCCCAGGATTATGATTAGCAGTTAATTAGTCAATCAATTCATCTAAGTTCCACATTCAATGGTTTATATTAGTCGGCATGTTATGCCAGGAAGAGTTATCTTCCTTCCGCCAAGGGCGCTGAGAGTTTCAAGATGGCTGCGCCCATGTGTAAACAATTGCTCCGAGTGTTTTCATCTCTTTTAACTGTTTTTGGCATGTGTAGGAAGGAAGTTGTTCTGTATTTGGAATTATATTTAATGACAGTGGTATACCAAGGAATAAGCTTAAATGTTCATGCATCTAGCGATAATCGCAAGGAATTTCTGGAAATAGTATCTCATCGTCATGCAAAAAAATATAGGCCGCGCTCAGCAATATTCCAATTGTGTGTGAATAAATGATCGCATCTGGACCAGACAATCCAGTGACTGATATTTCGAGAAACGATCCACGCCCTTGAGGGTACGAGGGCTATCAACCCACTACTATCAAACATGTCCTGAATAAACGGTCTTTTAACATGCTTGATGACTAAAACACAAGGATAATACCATTTATTTTTAATGAAATAAGACTCACAAACAATAAACATGTTTGTCTATAAAAAAGTAAATAATCTATACATTCGATGGTGTGTTTTCTTGCAGATCGAAAGTGATATTTTTGTAGCTAATTCCGGTTGGTGTGGTTGTTTTTCAAGGCCACACTTAGTAATATTGCAAGCTATATGTCGGCCATCTGTAAATAATCGAATCTGGATCAGACAATCCAGTGACCGACACTATGATCATTGATCCACTTAATTGAGATACAAACGCATGCAATCATCCAAGTCACTGGGCCTGAGCCCCAGATCCCTTAAGGCAAGCATGGGTTGTTGGGGACCTTCATTCTTACACAGAACCCCACCGGTAGTTACAACACTGATATAAATCAAAATGTAACTATTCAGATAGCTTACACACACACACAATATCAAAACACAATCACAGTTTCAAGACTTTGTTCAAATGCATACAGTGTTACACAGTTTATGAAGGCATGGGTTTATCTGATATTGACACCGTCAGCTGCTGTGGACCATGCCATGTTTTCACATGCCACGTGCAGGCATGGCAAGGGGCAGATAGTGTTGAAATGTCTGGTTTGGTGATTTACAAAAGACGCGGAATAAAAGACACACACTATTCGTACTTTGAATATCTCTGAAGAAGCCATTATACTATCATTGCCTTTCCCGTTATAGCGCTGTTGCCTATGCGCTGTGTACCACGTGCCTTAAAATGGGGCAGAATTGTTTCGTTTGGTTATTTACGAAGAACGCGTAATAATAGACACACAATATTTATACTTGGAATATCTCCTAAGAAGCCATCATACTATGATTGGGGTAAATATGTATACCATACACTTATTCTTACGGGAGATATAGCCTTTCCCGTTATAGTGCTGTTGCGTATGCGCTGTGTACCATGTGCCTTACAATTGGGCAGAATTGTCTCGTTTGGTGATTTACGAAGAACGCGTAATAATAGACACACAATATTTATACTTGGAATATCTCCTAAGAAGCCATCATACTATGATTGGGGTAAATGTGTATAATATACACATATTCTCAAGGGACATATAGCCTTTCCCGTTATATTGCTGTTGCATATGCGCTGTGTACGACTTGCCTTGAAATGGCGTAGAATTGTCTCGTTTGGGGATATATGAAGGACGCAGAATAACAGACACACAATATTCATACTTGGAATATCTGGTTATGGGCTCGCAATTGCCTTTAATTACCGCCAGATTTCCCCCCTGTGGCCTAAAATGAAATTCACACATTACATAATATTTCAAGTTTTGTAAATAAGCAAAAGAATCCTAAACCACAAAGACAGATACGTTTGATAGATTAGAAAAAATAAAGAGCAAACCTATTCGTTGGATATGAAGAATATTTTTTGAATATGGTATATTATATTTATATATACTCAACCATTTCTCAGCGCACTATTTTAACTATCAATTAAAAAATGCTTTTGGTGACCTACACCGTGTGCGAAATACGCTTGCAAAGTGCAAGTCAATTCCACAAATAACTAACTGATATGAACTTCAGGGCGTACAAAAACCCTAATTCCACAAATAGCTCATTTATATAAACTTCAGGGTGTAAATATAAAGCCGAAATGAAAAAGACATTACACCCATTGTTAGATATTACAGCTGGATGTTCTGTATTAAATGCAATTACAAAAGATGCCCATTTAGATTCTACTGGTGGCCTAAATGTTTTACACTCTTAAAAGAGTGTCATCTTTTCCACGAGCGCTGTCCTGTTATTATCAGGCTATGATGAGTGAGACTTGTGAAAATGGACTTTAACTATCATGCAGCCTTGGGGGACCTGAATACAAGGATGGTCTGCTTATAATAAACATTCTTTTAAAACAAATATTTACAAAATGTTCAAAGTGAGATCTAGGGATCATATAGGGACTTTCCTCTTGTGAAACACAAAGTGTATAATCTGGTAGATAATATGGCAAGTCTGCAGTGTACCGGGCGCAGTATGTCAAACTTTTGAATTTGTTGAGTTCAGACACTTTTGGAGAGACAATCAACTCTAGTTGAAGCTATACAATTTGGTTACACTGTGTGCAGCAATAAGAACGTTGTAACACTTGTTATACAATGTATAACCGCGATGTCATCACACTGCGGCACTGAGCGGCATGTAAAGTCAGCTGAGGCATGTAAAGTCAGCTGACGGGCAGGCGCCATGAGGGTTAAGAGCGTCCTGGTAATCAGATTGTGATGCAGGAATATATGAACAGTGTTGCCCTCTTGAAACTGACGTGAATCATACTTTACTTAGAGTCCTACTTCAGTTATCCACAAGCTAAACTTGAAAAAACAAGAGAGGAGAGAGCTGTGAGGCCCAAGGTTTATTCAAGCAAATGTCGGCATATTATTCATTCATATATAATAAAGACATACAATGGTATAATAATGATAATAATATCCTAATGCGGTTTCAATCTATGTCTTGGATAAAATGCAATGTGTGTTATACTGTAGTAAAAGTATACAACATTTACTATAGTAATAACGGTAATGACAAATAACAGCAATATTCCAGTCTGGACCAGACAATCAAGTGATTGACATCATGAACTTCGATCCACGCAATTAGGATCCATGTCATGCATCAACCAAGTCAACGAGCCTGACCACCCGATCCTGTTATAGTCGCCTCTTGCGACAAGCATAGTCGCCTTTTACAGCAAGCATGGGTTGCTGAAGACCTATTCTACCGCGATGTTAATTAACGATGTAGTTTCCACAGTCATACCTAAACATTTTGAGAGGTTCCCGAAAGGAATGAACCGTGCCAGATTTAGGCGGGTCGTAATCATGCCCATGCATCCGTGGCACCGATTCAGAATAGTCACGATAGACACGTCAATAGATAGTACTAAGTATGTAGTTCTAGTATATTAATTTAGAATGAATCTCAATTCGGTTTTGCAATTAACAGTAGTTAATTGTTCTGGATTTTAAGGTTTTTAATTACAGAGCGAAAAATAAAACTTTTGGAAAGGTTTACTGATGAACCATTCCAATTATTTTTTTATAAAGCTATGCACAGGAGCTGCAAGTAATGCATTCTTAATAAGAAGGGGGGCGTGTCTGTGAAAAATCAAGAGATTCAATAGAGTAAATATAAAAATAATATATGGATGTATGTATGTGTATGAATGAATGAATTTAAATAAAATGATCAATGCACACGGCTCCCTATATATGCTACATATCATTCCAAAGGTAGCTGGTCTATAATGTGAACCAACATTTAATAACTTGCAATTGGAAACGTCTATAGAAGAGCGCACATAATATTTTAATCAAATTCAGTCTGCTTGAACTGTTTCCTCTCCCGGCGCGATATTTGAGACGTTAAGAGACGGAACCAAGCTTACAATGAATACTAAGCTGGGCCCCGTCTCTAATATCGCAAGTTGACAATGCGCATAGGGAGCCGGGAACCAGCTTAGAGTACCCTCAGCCGACTGACACCGCTGTGACGTCAGAACTGGCGATGATGACATCACATTCTCTGTACTTGAACTCTGTGACCTTGATCCTGAGACAGCTGACAATGACGCTTTGTGTGGTCAAATTTCTGTTGAAATTGGCCAGAAAACGGGTCAACTTAAAGTTGACGTTTTCTGCCCAATGCGTCAGTGTATGGGGCCAGACTGCGAACTGAAGAAATGCCATAATTACACTCCTGATTGAAATCTATTAATAAGGCCAGGGATTGCTTTTTCAAAGGAGATACAGCAAGAAAAAGACTTACATTACGTTGATAAATTATCTATAACGTCACGTGACCACCGCCATATTGGTCTGAAGCTAGACCCAGAGGCGAGACGACAGTGGCAGAAGTACAAACATAGGATGAGGGTAGTCGGCACCGTTTTTGCTTCTCTTCCAATTTAGATGATTGGCATGGGGTACAAAGTACATTGTCATTGCCTTGTCTTTTATTTCAAGCACAAGCAATGTGCAGATAATGCAATCTGAAGTAATGAACATTATTTTTATTACCTAGCTGTTCATATTAGGTGGGACACCACCCATACTAACTGATTAACCAGCGTCAACATTGCCGTACACAAACGAAATACAACGCTACTGTGTATGCATCTTCGAACTTCAGAACAAACATAATTTTCCTTTTACGGTAAGAGTGCATATTTTGTGTCAACTGTTTTGTTTGTTTAAAACTCGGTAAGATGGAAATTAAAAATAAAACTGAAACAATTAAATTAAGTCTACCAAACAGCAAACTTGTTGTGACCTGAATAAGGTGGAAATGGCGTTCATGGGGGAAATATTTCTATGTACAGCCACGTACAGCTACCTCCTGCATGTGTTTATACCAGATATTGTGAAAAAAGCAAACATGAACATTACGTCATTGGGGGGATACGGTGGGTGGGCGTGGTGGCGTGGGAAGGTGGCCTGTTTGCGTTGTTGAACGCCGCACTCTACAGTCTAATATTAAGTGACATGACGGTGGTCTGTAAATATTCAAGTCTGGACCAGACAATCCAGTGATTGATTTGATGTGTATCGATCTGGTCTGGGTCTTGAGTGGCCATACTCCTCCCCTTTTTTCATTAACGACCTCCTCTCCCCCCCCCCCCCCCCCCCCCCCCCAAAAGAAAAAGAAAAAGAAAACAAAAAAACTGGGCAGAAATGGGCTTCACACACTGTACCCATGTGGGGAATCCAACACCTTAACCACTAGGCTACACCACCGCCCTACTCTAAATGGAAGATTGATCCATGATGTTGCGGGCAACTTCACATGTGTCACATATGACAGATCCAGTGTGGTTGACTGTATGCTTGCCTCTACTTATTTATTCCAACTTTTCAGTGATCTTCAAATTCTTGAAAGGGTGACTCTAGCCATTTCCACTCGTTTGTGCATTAAATTGGAAAGAGCTTGTCACCTTTAGTTCATCTTAATCAGTGCCCAAAAATAATAATACTGAGGATAAAAGTAATAAGACTGTACACCCCTGGACAAAGCATATATGGAACAGAGAATATATGCGAGAGTGTTTTAACAAACTTTCAGGATATACTTCTTGTGACACATGACCACATATTTGACATGTGGAAGAAAATGTGTTTATCAATATTATAACTTGTATGTAACTGTCTGCAGCTGGTGACATGAAGAAAAAACATGGATATGATATCAATCACTGGATTGTCGGGTCCAGACTAGATTATTTACAGACCGCCGTCATATAGCTGGAATATTGCTGAGTGCAGCGTTAAACAACAAACCAACCAACTATGTCTTGGTTGATGAATGTCATCGATCCCAATCGCGTGGATCGATGCTCATGATATCAATCACTGGATTGTCTGGTCCAGACTAGATTATTTACAGACCGCCGTCATATACCTGGAATATTGCTGAGTGCAGCGTTAAACAACAAACCAACCAACTATGTCTTGGTTGATGAATGTCATCGATCCCAATCGCGTGGATCGATGCTCATGATATCAATCACTGGATTGTCTGGTCCAGAGTCGATTATTTAAAGACCGCCGTCATATAGCTGGAGTATTGCTCAGTACAAAGTTGCTTTATTCTGAGGCTGCCATTTGTAGATGTAGAAGGAAGGAAATAGTATCTCGGTGCACTTTGTTCTTAAAAAGTCACAGGACACTCGAGCTACTGTGTCACTTTATACCCATGGCAATCAAATTCGGGTGTTGCTTGTGAATCTTTCCGATCTACAAGGGTACCATATATCTCACAGGCTCACGCACCTGTTTACAGTCTGTCCAAGTGTTATAACCTGGCTAAGGCCGCTTCACCATAGGCTTCTCGTCCGCCGTGAGTCGGAGCGACTGTAGTGCACGCGCTGCACGAAATCCACGTGATTGAAACTGACACGACACACTGGGAGATGTACAAGGACACAGCAGAAACTTTGCAATACACACACATGCAGTCTGAAGATATTACAGCCGGCCAGAGAAATGGAAAAGAATACTCTTGCTTGTCCACACAATCGCCCTACATAATAATAATAATAATAATAATAATAATATGGCAATCAAATTTCTAAAGGCTTTTTTTTAAATTCTTTGCTTTTTTTCGAATTCACATCTTCTACCATACCCCAGCGACGCGCCTGCACATTCCGTTGGACCATGCTTTTAAATGAATAAATCTGTTTTAGAATTTTGGAAATTCTATTGAAGTTAGAATTTAAGTAAAGTAAGGCTGAATGAAATATTTAAACTATGGTCAAATATGCCTATTATGTCAAACCTACATATTACAGGACTTGTAGATTTTATTGAATTACGACGAACACACCTTATATAGTTCAACAAAATCTTCCAACTTACAGCTTAAATGTAAAGCTATGACACCTGACCAAAATACATAAAATTGTAGGCCGCACTCAGCAATATTCCAAATAATCATATCAAATAATCGCATCTGTACCAGACGATCCAGTAACTAGTATTACAAGTAACCACCTACGCCGCTGACTTTGTTGGTGCATGCCATCAGATCCAAGTTGCGTGGATCGATGCTCATGATAGCAATCACTGGATTGTCAGGTCCAGACTCCATTATTTACGGACCGCCGTCATTTAGCTGGTAGAGTGGGGAGCACGGCCTTAAACAACAAACAAACAAGTATCACCGAGCCTGCAGACCACCCTATCCATTAAGTTGCATCTTTCCACCATCATAGGTTGATGGGAATCCATTCTAACCACGAATCCCCACCCAGTGTCAGAAAATAATACATTAAGTCCTGAATACACGAACTTTTTTAACCTGCTTCATAACTAGATTAAGACACAAAGACAGCACAATCTATTTCTAGTGAAATGAGATTCACACGTTTAAAGAAAAGTAACTAAATAATACATTCGTTGGTGTGCGTGCCTCTCTGCAGTATGGTTTTTTAAATAGTTATTTCAAGTTGGTTTGCTTGTTGTTTAAGTAATATTCCAGCTATGCGACGGCCGTCTGTAACTACTCTAATCTGGATCAGACAATCCAGTGATCGACACCATGATCATCGATCCACTTCACCCAGATTCAAGGGCATGCAGTCATCCAAGATACACAGCCTGACCACCCGATCCATTTCGCCTCCTCCTACGATAAGCATGGGTATTAGCCGCGAACACAGGTGGGCTGCCAGTAGTTATAACACTGATATATATCAAAATGTAACTATTTATACAGCTTACACACACAATCTCAAAAGACAAACACATCTATAATCTAAAACTATATTATACTGACAATTTGTCACATAAAGTTTCCTGGGCTAGACCAATTCTATGGAAGCCTTTTGGTATGAGCATTTTAGGTCCATTTGTTGATTTATTTTTTTCTTGAAATTTCAAGATACTAACTTGAAATTCCTAGATACTAAGTTGTAATTTCAAGTTATAATCTTAACATTTCAACTTAGTATCGTGAAATTTTAAGATCATCAACATGACACCTTCAAATTTCAAGAAAAAACAAAAGAAAAAACCAATGGCCCTAAAAGGCTTCCGTAAAATTGAGAGAGAAAAAATCGAATACAGATAAATATTGCTTGCTATTTCTTCTCAGAACTATGCTTTCCACTACAATACAATTATATGAGCTCTCAGAACTATGCTGTCCACTATACAATACAATCATATGTGCCCTCGAAACGACTTAATTCTTCACTTGGGAACAGAACTGGAAACTGTAGACAATGTACATGTATTTATCATGCTACTTCTTGCTTACTGTATTTGATATTGACATGTATCAGTGTTATGAAATTGACATTGTGCACATTAGAAGTGACATATTGAATATACACCCAAGAAAACTATCAGTACCTAAGATGAATTATAACATGCGAGTAAATATATACACCAAGGCTTTAAAATTCACCTGGAGCACTGATTGTAAATATTTAAGGTATAATTTGAAATGTCCCCATGATTGCCTAAACTACATTGTGTAACAGTTCGGGTTTGGTTAGTGGCAGATATCGCTACATTAGGCTTTAGAATTTGTTGCAATTTCTTAAATACATCCTAGGCAAGAGTTGAATTTTCTTGAAGAAGCATACATTGTCTACCCACAAAAGATCCACCATGGTCGCATCCATATGAAATGGAAAGTAAAACAAGTGTCTTTCTGTTGTTGTTTTTTATGCAAACAAATGACAAATTACAAGAAACTATAACTAAACAAGCGTATAGTCAACAAAGTCATCTATATCCCCCGCCCATTTTAAGACGTTATGGTCCCAAACCAGGTAACTGACGCAACATTTATCTCAGCCCATGTTAAAATAGCTGCAATGGAAAATTCTAGAATAAAAATGTCTAAAACTCCTTTATATCAAATGGGGGGACCAGTTCAGTATGCGCTTTATATATAGACATGCAATGTTTGGCAAGGAAATATTTAACAGTTTATTTGTTATACTCAAGAAGTGAACCCATCCTATCTTAAAACTTAAATCCAACTTGTTGCCATGGAAACGTAAAAAATAAAAAATTCTAAAATTCCTGCATAGCAAAAGTCACTAGTTCAGTATGTGCCTGGTAGACATGCAAAGTTTTGTAAGAAAGTATTTAACAGTTTTTGAGTTACGCTCCAGAAATGAACACCACCCTTATAGAACCTCAGTCCAACTTGTTGCCACGGAAACGTAAAAAATAAAAATTTCTAAAATTCCTAAATAGCAAAAGGCACCACTTCAGTATTTGAATGATAGATTTGCCAAGTTTCGATCAAATACACTGAATGGACAGACGGACGGACGGACGGACAGACTGGCTGATTGCTATATCCCCCTGCATTATATGCCGGAGGAATAAAAATCGCTTGAGAGAGCATTGCTTAAAAGACTCCGGACATTGTGGTATATTGAGAACTTGGCAAAACCCCGCTATAGCGTCTCGTTACTGAACTTGCACCATATCTCTGGCACGAATCAACAGAAACAGTTGGCAATTTGCTTCTTGTTTTGGGAAATTATTACTTTTAAAACACCTCTTTGAGAGTCGTTCGAAAATACAGTTAATGACATTAGTTTCTATACACTGAAGAAAAGTTGCGTTGTATATAATTAATTATTATTGGCAGGAAGGCAGGAAGAGGATACTTACAACCTGACTGTTCACTAGCAAGTATTATTTTTTCCACTTAAAGAAACAGGGTTTTGCTTTATTTATCCTCTGGGCTAGGCTTCTGTTGGAGACATTCACTGCTTGGAAACACAGTTCATTTCTGTAAAAGGAGTTTTCTGGAACAAATTATTTGTTTTCTCTGGAAAAGGTGTGTTTATTTTTAAAAATACCATGCCGTCAGAACACCAAATGGTGGGTCCCTATTGGGGCAAGGCAGTTAGGGAAAACACTATGTTCTTTATGTGACCTTATAAACCTACTGGCTGTTTGTGTAACTCGATATGGAGTTTTTGAAATGGTGGTACCACCTCGCAGGAGGTATAACAACGATTGTACCACCTCGTAGGAGGTATAACAACGATTGTACCACCTCGTAGGAGGTATAACAACGATTGTACCACCTCGTAGGAGGTATTACAACGATTGTAACACCTTGCAGGACAAGTGGGACAAACCATGTCTCCTCAAAATTGTTATCCTTTTGTAATGTTTACCTTCATTCTTAATATTTTTGGTCACTTTTTTTTTAAGATCGCATATATTCTGAAGAACAGCTGCTGTGTATATTTAAAGAAATTTACTTATTTAAAACAATGTACATAGTTGTAGTTTTTCATTCAACATGAATCGTTCCTTTTTTATTTTTAACATTTTATCATGTTTTTCATATTTCAACAAGATCTTATTTCCTGTTTTCTGTGAAAAAAAAGAGGTAACATGACTAGGCAATATATTTATGGCCGTGATATGTCATGAATTGAAAAGAAATTCAATCATGTTTTCATTTTGTTCCTAAAGTTCCCTTTCGTCCAAAAATCAGTTTTAGTACATTTCGGGCCATTCTTGTTTTTAAAAGATGCATTCTTGTTGAAGTTATTCTGTTTATGTTTTCATTTCATGCTTTAAGTTTCCTTTCATGAAAAATCGGTTTAAGTACATTTAGGGCCATTCTTGTTTTCAAAATACATTTTTGTTCAAGTAATTCTGTTTCAAGTTTTCATTTCATGTTTCATGTTTCCTTTTGGGTCATTTGTGGCCTTGAAAAAGGCCGTCAAGGAAGCTAGGTTCCTGACATAGATGTTAGCAGCGGCCGAACTCCCTGTGGTCGATGAAGCCCTCCACTCCTCGTCTGAAGTCTCCGTACTCCCACCGGAGCTCCGCGCCAGCACTTATCCCCGTCTTGGTCACCATCCAGAATCTGTGCCGTTCCCCCCTCCTCCCCTTAACCCGGGTTAACTTACAGTTAGCATTATCCCTAGATTGGTTCATGGTTGCCCCCAAATTTGAATCAGGGTCAATAAGATTGCCCTGGTGATTTCTATGGCCGTCCAAAACAAGTTACTCATCACCATGAAACCCCTGAACGTGAATAAACCGGTAAGTTAAATTTAGCACTGCCCTACGAGTATTGTGACCCCTCAAAGAATACCGCAATGGTTCCCCCAAACGTCCCTATCTCCCTCCCCTCCCCCCATATTCCGACCTACCCTGACCTTCTTAACCTTATACCCACAGCGAGGAGATTCCACGTAAGCGAAGCCCACGTTGATGGCGACCGCCCGGAACTGAGTAGTGAAGGCTTGGCGTCTACCGACGAGAGCTGGGAGTTGCTGGTCTTCAGTCCAGGCTGCCACTTTGGCCTTGTACTCCGTGAAGAGTTCCAAAGATGGGATGACACTGTTGTCCGGGCTTGGAGCAAACAGGTTGGCAAACCTGGAGAGGAATGGACAGTCGCACTGTATATCCCGATCCACAGAGAGTCCATCGTTGGTGTTCTTGGAAAGAAAGCAGAATGACGCCGCGCTGATGTCTCTTTCTTTTATAGTCCCGCTAAAACTGCCATGATTGACAGGTACACGTGTAACCAAGGTCGTCACTGATTGGCTGGCTGCGAGCACACATCAACTTTGCAAAATTTGGCTCTTATTTGTCTCCTCAAAGAAAAGCGTTTAATTGCATACATTAATCTGTTTTCAAAAATGCTGTGATTTCATTTTCAAATAATTCGTCCAATAAAAAAATAAAATTTATCCTCGGATGCTCAGTTTTGGAATGTGTAAATTCAAACATGCCCATTCATAAAAATCATTATCGATGTTGTGTTATATTGATTTGAGATCCAACAAATTTTGTTAATTGACAAACAGTGTGTAAAGACCTTCTGCCTAGTGGCCGATTATTCGTGAGAAATGCATAAATATGAATGATTTGCAAATGTTAAAAATGTGTTAAGTCAAGGTACTACCTTGTCACTGCTTGAAACATAACAAGATCAAATCAAGATCAGGTGAACGTGCATGTGTGTTGTTGATTATCATAATTCATAACCCCTTCTCCCCTACCCCTCTAAACTTGGTCCAAACTTTGTGACATACTCAGTGAGTAGTTTCCCCAGGCAGTTCTCTAATATTTATATATATACTGAATTCATCCCATACTAAATATTACATAGTGGGTCCTTTATACAGAAGCCTTTAAGGGCCTTTTGGCTTTTTTCGTTTTTTTTCTTGAAATTTCAAATTACTAAGCTTAGTAAGATGTTATTTTGAAATTTCAAGATACATACTTAGTTGAAATTTCAACATAATCATCTTGAAATTTCAAGATAATAACTTGCAATTTCAACTTAGTATCTTGAAATTTCAAGAAAAAAAGGAAAATCCAAATGGCCCTAAAAGGCTTCCGTATAATCAAGCTACTGACAATATTCACATTTTTCAGACGATCAGGAATTGGCTGTGAGCCAAAACTGCCTGCCAAAAGCGACAGGTGTATTTGGGCGATAGTGTTTATGTTTCGAGAACACCATTGTTCCTTTCCCATATACAATGTTGTTGGCGTACAATCTCCAAATGAATGTACAATATGGAGATGGGAGTGTAGTCAGGCGCAGTAAGCTGTGAGTTAAAGCAGGGGCACTTTTAAAACTGAAATAAAGATGTAAATATGGGTCTGTATGTCAGACACGGTTGTGCATGGAGAGCAATTCTTTCATGTTAATCAACTTCAAGGAATAAATAATGCATCTGGTGTATAAATCCCACACCATTACACATGGCATTGTTACCATTTGCAATGTGCTTGTTGGGGCAAATTCGGAAAGCAAATTCATAAACGTGCAAGCACACACAATGAGATTTTGATGATAAAGTCACACAGGGAACGTATTCCAGTAACACCTGGCAAGAGACCCAAACACAGCCACGATCTTGCCCAGGCAACACTGTTTCAAAGTGATGTCTGGTACTTCCTATACGTCGCATTTCTTATAATGGGGTACCCTTTATAAGGAATGAAGTCGGAGATAAACAGCTGTTATTTCAAATAAAATAACACGTATTTAAGTTCAGTTTTGATTTAGGAAGTTAATAACTGTGGTAAAATAGTTTACAAAATGCATTTTTACTGTAAACAGTGAAACAATGTCACTTTTAGTGTCTTTTTAGAAAAACTGTGTGATCTGTGTGAATTTGATTCGACTGAAGCCCAAAGATGAATTATTTAATTATTTAATATTCCATGTGAAGTGCAACTGTTCCAGGTGTCAGCTGTTAAACCTGCTGAAAATCTGATGAGACTTTCTATAACTCTCCATTTCTTCATAATGCATGCACATCAAGTATAAGCCTACATTATGTTTATTGGTATGGCTGGGAGACTGTACTGTGGATTTGGCGCGTCACCCTTTTCAACAATTGAAAGGGGACGAAGGTCTATCACCCTCACCAAAACAGCGTTCTTAGCTACATCTTGATAAGATGACTTTGACAATGTTACAGTCTGAATGATAACAGAGAACAGCCTACAACACGAGTAATTGCTCCATACGAATCGTACGAGTACCCGAGTACCCTTTTCAAACCTATGGATAATACATTATGAAGTAGTTTGATAAAGGAATAACGTTGATACATTAAAATCCACGTGAGGAATCGATCTCCCACTCTTCGCAGAATTTCTGCTCCACAAACATGTATGATCGGCGTGTTCATACAAAGTTCAATACCTACATGTAGTATACAAATAGTTTACTGTAATTGACTACATCAGTGGTTTTCATATTCAGATTGTACTTTTCCTCAGAAGGATAATAAAGCTCCCAGAAACTGAATTACTTGCCGGCTATCATAAATTATCTTTACCGATGGTAACCGATTGGTATCTATTGTCATAGAACATTTGAACATGACAACTGATGAATTTAATTATCAAATCATCAAATCTTTCTCTTACATATTAAGATACAAAATAATAATCTAACACATAATACTATTGCAAAATTGTTATTTTAAATAATAATTTCTAGAGTATATTAATGATAAGAACACGTGTCCCTATAAAAGATTCTGTCCTCAGATTGTCCACTTATCTAGACTTGCATATTATAAGGATAGAATTACTTTACATCCATCGACACATCACTCAGTACAGACTTGGAGAAAGGCTAGAAGTGTTTTAACTGTGTCCTCTAGTGGTCAGCTATATGACGGCGGACTGTAACTAATGTGTAACAATGTGTAAATCCAGGTTGAACTTGAAAATGTATCAGCTAGATTAAGATGGAATTATGTGTTTGACTTCTTGGCCGTGTCTTTATTTCATTGACTATTTCCATTTCCTAAAACTGCCTTATCACCAATCTCGCTGCACTGTGAGGGACAGATACCAGAGAGAAACATGCCACGAAACCTACTGCCTCCCGAAGGAAGACTTGGGCGTCAAGGAATAGGCGCAGTGTGAATGACACCTAACATTTGTAGAAGGCGGAGCAAAAAGCATCGTTTTCCCGTCTATTTTATGCTTAAAAACTGAATGCTTTACCTGATACTTTTTGGATGCTTACCAACTCAACTGTATGAAATAAATTGTAGCAGAGATTATTGTACCATGGGAAAATGATTTGGGCTGAGATTTCAACTCAGCCATTGAACATACATCAGCCAGTTACGGTGGCCCATAAGGGACATGGAGTCTGTTTTTCAATATTTTGATATTTCACTTACTGTTATCGTAAGCTTTTGCAAATTAAACTGTGATAATATTCTCACCGCGGTGAAAAGTATTTCAACCACAGTGGAAATAGTTTTCTGTATTTTCATTTTAGTTTTTGACATTTTCGTTTTTGTTTTTGAAATTTTCATTTTAGTTTTTGACATTTTCGCTTCACATTTCAGCGATTCAATAGCTACTTGAAAGTACATTTTCAATGTTTTCGGTTGTTTTTAGACATGATTTATCACATATTTGTATGACAAATTGTGTTAATTTGCAAAAGGTTACAATAAAAGTAAGTGAAATATCAAAATATTGAAAAACAGACTCCATGTCCCTTATGGGCCACCGTAGCCAGTATTATTGTCACAAATGTATCTTGCCTGCCATGTGAGTGACAGAAGGGCACAAAGCACATACCATATACATTTTATGTTAAGTGGATTATATCATGTTTTGGTCTGTGGGATAATTATTTTCAAAAATAGATAAAACAAACTCAATCCGCCTCTGCAAAAGGTTGATTAATCCGTTAAGGACACTTTCCATTGTATATAATTTGGAATATATATTTTAAAATTTATGTATCCTGAACTTGAAAGGAAAGCTGGGTTTACCTCTCAGAAAAATGCTTATTGGTTCTAGAACAAGTCATTTTATAAACCTTTATTGGTGTGACGCACCCAGCGCATGGGGTAATGAAATCTCTCCAGAACGGGAATGGCTTAATTGAAATCTGCCGTAAGGAAGAAGATTGTACAGCCTAGGTATGGGTATGAGTGAATATCATTTGACAAAGTGACTCTTTTAATGTGAGAGGAATCTCAGTCAAAGGAACAGCAGCGGCTTTTGGATTAATGTAAACAAACTCACAGCCGTGATTTTTTAAAAACCAATACACTAAATTGGTATAGCTGATGAAAAACGCAGCTCTATACCAGGGGAGGTAATCCAGGAGGATGGTATTATTACAAATAAGTATGTTGTTCTCAATAGGTGGAAGCGTGAATATCTGTCCTTACATAATACAGAACACAGTGATTTATTTTAATGAGGCCTATTTCCAGATAATTATAGGGGATGTTGCTAATGGAGAAGTTCTGTTATCCCTGTTGACACTGGTCTTTTTCGAAGCAAATACAAGGCATGACGAGGTCGAGACGGCTGTTAATCATACCAAATGTGGCAAGGCACTGGGTTTAGATTACATTTCAGCTGAAGCATTAAACAAATAAATCCTGCAGTCATATTCTGTAAAAGATTTTTGCACTTTTTTTCGAAAATGACATTTGTAATATGTTTGATAACAAAGTATTATACATCCTCTAAGAAACCATATGGGCCTGTTTGGTGATTTACCAAGGACGTGCAATTAAAGACACACAATACTTATACTTGGAACAAATAGTGAGAAACGATCATACTTTCATTTGGGTAAAAAGACTATTACTTGAAGGTGCCTTGAAATTTAATGGCGTAGAATTGGTGAACTACGAAAGACATGAAATAATAAAAGCAAAATATACATTCTTGGAACATATCCTAAGAAGTCATAATACTATGATTTACGTAAGTATGTATATGATAGATACACTTATTCCCGTTGGAGAAAGACCCTTTCAAGCGATTGTACTATTGCGTAGCTGCTCTCTACGTCTTTTCCCGAAATGGCGTAGAATTGTCTCATTTGGTGAACTACGAAGGACGCGTAATAATAGACATAAAATATTCATGCTTGAAATATATCCTAAGAAGCCATTATACTATGATTTACGTAAGTATGTATATGATACACTTATTCCCGTTGGAGAAAGACCCTTGCAAACGATACTACTATTGCGTAGCTGCTATGTATACAGCTTGCCTTAAAATGGCGTAGAATTGTCTCATTTGGTGAACTACGAAGGACGCGTAATAATAGATACAAAATTTTCATGCTTGGAATATATCCTTAGAAGCCATAATACTATGATTTACGTAAGTATGTATATGATACACTTATTCCCTTTGAAGAAAGACCCTTGCAAACGATACTACTATTGCGTAGCTGCTATGTATACGGCTTGCCTTAAAATGGCGTAGAATTGTCTCATTTGGTTAACTACGAAAGACGCGTAATAATAGATACAAAATATTCATGCTTTGGCTATATCCTAAGAAGCCATAATACTATGATTTAGGTAAGTATGTATATGATACACTTATTCCCGTGGGAGAAAGATCCTTTCAAGTGATACTACTATTTAGCAACTGTGTACAGCTTTCTTCCAAATGGCGTGGAATTGTCTCATTTGGTGAACTACACCAAGTAATAGACACAAAATATTGCCTTCCCAGTCATACTAGTTTTTTGTCTGCTATACACGGCTCTGTAGTTTCATATCAAATCCATTTGATTTTCAGTCATGCATTCATATGATTTGCATCGGTTTTTTTTACCTTTTAGGCCTGGCTGATAATCGAGGCTGTTTGTCTGGTGTTTTATCATTATATAGAGAATCTATTCTGGCTACTGTAAGCATTAAATTTGTGAAAGGACACTGTGAAGAAGGCAATGTTCCAATTTAAGTTTCCAAACGAAGCTAAGCTAAATCAAGTGAAATATGTACGTCATGTGATCGAGCGTTACGGGTATTGATATTTATTTTATATGTGTGCAAACAATTGAGATAATTTGCTATGCATACAAACCTAATTTTAATTACTACATGGTTTGTAGTATCAAACGCATCAATTCAAAACAAAAAATTATATACTCGAAATCTTCAAAGCATATTTTTGATAAATAACAACTCTGAATATATATGAAGGCATGTTCGAATCCCCACGTGGGTACAAAGTGTGAAGCCCATTTCTGGTTTCTCCCTTCATGATACTGCTGGAGTATAGCTAAAAGCAGCATAAAACCACCCTTAGTCACTAACTCACTATCATTCGATTAAATGAAGTTATCTCAATTGTGTAAGAGTGGCATGCATTAAGGGGTATCTCTTTTATATATACATGTCTATTATTTACAAACTTAACTTATATTTTCTGTCTAGTGTACCTAAGATTTAAATTTTATATATTATTTTAAATCTGTCCCAAACAAAGGGTTCCTGGTGTCATATAAGGTGTACATCATTCATATCCTAAAGCAAACACTGGATTGTCTGGTCCAGACTCAATCATTTACAGACCGCTGTCATACCGCTGGAATATATCTGAGCGCAGCGTTAAAAAACAAACAAACATATTCAAAGTGTAATCCAACATTTCTCTGATTAATGCTTCCAACTCATTTTCATGAATTTGTTACAGACAAATGTACCAATGTTTAACCACTCCCCCGACTTCACACACAGAATAATGTTGATTTTACATTTATATACATCAAACCTTCGTAGCTGTAGGCTCGGGGGTGAAACACTAAATAAATCACTATGCTTTTAGAATCTCATTTTCAAGTGCACCAGCCAGATGTATTTTACGTCCGTTTCCTAAGATTCACAGAAAGTGTTGAAGATTCTTTCGGTTTACAAATAAGATAAAACATCTTCGGATGATGATTTTCATTATAATTATTCAAAGCGGAACCTTAGACGGATGGACGAGCCGATCCCTAATGTAAATAATCTATGTCTTCGGAAGAATGTTTATGAAATAGGACTCGCATTAAGTCATACAAGATGGCCCGGTATTTAGTACCAATTAAAATAAAAGGCTGACAATGTTGCCCTGTTGTTGGAGTGACTATCACCTTGGTGATAATTCCTAGGAATATGACCAGGGTCATGTACTGGAGAATTGTGCCAGTGTCCATGATCCTTCACCATCAGTTTGTCATATCGGAAACAGAACTCGAATGTACCTCGAATACTCCGCTGATAATATTTGTGTCCATAAAAAAATTAGTTTTCATTTTTGGAACCAGACTGTTTAAGTGTACCGACTCCTCCAATGCCTCACCACCTTCAGTGCAGCAATACCACGAACAAGTCTACACCCAGGGGAGGGAACAGTCACCAGTCTATGATGATAATGAATAGTAGCATATTGAAACAATGCTTCAGAATCAAATAAAAATCCATGTCCTTTTGAAATGTTGATCTAGTTGTAGCATGTAACATATCTTTCTCACTGTTTCAAACAAAACCCACTGCATACATATGTAAATGCGTGCGTGCGTGCGTGCGTGCGTTTCTTTTCTTGATTAGCGCAATACGTTTTAGTTCACATTCTGTTGTCTGTTCCATTTCTGACCAAGCCCGCCATAACATCACGTGACTTATATAATTTCTCTACATAATGAAGAACCCTTTTCGATAAACGTTTTGGTAACACAAACCCATTCTTCCTTTAAAAGGAAATTATGGTACTAGTACCAGTCCGGCAAAGCGAGTCTGTGAAACAGAGGCCTTTTAATTGTAAACATTTCTTAAAACGTATTGGTTTTCACGCCAAACTGCGATTTGACTTTACGCCACTGTTAGCTGAATTACAGCCAAGTTTATGAGATACAAGGTCAAAGGAAATGTCGTCATGTGTTTGAGCACTGACGTCCCCAGTTTCAGGCCGTCTGTGAAAGATCTAGTTTTACCGATTAACGGGACGAGGTTGATATTTCCCATATTAAAAAACACGAGGGATGAATTCTATTTACCATTTTCACATTTTTGCTTCCAAATTAAGGAATAATTGCATTAAACATTAACATCAGCAACTTGTCGAAATCTTACGTGCGTATTCTCACTCGTGCGTAGTGATACCTTTTTCCATAGCCATGTAAACCAAAATAAACAATTCGCTGAGAAAAAAAGTTCCTCGGATTATTTTAAACAAAATACTTGAACAGACTTTGGCTGAATAATTGAAACTTTAATAACGGTAACAACAACGATTCTGTGTAATCTGATTATATCTCTGGTGTAACTTCACTTATAATATATTATATAGTTTCAAATCAAACCACTCTCTCTTCCGGTTAGCTAATTTGCATATATAATTTGCATACTTATGTCATTGGGGTATGACATACATGTTTTTATGTCATAAGCTTATGTCATGGATAAATGCTTTAGTTAAATGATAAATAGAGGATTCATCACTCGTTTTTTTAAATATGGGAAATATCAACCTCGTCCTGTTAATCGGTATTTGCCTGGCCAAAGGCTCGGCAAATACCGATTAACTAAGACTAGGTTGATATTTCCCATATTAAAAAACGCTCGTGATGAATGCTCTATTTATTACCCATATGGGCTCAAATATGCAGTGTGCAATTAGTGATTCTCGAAGCTGATTGGTCAGTTAAACAAATGTCAATTTTCATTGGTCGACGGGACTATTTTTCTCTCATTGAGTTCATTCACAAATCCAGGGCATTCATTCACATGTTTCACGTGCTACAATCTCACTTAATCGAGATTTATAAGACTAGAACATAGAGTCATATAAACCACATTATTTCACATTTTAATGAATAAAGCATTTATTTCGCACGAGTTTTAGTTTACAATAAGCGTAATTACAAAAAAGAAAAATACGTCTGCGTTGTTTGTAAACAAACATGGCTGACCATTTGACACCTGTCAAAGTAAATGACCCCGTTAAAGTGGACGGAGATCTGACAGGAAGAGTTATTCGCATAATTCAACCTCTGAACACATTTAATGTATTTGTTGTCAAAACTGCATATGGCCAGATAGAAGTTCCAAGATTCAGATTGCGAGTTTTGCCAGAGACTATTTCTAGTGCGCAAAACACAACACCACCAAGTCCGGGGTTGCCAGCGTCTGTGCTAGAGGACTTGCTGTTTGACGACTTTTTCGACCCCCCGAATCCAAACACCGGACTGAATGCAGACAGGTTTGCCTTTGTGAACGATGATGACATGGAACAGTTCTTAACTGCCAATGAAAACGAAAACACTATGAAAAAGACTAAACTTGATATGAATTTTGTGCACAAATATATACAGGAAAGTTTAAATGACACAAGAAAGGTGGAAGAAATTAGCCCCAGTGAACTTTACATTATTATTTGTAAATTTTTCATTTCGGCACGCAAATCAGATGGTTCGGAATACGAACCGTCTACTCTGAAGGGAATCAAGGCTAGCATTGAGCGTTACCTCAAGCAACACGATTACAAACATCTGCTGGCCGAATCTATGCACTTAGCTAAACTGAGGGAGGTTTTGAAATCAAAACAAAAATCATTAAAAAAGCAAGTAAAAGGAAACTTACCCCAGCGAGCTGATCCTGTGTCCGACATGGAACTGAATAAACTCCGTGAATCCGGACAGCTTGGCACTAAGTCTCCAGATGCTGTGTTAAAAACATTGTGGTGGAACAATACAGTCTTCTTTGGACTGCGGTCGGCCACGCCCCACAGAAGCATGCAGTGGGGCGACGTCACACTCAAGACTGATTCCGATAATAAGGAATATTTAGAGTAATTGGAACGCCAGTCAAAAACATGACAGGGTGATCAATCCCGTGACTTGGCACCCAAAGCGTGGGCTCAACCTGGGGATGAATGTTGTCCGGTGGCAGTATACAAGTTGTATCGGGATGTTCGCCCGCGAGACTTTAGCAATGATGCGAGTCCATTTTATCTTGCACCAAACACACAGTTCGGCGTAAAATCCGAAAACACCTGGTTAAAACGCCAACCTGTTGGTAGAAACAAGTTAGGCTCTCTCATGAAGACCATGGCATCCAGGGCTGGACCGTCGTCAGACAAAAGGTTGAGGAACCACAGCGCTAGAAAACGAATGATCCAAACTTTATCCGACAATGGTGTCCCAGCGCATCAAATTATGCAAGTTTCTGGCCACAAGAACGTCCAGTCCATCAACAGTTATTCGACAATAATGAATCACAACATCAAGATATCAACAAAATCCTGTCATCTTCTATATCCACTCCACAAGCGTGTTTGTCAAATCCACCCAGAATCCCAGATGCACTAGTTCCCCATCAATCTGCACAGTGTCATGTTTCCCATCAGTCACACTTGTCACAAATCACACATGACGTCCATTCCCTGCACACGGTGCACACCCTGTTCTCGGGGCCCATATATGGAGGGGTTTTTAATTTCACCATTTCTTCCAACGACTCGGGTCACTCCACTGTCGACAGTCATCTACCGGCCCCGAAGAGAAGAATACTCATTGATTCTGACTCTGAGTAGTCTACAGAATTTCTTGTCCGGAATAAACTTGCAACTTGGTTTCAGCTGTCTCAAATCTGGGTCAAGTCGGGTCATTCTTTCCGACACTGACAGCAATCGTATTTTTCAAAGTTTACCTACTTTTCGTAACTTTTCTCAATCAAACATGACTTCTGTACATTCCTTCTATGTTGTTGATACAGTTTTTGGCATTTTTATCGAATAACACATGAAAAAATTGACAGGTTTTCCGTGTTTCCTCTTCTCAATGTGAAGTGCATGTATCTGCCGATGCACGACGGGGGCTGTCTGTCAGTGACGAGATCTTGTCGAAAAAAGCTTTGATTAAAAACCCTGATGAACTTTTTTGGAAACCTGTCTTCTTTATCAATGCTAGATAGTGTACGCTGTGTAAATCGGACAGAAATATAACTGCAATAATGTGATCTTTACAATTTTTTAACAGAACTATATTTTTCACGCGTAACAACACGTTAATTGAGTAATGCGGTTGGAATGAGTGGACAGTGTTTTTTCACACGCGGATTGATATAAAACAGCTGATTCTTGATCGGCGACAGTTAGTTGATTGTTTTTTTCTTGAAACATGTCTTTAATATGAATATGGGTATTAAAGAATAACCCACTCGGTACGAGTGATTACGGAAAATATGTCACTCTTGAAATTAATGTTTTAAGTTCCTCGCTAAAACTCGGAACTTAAAACATTAATTTCACTCGTGACATATTTTCCGTAATCACTCAAAGCTCGGAACTTAAAACATTAATTTCACGAGTGACATATTTTCCGTAATCACTCGTACCTGGTGGGTTTTTCTATTTTTATGCGATTAATGATGAGTGCCAGGCAGTGAAACAACAAGTACCATCTGTTAAGTCTTTTGGTGTGACGCGGTCGGGCACTGAATCATCGGCCTACAGCTCTCTGAGCAGATGCCCAATCTACTAGACCACAGAGGTTATTATTATTATCGGAAGTATACACACAGTTCTCGGTGCATTATTTTATGAGATATGCAGTTCAATATCATATTATACATGGCTATTTCGATTTGAAAAAAACATGTTTGTTGGTCTGGTTGCACTCAATAATCCAGATGACCACTTAAATAATCAAATATGGACCAGACAATTCAGTGATTGATATCTTGAGTGAAAAGTCTACCCGTTCTATGATGTATGTGTAGTCACGATACTGGGGCTGTGTTAAAACCTATGACCCTGTTGGTCTTAATTGTATGAAATGCTATGGGCCTGTGGGAGAACTAATTGTATTAAAACCTATATGGTCCTATAGGACCTAATTGTATTAAATGCTATGGGCCTATAGGACCTAATTGTATTAAATGATATAGGTCTATAGGACCTAATTGTATTAAATTCTATAGGCCTATAGGACCTAATTGTATTAAATTCTATGGGCCTATAGGACCTAATTGTATTAAATTCTATGGGCCTATAGGACCTAATTGTATTAAATTCTATGGGCCTATAGGACCTAATTGTATTAAATTCTATGGGCCTATAGGACCTAATTGTATGAAATGCTATGGGCCTGTAGGACCTAATTGTATTAAATTCTATGGGCCTGTAGGAGACCTAATTGTATTAAATGCTATGGTCCTATAGGACCTAATTGTATTAAATTCTATGGGCCTTTAGGACCTAATTGTATTAAATGCTATGGGCCTGTAGGAGACCTAATTGTATTAAATCATATGGGCCTATAGGACCTATTTGTATTAAATTCTATGGGCCTTTAGGACCTAATTGTATTAAATGCTATGGGCCTGTAGGAGACCTAATTGTATCAAATGCTATGGTCCTATAGGACCTAATTGTATTAAATTCTATGGGCCTGTAGGAGACCTAATTGTATTAAAACCTATGGGCCTATAGCACCTAATTGTATTAAATGCTATGGGCCTATAGGACCTAATTGTATTAAAACCTATGGGTCTGTAGGAGACCTAATTGTATTAAATCATATGGGCCTATAGGACCTAATTGTAATAAATTATATGGGCCTGTAGGAGACCTAATTGTATAAAAACCTATGGGCCTGTAGGAGACCTAATTGTATTAGATCCTATGGGCCTGTAGGAGACCTAATTGTATTAAAACCTATAGGCCTGTAGGAGACCTAACATTGTGTTTGTTGTTTTTGTTTGTAGTTGTAGTTATCTGTCCTGTAATCAGTTGTCTTGTGTTACTAAACAACTATGGGAATCTACTCAGAAGATACTGTAGTTTTTTTCATAAATATCTTGTACCTAGCTGTGTGTTGTGTGAGGTCAGTTGGATTCATTAGTATGTTAATAATAAATCTGTATACACCACAAATAACATTAGTTTGTTAACACCAATTGCATAGAATGAGAAGTGCATACATAGGGCATATACGGTAAACTGCGCAAAGTGTTCAGACAAGGAACATGACATTTACTTTGGTACATACGGTAAACATTCATATGCGAAGTTTTAGTAAAGATACTAAGGTACACGGTAGAAGATATAGCTCAGTTTTAGAGAGGATATCTAGTTTCATAAGTGATCCTATTTGATGACTGCGGTAATCTATCACCAAGGAGACGTAATAATTTCGGCATAAACGGTAAATAAAATAACAGGGTCATTGATCCGGATAAAGATACGAAGGTACGCGACAGGAGATAGATATCAGTTTTAAATGAGAGAATAGTAAGTTTTCAGTAGCGATCATTTTGGTGACTACGGTAATGTATCACTCAGGCGATGTTATATTGACCAGGCGCATTTCCCATAGCTAACGAACTACATGATAACAGACCTGTGAAGATCCGGGGTAGAATGGGTCTTCTGCAACCAATGCCTGCCGTAAAAGGCGATTATGCTTGGCGTAAGAGGCGAGTAACTGGATCGGGTGGTCAGGCTCGCTGATTTGATTGATGCATGTCATTGATCCCAATTGTGTGGATCGATGCTCATGATATTAATCACTGGATTGTCTGGTCCAGACTCGATTATTTACAGACCGCCGTCATATAGCTGGAATATTATTAGTTGTGGTGTCTTTGGTTGCCGTATACGGTGTCATATTAGGTTAGCAGAAAAATATTTGGCGAATTTATTATGCGGAAAAGTTTACACTATTTGGTATCTTTGTTGCACATGTCATGTCAAAACTTAAAACTAAAAAATTAACACTTACAACCTAAGACGGTAAGGGTCAAAGGGAGACTACTCTTCAAACCTTAAAAAAAAGCATCAAGAAATATATGCAATGTAATAAATCCAAGGGGGGATTATCTCTTGGGCTCAATGAATGTTCCCCCCCCCCCCCGGCCATGTGACGAGGGGGGCCTAGCGATAGTTCTCAATCATGTTTTAACCCCAGCGGTGTTAACATATGTAATTACTGCAATATATATATATTTGTAAAAAGTGAAATATCACAGAGAACCCGTTACCATTACAATTCTTCTTTTATAAAGGCCCTCTGAGACAATACAGACCCGATTGTGTACTGTTTAAGTAATGAGAGGCTAGCTACTAAATTACAAAACTTAAGCTACAGATTTTCGTTGGGATTCAGGGCCAGAAAACCACCACAGAACCCTAAATGCTGGCCGCAACACCGCTAAGCTTACAATCAGGTTAAGATATGTGACGTCGGCGTTTGTGTGCTGTGCTGTGCTGTGCTGTGCATCCTGGTGGTGTATAGACTTTTGCTCATGCCATCGACCACTGGTTTGTATTGTTTGACTGCACGCATTATATACATGTATATGCTTGATTTGCTTGTTTGCGTGTTCTTTTGCTTGCTTTGCGTTGCTTGCTTATGCTATTGCTCAGTGCAGGTGCATTCATTGTCTCACTGACCCGTCCGTTAGAATAGGCCTTCAGCAACCCATGCTTGCTGCATGTAAAATGCGACTAACGGGATCGGGTGGTCAGGCTCGCTGAGTTGGTTGAGGCATGTCATCATCGATGTTTATTATTTCAAACACTGGATTGTCTGGTCCAGGCTCGATTATTTACAGACCGCTGTCGTGTAGCTGGAATATCGCTGAGTGCGGCGTTAACCAACCAAACAAACATTGTCTCACTGACTGAATAAAGCGGCTGACAAACTTCTGAAGAATGGCCATTTGGGTAACCAGCTTCCTTTGTTTGTGATGAGAGGGGCCGAGTGCAGTCTGCAGTTCAATATGATAGAACTGACTGAAGCAACAGAGAAATATTTGAAAACAGCCCTTACCAGAAACCAAGTTTTGATACAGTGGTTTCAAGTCTGATCCTGACTATGAGGTGTAGCAAAGAAATAATTTACATTTCTCCTGTTTTCCACGTCCATTTTTTCAATTTTTAACCCCACGGTAAAACATTCATTTAACTATATATCTGCAAAAGATTGTTTCAATGAAGGATTGGAACTCTCTATTTTCAAGACGTAACACGCGACCAACTGCGCCACAAACACTAGTCATACCTTAACATTTAATATGAATGTGATCGGGAATATATAAATTATGGTTTGATTGCTCGGGTTGAGTGGGGTTGGGTTGCATTGGGTTGGGTTACCGCTGGGACGATAGTTCGATGACAGGAATTTTGATTGTCTCACAAATATCTGAAGCAGCCTGTGCTTGTCGTGAGAGGGGCTGAGTGGGGAGGGGCTGAGTGTGTGTGTGTGTGTGTGTGTGTGTGTGTGTGTGTGTGTGTTTGTGTGTGTGTGTGTGTGTGGGGGGGGGGGGGGGGGGGGGGGGGGGGGGGTCGGATGGTGGTGGTGGTGGTGGTGGGGTGGCGAGATGCGGGAAGGGACGTGCATTGCTCTAATGATGTCTTATAAAATTTGACGCAGCGGTAAAAGATTCATTCAGCTATGCATGTATATTATCTACAAAATATAATGAAAAATGATTGTTACACACAAGGATTTGAACACACGATCTCTGTTTTAATAAAACACTACTCGCTACCGACTGCATACAAATACACATATAATGTCAGATGTAATTTTCTTAGTCATACCTAAACATTTTTCGAGGTTCCCGAAAGGAATTGAACATGCCACATTTAACATGAATATGTACAGGAATTTACATATTTTGACTCGATTGCTCATTCGTGATGTTAGAGACGGGGCCGAGCTTGCAGGGCTACCCACGGCCGACTTGAAACCGCTGTGACGTCAGAACAGGCGATGATGACGTCATACGCTCTGTACCTGAACTATGTGACCTTGGTCCTGAGACAGCTGACAAAGACGCTTTATGCGGTCAAATTTCTGTTGATATTCGGCCAGAAAACGGGTCAACTTAAAGATGACGTTTACTGCCCATTGCTTCAGTGTATGGAACCAGATTTGGAATTGAAGAAATGCCATAATTACTATCCTAATTTACGTGTATTGATAAGGCCACGGAATGTTTTTTTAAAGGAGTTTCAGAAAGAAAATGATTTATATTACGTTGATAAATTATCTATAACGTCACGTGACCACCGCCATATTGGTCTGAAGCTGGATCCAGAGGCGAGACGACAGTGACAGAAGTACAAAATAAGGTGGAGGCACCGTTTTCGCATCTCTTCCAATTTAGAAGATTGGCATGGGGTACAAAGTACATTGTCATTGGCTTGTCTTTTATTTCAAGCATAATTTAGCAATGGGCCGTGTGTAATAGAACTTCAGATACACCGACACTGATCTGCCACTTCTCAGTGATTTCACTGTAGGACAATTATTTATTTTTCCAGAGTATATTGGTTCACCAAATTTAACTAATAATTGACAATAAGTGGAATGAATATGTATAATTTTCATCATCTCAGGAACCGAGCTGGAATATTGCGGAATGGCGTAAACAACAAACCAAATCATCTCAGGATTAAAATACACAGGACAATTCGTGACCCTAAGCACCACCATTCTTCAATGAAATGCCGGGGCGGACTCAGTGTGTTCACAGTGTTCGAAATTTGTAGTCTACATTCACAGCCTAGATTCAAGTTTCATCTTTATTGCAAAGGTGGGAATGTAAGGAGAAATTGTTAAGTTTTACTAGCTAAATTCCAACTACCGGGAACGAATGTTTACACATGATGATAAGTGTTCGTTGTGGCCTTGCAGATAAGTCAACATCAAATAATCCAAATGCTTTTATTTCTGAAACAAATTTAATAAATTTGTGTTTGTTTGTTTGTTGTTTACGCCGCACTTGGCAATATTCGAGCTATATGACGACGGTCTGTAAATAATCGAGTCTGGACCATACAATCCTGTGATTGACATCATGACCCTCGATCAACGCAATTGAGATACGATGACATGCATCAACCAAGTCAGCGAGCCTGACCACCCTATCCCATTAGTCGCCTCTTACGGCAAGCATGGTCGCCATTTACGGCAAGCATTAATTTGTGCTCATACGCTGTCAAACTACATTGAGTCCACGTCGATTTTGATCCCTCCCCAAAGCTTAGCTTTCGACACAGGTCAGTCAGTTCACAGGACCATGTAACTAATACTAATAATAAACAAATTCGCAAAAAACTCGTGGACGAGGCCGTCGTCTGCCAGTTTGTTTGTTATAAATATTAGCTACATGGTCCTGTGGTCAGTCAGAGGCAGGTTTGTTTGTTTCCTTGTTTGTTGTTTAACCCTTTGTATACAGTAATAGTTTGCTTCCTCGTGAACAAATCACCACGAAAATATATTGTCCTTATCCACAGCTAATTCTTACCAAGTGGCCCGAGTTACAATAAACTAGTGCTAAGTATAGCGGAGTTATGCCCCCTTGTCTTTATACGTCTGTTACCTCTCTGTCGTCTTTTGACGTCATAGAGGAAAATCAGTTTTCGTCATTTACGGCAGGCTATATTTGTATTGAATGTATTACGTTTAACATAAGCATATAAATCCATTTGTTATATATTTATGGCGTTCAGATATAAGGCAGTCTTTTGTTCGCTCACAGTTTCTGTAATACAGCTAAATTAAAAAAAATCGTGGCACAGTACTTTTATGGTTGTACGATATAAAGCGGCGAAATTTGCTGTTTTTCAACGCAGAATAAATTCTCGGACAACACTTTGCAATGTCTTTTTTCAAACCGATTTAATATGTGCAGTTACATTTACACCATCAGATGGGAAATTTAATATTCTACATCCCTGCCTAATTTTATAGCCAGTGGTAGATCCTGTGCCGCGTGAGTGCAATTCTCGCACAACCCTAACTTTTCAGATCTTAGGAAAATGTGCGTCAGAAAAAAACCCTCGGCATCCAGAGGGTTAACGCCGCACTCAGCAATATTCCAGCTATATGACGGCGGTCTGTTAGTCCAAAGTTACGACCCGGAGTTTCGCTCACTTGCACAGAGGATACACCTAGCTCTGTGTAGGCTATTTCTTAATTGCTTCACAGATCTCGCTCTCGTGCCTCCGCGTCAGGGTTACATATGTTGGGGTTGGCTGGTTAGAGTGCGTTACCCCAAACTCCATCATTTGCCCTTGGATCCCTTTTCCGCCTCTGTGGTCTGATGGAAAGAGCGCCTGCCCGGAGAGTTGCAGGTGGTGGGTTCGATCCCCGGCCGTGTCAATTTAAACCTAAAGATGTTAAAAGATGGTACTTGTTGTTACCCTGCCTGGCACTCGGCAGTAAGGGGCTAAAACAAAGACTGGTTGGCTCGGAGTCGGTATACTGTGTCTGAGTTGGGTATTCCTTTTAAACTGCGGCATGGTATCTCAGTGGGCTAGCACTATAAAAATCGGCATTAGTCCGGACTAGTACAAACAGCCACACACACACATGCATGCGCGTCGCTATATAAGTGCAATAATCTTGAACGCGATTTTAAAGCCCATTTCACCTCACCTCACCCTTTCCGATCAAGCATCCTTTACGATCTTTGGGGCTTGTACCCCTATCCTATCAAACACCCCTTTACGATCCTTAGGGTTCAGCACCATTCGGAATCAAACACCCCTTTACGATCCTTAGGGTTCAGCATCATTCAGAATCAAACACCCCTTTACGATCCTTAGGGTTCAGCATCATTCGGAATCAAACACCCCTTTACGATCCTTAGGGTTCAGCATCATTCGGAATCAAACACCCCTTTACGATCCTTAGGGTTCAGCATCATTCGGAATCAAACACCCCTTTACGATCCTTAGGGTTCAACACCATTCGGAATCAAACACCCCTTTACGATCCTTAGGGTTAGTTGTTGGGTAGGGTATGGGTTAGACATTACTTTTAGCGAATTAATCCACTCTGATGAAACTTGGAGAAAATGGGAGCTGAGCATGCGTGTAACGGTAAACAACTGGGTGCTGATGACTTGGGAAACGAGCACTTGTTATTTGTGATAGCGCACCTGCTCCCATGGTAAGGTGTTGGCCGAGTTGATCGCCCATCTTTGAATCAAGATTTCCCCTGTGAATATCTGGATTAAAATTGGTCTTCTGCAACCAATGCTCGTCCTAAGAGGCGACTAACGAGATCGGGTGGTTAGACTCGCTGACTTGGTTGCCAACTACGTACATCACTACTCATGATGTCAATCACTGCATTGGCTGGTCCAGACTAGATTTTTTTAGGAATCACCATCATATGGCTCGATTAATGATCAATACGGGGTTAAACAACAAGTAAAAAAACAAACAAACAAACACTAAGACCTAAACAATGCGGGAGGGGAGTAAAACCCTTGAATAATAGACAAATCAACTATCTTGTGCTACATGTTAGTCACAGTAACAGCAGATGTTATTTAGTAGACATTTGTTTATCGTGATTCCTTTGGATTTTGTTGTTCTGATCAATAGACCATGTTTGTTGTTTAACGAGACCTCCTCTTCGGCCTAGTGGATAGAGCATCTGCCCAGAGATCGGAAGGTTGGTGGTTCGATCCCTGGCCCAAAAGTCTTAAAAGATGGTACTTGTTGTTACCCTGGTTGGCGCTCAGTATACTGTGTGGGGTGGGGTATCCTTGTTATCTCAGTGAGCTAGCAATATAAAACACTAAAAAACACACGCACACACGCACACGTACACGCACGCAAACACACACACACACACACACACACAAAGGTGGATGAGTGTAAAAATCTTGAATGTGAGGTAAGACCTCAGGCCACCTTCCTGTTTAACGCTACACTGCAATATTCCAGATCTATGATGGTGGGGGTGTAAATAATCAAGTCTGGACCACACGATCCAGTGACTGGTATTACGAGCTTGACCACCTTCCTGTTTAACGCTACACTGCAGTTTTCCAGATCTATGATGGTGGGGGTGTAAATAATCAAGTCTGGACCACACGATCCAGTGACTGGTAATACGAGCTTGAACACCTGATTTATTTAGTGTATAAGTTGTTGGGGACCTGTAGTCTTGTCCAGGCTCTCCAGGGGTCATTGTATATGTGGGGCTTGCAGAAGTGATTGTCTGCAATAATCACCAAGTCCCCTTTCTGATGTTAGGTTTTGATTTAATATCACACCGTGAGCCACCCATCCCCTCTACAGTGAACACTGGTTCTCTAATAATCGTCAGTTACGTAAGGTGAAGTGGAGATTAGCGATCTAGATTATTGCACTAACATAGTGACTTGTGTGTGGCTGTTTGTACTTGTCCCGACTAATGCTGATTTTATAGTGCTAGCCCACTGAGATACCATGTCGCAGTTTAACATGAATACCCTACTCAGACACAGTATACTGACTCCAAGCCGACCAGTCCTTGTTAAAGCCCCTTTACCGAGCACCAGGCAGGGTAACAATAAGTAACATATTTTTGGTATGACGCGGCAGGGATCTAACCTCCCACCTTCCGCTCTACCACCAGACCATGGAGCCGGTCCTAATTGTCAATTAATCGAGCGTCTACAGTAAGTGATATTCCTTCATCTTTATCATCTCAAGACCCCAAAATACTTTGTTAACGATTGATCCTACTGTTCATGCTTTGCAACTGTCCATGGGCCAATGGTAATATGTTGATTACAAATTAAAATCTCTTATCAATATAAATACTGAGTTCACTTGGGTTGATCCAAAGTACACTTTGCTTGAAAAGACCAATGGCTGTCCCTTTATTTATGTTTCTTTTTCTGTCTGAGGCACATTGCATCTCCATCAGTCTCCAGACCCGTGAAGATCCGTTTTAGAAAAGGCCTTCTGCAACCCATGCTTGCCGTAAAAGGCGACTATGCTTGTCGTAAGAGGCGACTCACGGGATCGGGTGGTCAGACTCGCTGACCTGGTTGATGTATGTCATCAATCAGAATTACGTGGATTGATGCTCATGATATCAATCACGGATTTGTCTGGTCCGTCTCGATTATTAACAGACCGCCGTCATATAGCTGGAATATTGCTGAGTGCGGCGTAAAACAACAAACAGAACCATGTCTCCAACAACTTCACCTGCAATAAGAACCTGACACATTTTCAATGGAACCAAACAGAAAAGCATGCAGACTGCAGACTGCAACAAACGGGGTGCACATATTGAAATTGTGCAATGTTCTTATTACTATGCACACTGTATGGGGATTGCTTCGTGTTTGTAATTTGTGTGGCTGTGTCAAGTGCGTACATATTCCATAGTTAGGTTGCTCTCTGCTGGCCTGAAATCAGACCCTGGATTTAGAGAATAACCACTGAGCCACGAGGAATTATGAATTGTCAGTCACCAGTGAATGTTTGTTTGTTTGTTGTTAACGCCGCTCTCAGCATTATTCCAGCTATATTACAAGTCTGTAAATATTCAACCTTGACCAGACAATCCAGTGATTGACATCACGAGCATCGGTCCACGCATTTGGGACATGATATGACATGCATCCTCCAAGTCAGCAAGCCTGACCACCTGAGCCTGCTAGTCGCCTCTTACATCAAGTCCTGAATGAATGGTGTAAGTGACTGAAGGCAGCCTATTGTTCAGATGTCACATGGCACTTAGACATCAGGGCTTCAATTGACCAATCAACATTGAGACTTGATGAAATGTTCCCGTGTAAATATCCAAAGGTTCATCCACACGAACTTGTGGGTGCCAATCCCGGTTCGCCCCCTTCATGTTTCTGGGTCTGTCGGCACCATAGCCGTTCTTGTCTTTTACCACAGTGGTAAACATCCAAGACCTGCATCACTTTAGACTCCTCCCCATCATGTTGTATCCTAACGATACAAACCTGGCACATTTTCAATGGAGGGGAGATGAAATGGGGCTTAATGTCATCCAAAATATATGTGTGTCTGCATGTAATAGTCCGGACCTATGCAGATCTTACAGTGCTAGCCCACTGAGATACCATGGTGCAGTTTAACAGACACCCCTCTCAGACACAGTATACCGACTCCCAGCCGACCAGTCCTTGTTTCAGCCCTTTTAAGCTAAGTGCCAGGCAGGGAAACAACAAGTACCATCTTTTAAGGTCTTTTGGTATGACGTAGCCTGGGATCGAACCCTGGACCTTCCTCCGGGCAGATGCTCTACCACTTGACCATGGAGGCGGTCCATCTTCAATGGAGATCACACTGTTTGGGATTGTGTATTGTTTGTAATTTGCGTGGCTATTTCTATTCAAAGTGTCTGCATGTTCATTAGTTTGGTTGCTCTCTGCAGGTTGTCCTTGGTAGGCCTGTGATTCCATGAGAACAAAGGAAAGCAATATCTTTGAATATTCGTTTATTATGACAATTTGGTGACATTTACACATGTCTACAGTCAACTCAGATTTTCTTTACAAAAACTGTTTACACAATCAAGCACATGACCTGCTCGGACGCACTCTGCATGCTCTCAACCAGCCGCTACACTACAAAAATAACCCTACGTAAGGCAACATTTCTATAAATAGTCATTCATAGCTTCCCTATCTGCATATGAACATAATAAAGCCCCTGCAAGAGCTTAGTCTAAGAGCCCTAACGAAAGAGCATGGTTTAAGAGCCTCTGTAAGTGGTTTCAGAGCCTCTGTAAGGTTATGATGTACATATACTCATGGGAAGAAATAAGGGGACAGCAAAATATGTAGAGAAAGTTAACTGCTGTGTACAACCTATAGCCTTTATGTCAGCAAAATGGCTGCCATCTTTGGGAAACTTTACGATGTTGTCAAACGTGTGTTCCTCTACTTCTTTCCATCATCAAACATATAAATGTGTTCCTTTACTTCTTTCCCTCAGTATAGTATGAGAGTTGCACAATAGCATGGCAATGAAACATGAAAATAACAACAATACCCTGTACTCTAGGAATACAGGTTCGTGAATGATTTCCTTAAAACAGGACTCCACAAAAGGTTGGTATCAGTTCACTGGGCCAACATAATGGTGACTAACCTACCACATGCAGTCAAGTAACTTCTCATCATTAAATTTAAGCCTGAACCAGATGGGTGGCTTCAGGTTAAATGGTGTAATCATGTCTTATAAAAAATGGTCCTATCGCTTCATGTCAGGTCAGTCTGCGAGAAAACACAACTACGAAAGATGATTCAAATCTTAGAAGTCCTTAGTCTTATTCGAAATGGCAAGGACTTCTTCGCTCTCCCACGGACAAATTGACATAGAATTTCAACCAACTATCTAACTTTCTGTCATATAAGCATAAATATTTCACAAAAAAATCACTTATGAGGTAGAATTTATTGTAATGCTAATCTTCCTCATCTTTGTGCCCCTTCAAATGAGAAAAGAGACAGATCACCACTCATTCATTTAGATAAGGGACTGGTCATTGCTTTTATTTGGAAAAAAAGTCATTTTCCCTTCTTTCTTCTCCTCCCCCTACATACTTGTGTTAAATTTTGTGACACTCCTCCCTCTGTTTCCCCGGTGTCATTTTCTATTGAACCCCCCTCCTCCCCTAATCTCACCGGCTCTCCCTCCCCCATAATTAATGACCAGTCCGTAAGTAGCAACTGAATTTGACAAATATTTAAGTTCTCATCAGCTCTGTGGTTGAAGTTGGTGAAAGAAGGTAAAATATAGGCAAAAACATAAAATTTGGCAATGAGTCGAGATCTGATAATAAATTAAAACATATATCCGCTCTTTAACACTGAAGTAAAAGTCCAGCTTGTAACTACAACAAAGCAGCTCTAAAACTTGTGCGTTGATTGTAAAGGTTCATTACAAACTTCTGTTTCAAGTGGTTTGTATGTGGGACCTGCTATATGGTAAAGCAAGGATATTGCACTGTAGACGGGAAAGGTCCTGTTCTGATGTTTTGGCGATGATGTCGAGGACAACTAGCACCCAAGTCGGGAAACAGAGACAGTTCACCTGGACATGATGGAGTGAGCCAGTGACTTTGGTTTTACGCTGCTTTTAGCAATATCCCATCAATGTCACGGCAGGGGACACCAGAATGGGCTTCAAACATTGTACCCATGTGGGGAATCAAACCCGGGTCTTTGGCGTGGCGAGCGAACGCTTTAACCACTAGGCTACCCCACTCCCGGACATGATGGAAGATGATGGTTGATTGGATACACAATAACAGAGACAACAAATCAAGTTGACAATATTCATATATCTTCACAGTTCAGGTTTCTCTCGATTTCAGAAATAAGCTCAGGTATCTATTTCAGAATCGGCGCCAGGTTTACGTTACATAACAAGTAGGCAAACAATCTCAACCAAGTCTACACATTAGGCTGTAATAGTGACATATAAAATATACTTGTTGAAACAAACAATAAGTGATGCACACAAGAGCAAGTTAAATGGATGGACACCAGATTATCAGCAGAGCAATGTGTTCATGCCAACACTCGTTTAAAATCATCGATATGTCTTATCACAACTTCGTACTTGACAAAGGGAGACAACTCTCATCAACATAAAAAAGCACATAGTAAAACTGTACAGGTGAAGAAGCTTTGTACAAGGACAGAAAATAATATACAATAGCAGATGTAGTCTGTACAAAAGGTTAAAAGTTGTCAAGATAAATAGCATAGTCCATCCGAGCAGGTTTCTCACTAACGGCCACTAGAGTCAGCCGGTCTTGCATACTATGTACCATGCACTCCCACAGCATTCATTCGCACTATCACTCTAGCAGTCATACACTGGTGTTCTGCATTTGTACAAGGCATTCATTAACAAGAGAAAACCACTCAACCCAGAAACCAATGGAAATAGTAGCTGTGCTGTCTCAGGTTCAATCCCAAGTTGTTGCTCTCGTTACAATTATCGAAACAATTTCTATCAACTACTGCTCTAACTAAATCGTAAACTACCATACCATGAGTATGTATGCAAACATGAAAAGAAAACTTACAAACAATTCATCAGAATTACAGAAGTAACAATATACCACCATGTCAAAGACTAAAACTCATTATTATCCACGTTGAGCAATTTTCTCTTGTTTTCAACGTAAACATATTTGACTACCATGCATAACTCAATCTTAGCATGTCCATAAGACATTACACACATATGTATTACATAACTCATCGTAACATGTACGTGTGACGTATGTCTAATATATTACGTAAATTAATCAATCGTAGCATGTAGGACTTACGCATACTATTTGTGCAGGCCTCACAATTTGTGCCACAATGATTGACTTACAAATATAATGTAGGACTTACGTACATCGTAGCATATTCGATAAGTGATGCATACATCGTAGCATGTTCGACGACTTATGTACACATCGTAGCATGTACGTAAACTGCACACGCGTCAGTGTAGTACGTAACTGAGGAACTGCTTGTAAGAACATGGCCTGCAAAAGCAAGGGGTATAGAAGACGACAAACAGTTCACCTTTTAAGTCGGTCTTCGACTGACGTTTGACAAATGACCTCCAGCTGTTCAACATCCATTATCTTATCAAGGCACAACAACTTTCAGAAATTGATTTTAACAATGAATTATGCTAACACTAATAGAATTCCGAAACTTACGTAGTTATTATGGAATTTGATTTAAATCACCTTCATACTTACGATCCTTCATGGAAGGAAAACACTTTATTCAGTTCAATTTTATTTCTTCCAGGATAATTCAAATTATGCCAATAATAGCAAAAATTTCCAAAAATGTCCTCATTAGGGATTTTTATATAATCACTATCAAATCAATGAAATTATGCCAGGTGGCTACCCTCCCAATATAATTAGACAATTTGAACTAATAAGACAATTTCCAGTTCAAATAAAACTTGATTGTCGAAACCTGAAATAAAGCTTTAACATAAATTATAAAATAAACATATTTCTACTTTCACACCATTGCATGAAAGTTCAATTAATTTAGCTCGAAATTGGATGCAGCTGGACACTTTGATATGTTTCTCAGGTCAAACTCATGACGATGACGTCACTGTCAGCAGATAATGAGGTCATCATGAGTGTTTGATGACGGACATGCTGGCCACTGAGACGGAATATTGCATGCCAAAAGGATGCTGGGATAGGTGGGAGGGGCAGTGCTGAGGATGACAGGCCATGCTTAGAATGGGGCTTGGGTGTGGGTTGCCATGCTTGCAGAATTCTTTCCGAATGGTGTCAAAATCAACCTATGTTTTGCTTCTTCCAAAACTGGATTAGATTTAACCATTAGATAAAGTCCTCTTTATCAACACCCCATGAAAGAATTATGCATGAGTTAGTTTATTAAAGGTAACGCATGCAGACAAGCAGATGTGAACAGAACAGCAATAGACAGGCAAAGAATAGAAAAAGTATTTGTGATCAAGCAGACTGCACTCTGTTTTGACAGTGTTAATTTTGGCAATGGTTACACAAGCATTTGGAAAGCATGCATAAGGTGAGTGAGGAAAGTGAATAAGGAAACGAAAGACGAGTTGAAACAAAGGGAAGTAACTGTTGTGGAAACTGAAAACCAATTTCCAGCATTCACGTCTTCTACAGCATTCAGTCAAGCTACACACCTACTGGCTTCTTCAAAAATAACTTTGTATACAATGTTGTGATCTCTCTCTCTCTCTCTCTCATGGACAGGATTCATTGGCCGGTCTGTCCTCGGTGCTAGGTATCACATGATGACACGTCACATGACTAACCACGATCATGTCTATTGGTGCACACCCACCCATGTGAAATCCAAAGCAAGGCTTTGAGAAGTCCAACAGAGGTTTATGCAGCAGGGTTAATTGCATGATGGGAAGGAAAGAGCGTCAGAGAGCGAACGAACGAACGAGGCGGGCGGGCACTGTAGAAGGGTTAGCGTTGTTAGAAGAACGAAGTGGGTTAGATGTGAGATGGCGGGCGGGCTACGGGCGGGCGGGCAACGGGCGGAGGGAAGAATGCAACGGGCAGGTGGCAGACAGGCAGCAACTTTCCGTCAGTCAATCGTGGTCGGTATGTCCTCAATCTCTAGAAGAGCTACAATAAATAACAACACCGTAGTCATGCATTAAATACACACAGGTTTACAAGAATGCGCATATGTAGTAACACAGTAGGCTGAAAATGATCAAAGAAAATAGATAGACATTGTTTCAAATCAGATCCTTCGGACGAACATTGTGTTCTGGAGCCAAACTGTTGTTCCGATCTTCCACAAGTTTGGACATAAGTTATAAAACTGCGTATAAGTAGTCTGCAGTATAACGATTCACTCTACACTCAAGTGACGAGTTCTGGTTCACTGGTGAATTGCTCAATCACTCTGCATGCAATACAATCAAGCTGATTGGCTCTGGAGTCAGTCACATGACCTGGACATGTGACCAATCACATGACATCCACAAAGAACTCACATGGGTTTCCCATGGCCATTCTAAAGGACTGCCTGCTCCCACTGAGGTCTGCTGGCATCTGTGCAAGAGGCCCAGGAGGTGGGGGGAGGCTGCGATCGCTGGGGGCACCTCGTCGCGCGCTCGCTAGGCTGGCTGTGTCAGTGTCACTGCCGCCGCCGCTCCCAGCAGGACTAGCAGATTTTCGGTCGGACTTTTCTTTCTCCTTCTTGCTGCTACCAGATGCACTGCTCCCTGAAAAAACAACCACGTCTTTGAGGAGAAGGGCTTTGGAATTAATACACTGTACTAAACTGTAGATCTCATGCAGACACACTTTACACATTCAAATGCAAATGTTCTAATCTTACTGCATGCAGTTGACATTGTTTAGTGAAATCATAATTACATTTTTTATCATAATTATTCACATTTGTAAAATTATTTGTAATTTTGTTTATGTTCAATAACTGATTAATTAATTATAACTTTTCATTAGCATAAACAATGGACATATGCAAGACTACCATGAAGGAAACCTACTTGACACTGTTAATGTTAATTCTACATGTTAACCTAGGAACATGAACTACGTCACAAACCACAGCTTAACGTCACACTACAGTGACCTCCCTTCACCAGGACATGACAGACACCACAGTTTGAAGCACGTCACACGACAACACAATGAAGAACACTGGTCAGCCAATGTAGCTGTTCTATGCTGTGTACGAGGAACACGACACCATTCCCGATTATTTGCTGACAAAGCATGTTTTCTCTACGACCCCACCTAACTAGCCAAGATGTAATATGTGTTGACATACAGGTAATGCTTTCAGCACTGACTTGGCCCTGTGTGAAAGCGGTCATAATGCTGACAGTGCAATCAAACAGCTGACAAACCCAGGAGTGTTGAAAAGCAAAACGGTGACACAAAAATAATATGATAACCTAACAGTGAGCAAAAGCTAATGTGGAATGTGGACATCCTTTAAAAAGAAAAGAATGTTGAGGCTGTGTCCAACTTCTACAACTACTGTAAATCTTCAAATTAATGCGAGCGTGAATTAAATGCGAAAAATGAGAGTGGTCTTTGTTTGCATTTATGAAACTTTGCATTTATGTCTCCAAAATGATTATCAACAATAAGACAGCCTTACCGCATATTTTGGATAGCGGAAATACCAACTTGAATATATACACAAACAAGATTTAAGTCATTTAAAGAAAAGGAATTACACAATAGGCTTACAGTGAGTTATCAGTGCTGGGGTCAAGAGCTCTACCCACTCGTGTCAAACTAGGCATCATTGACCATTCCAATCAGTGATCTGTTGTTGGTTCAATTATTTTATTGCCTTAAAACTTCCTTAGCGCCAGTCAACAGAAAAAACATATAACTGTGTTGTTTTTAACACAACAATGTTTATTGTTATTACGGAAGTGCTTTACTCCGTGCTTATAAGCAGTGCTATTTGTATTGGATAGGATTAAGGCAAGGCTGTGTATCTTTCCACTGTGGATGGGGAGGGGGGAGTTGCATTTTTGGCTCGGTGTCAGCAGTCGTATTAATTTGGAGACGCACTAATTTCAAGATTTACAGTATATGGCTTGTAGTGAAGAGAACAACCCTTTAGGGATTCCGGTCAGTTACAGTCCTCCGTATCCCATGCTGGTCACAGGAGCTGACTAACGAGGATAGGGTGGTCAGGAATCAGGACTTGTCAGTGTGTTATCTTGCCCATGATAGTGGCTCATGTTTTCAGTCACTGGTTTGTGTGGCCCAGACTCAAGCCAGGATATTGCTGACTGGTATTAAACATTCACTGAAAGCAGCCACGAGGCAATGACACAAGCACCTGCTGCACTGCTCACAAACACCCAGATGTAAAACAAACAACCTGCTGCTCCATGTTGAGAGAACCAGAGGAGATGTAATAGAGGGAAATGACAGCATCATTGTACAACAGCTCAACTACACCTGAATTATGATGATGTAAATGAGGGTACTGATGAACAGGGAGAAACTAGCAACGTGACATGGCTGGTAGCACAGCACATAGGTCCTATCAGTCTGGAGTGGTAGCAACGTGACATGGCTGGTAGCACAGCACATAGGTCCTATCAGTCTGGAGTGGTAGCAACGTGACATGGCTGGTAGCACAGCACATAGGTCCTATCAGTCTGGAGTGGTAGCAACGTGACATGGCTGGTAGCACAGCACATAGGTCCTATCAGTCTGGAGTGGTAGCAACGTGACATGGCTGGTAGCACAGCACATAGGTCCTATCAGTCTGGAGTGGTAGTAACGTGACATGGCTGGTGGCACAGCACATAGGTCCTATCAGTCTGGAGTGGTAGCAACGTGACATGGCTGGTAGCACAGCACATAGGTCCTATCAGTCTGGAGTGGTAGCAACGTGACATGGCTGGTAGCACAGCACATAGGTCCTATCAGTCTGGAGTGGTAGCAACGTGACATGGCTGGTAGCACAGCACATAGGTCCTATCAGTCTGGAGTGGTAGCAACGTGACATGGCTGGTAGCACAGCACATAGGTCCTATCAGTCTGGAGTGGTAGCAACGTGACATGGCTGGTAGCACAGCACATAGGTCCTATCAGTCTGGAGTGGTAGCAACGTGACATGGCTGGTAGCACAGCACATAGGTCCTATCAGTCTGGAGTGGTAGCAACGTGACATGGCTGGTAGCACAGCACATAGGTCCTATCAGTCTGGAGTGGTAGTAACGTGACATGGCTGGTGGCACAGCACATAGGTCCTATCAGTCTGGAGTGGTAGCAACGTGACATGGCTGGTAGCACAGCACATAGGTTCTATCAGTCTGGAGTGGTAGCAACGTGACATGGCTGGTGGCACAGCACATAGGTCCTATCAGTCTGGAGTGGTAGCAACGTGACATGGCTGGTGGCACAGCACATAGGTTCTATCAGTCTGGAGTGGTAGCAACGTGACATGGCTGGTGGCACAGCACATAGGTCCTATCAGTCTGGAGTGGTAGCAACGTAACATGGCTGGTAGCACAGCACATAGGTCCTATCAGTCTGGAGTGGTAGCAACGTGACATGGCTGGTAGCACAGCACATAGGTCCTATCAGTCTGGAGTGGTAGCAACGTAACATGGCTGGTAGCACAGCACATAGGTCCTATCAGTCTGGAGTGGGTTTAACACAGCTGTGACCAATATCTCCTTCGTATCATGGAGTCAACTTTGTGTTTGAGGAAAGCACTAAGGATGCACACTGAAGAGTGAGTCAGTGAATATTGCTTAACGCCGCATCAGCAATTTTGCAGCTATTCGCGGCGAGCACATTGAAGATGTTCACCACTTCGGTGAAATCCTTGATTGCAAGCAGAGGATTCTAGCAGCTAAAGTGTTTCAACTGGGGGTGATGAGTTCAAGATATGATGACGATGCTTGGTGATGATATTCAGGAATGACACCAGATGTTTGGCAATGATTAAAACATGACATTCCATGCCACAGACAACATCATGATGAGACTATGAGTGAGTGAGTATTGTTTTACACCGCTTGTAGCAATATTCCAGCAATATCACGGAGGGGGACACCAGAAATGGGCTTCACACATTGTACCCATGTGGGGAATCAAACCCAGGCCTTCAGTGTGATGAGTGAACGCCACTAGGCTACCAACCTCCTATGATATTGATGTCATTAATCACTAGATGATGAGACAATACTGATGTCTGATTACCATGCCAACATGACATTCCAGGCTATGAGATGACAATGGTGAATGTCTTTGGAGACGATAGCATGAGGTCAAGGTCGTTATGCGTTGTCTCTGATGACGATAGTGAGATGATGGTGTTCCGTGCAACGGGTCACTAACCTGTCTTGTTTTGACTCGCGGACGTGGCGGCTTGTGCCGTGGTTTTGACACCAGGAATATTGTTGTTAGGTTCAAACGTATCATCATGACAGAGAGTTTTGTGAAGGAACTTCTCGGCCGCACCGTGCCAGTGCCGGGGGAGACACAAACATGCATTTTGTACTGGTAGTCAGAGAGAGAGAGAGAGGGGCATATGTCAAATACTGGATACCATGGTAACAATGTTAGTTACTATGGCAACCATATCTAAATGTCAATGTTTACAAATGATAGATAACTTCACACAGGCTTTCTTCAGGCCATTAAGGCCAAGCACCTGCTGACCCAATTTGGACAAATTTGGACACATAAATGTTTTGGGGGGTAAGAACTCTTTTCAAAATTTTGATCATAATCAGAACTTAAAAAATAGGATTTATCAGTCACATTAAAGTCCAAATTGTGACATTTAAGCTTTAAGCTTGTAAATAGAGCAGTGCAAAGTCTATACAGTTTTGGGGACAAAGATTCTGATATCATTTCGACCTACATCTGTAAATGTCAGACTGAATTATCAACCATGTTAATTAGTTTGTTCTTACTTTAAGCAAAGTGTGAACATTCCGACCAAATTTGGACACCAAAAATCTTGTGGTTCTTACTAAGGGTCTCAATATTACGGATCAGTTGGATGCATCTTTTTCAAAATTCAGCAGCGGTTTAAAAAAGGAACTTTCCATTTAGGTACCGTATTTACCGTATTAAGCACCTTGTTCCAGTAAGCGAACCCCGACCAACTACTAGACCAATCTGTAAGTAATAATTATAAGTGCCCCTACAAAGACTAAACATTTATGTGATTTACTATTGTAGAAGAAGTTTCAGTTTCATCAACGTTTGAACTGTTTGAATATGGTTTTAGTAAACATCCTCCTTTGCAATTTCCGAAGTGCCCGGGGTGCTTTTACGGCAAATACCGTATGTGATTAACCTATCATCAAAATCAACAGCAGTGGTTGAAAGTAAGTGGGGGTCCTGAGAACCTTGAGATTGCTGCTAGTATTTATATCTAGGGATCCCTAAATTCTGGACAGTTAACATCAGGTTTTTTGGCAAGGCCTGCTTGACTTTAATGCTCACTTTGAACACTGAGGGAGATCGGAGACTAGGCAGATCCAAAACACAGCATTATTAGCCAGTCTTACGATATTTAAAATGGCTGAGAAGGAGAAGCAGAAGTTGAAGTCCCCTCTACTGACAGCTGAAAGACTGGTGCAAGTTATCATCATGTGAGAGTAGCCCATCATACAAAACAAGATCAGTGATCACAAGAAGAGGACATTAATTGAAGATTATCCCTAGATAGTACAAGCAATCGTGGGATGTATCATTTGAAATATTGATTTGTGTTGAAACATCAACAATTATATCCAGAAAATACTTGAGGATGTCTGCTGGTGTTTTTCGTGTTCACTGCCCACACGCTGTTACATAGCGTGAGTTTTTTAACAACACATTTCTATCACCAATGTGGTGCAAGTCAGATCCCTAGACTTAAAGTCAAACGTCAACGACAGCGTCATCGTCATTTCAAACAATATATGAATAATTCCCATTTTAGTCAGGTCTTGTATTGCTTAGTGCAAAAGCAAACAGAAGCACACAATATTCTTGAAACTGTGAGGTCTCTGCATTGTAACCTTGTTTTGTAAAGTCATAGCTCTCTATCTCAATGGAATGTCACTGCACAGTACATAGTGAGGTAGTTTGGAACAGTTTCATCCATTTGCTAAGAAAATAGCACACTATCGTCTAGGAGTAATGATCTTTTCTTACAGATTACCATTTTATCCAGATGTGGTAGTTAGTAAGCACACAACACAATATACAGTAACACTTTCGTTCTGTTTTTAACTGAACAGTGACATCCAATAATTCTTATTTGAATATTACCATAGAAAATGTGAAAGACCAGCAGACATCCTGCAGATAAGATTGTATGTTCTTATTTTCTCAAGAGCGTTGTGAAAACTAGACATAGAAGCTGACAATGACTGCAAAGTAGGATAGCCTGCAAAAAACTGAAACTTGTAGTGCATATTCCAATACTCCTATGCTTCCATAGCCTGCCTGCATTCACAGCTCCTATCAGTCCAGTTGGGGGACATTTCTCAATGTCAAAGTTCAGGATGAATTCCGGCAACTGCACCTTCGTGTGTCAGAGAAACCAATATCAAGCAAGCAGAAAAGAATAGCAAGCTGATAACGAACACACTGCTGCGGAAACGGAAATGGCGCAACATGGCAGAGCAAAAGCTGTACACAGAGAACAAGGCTGCCGAACAGCACTGGTGTGTGTCGTGTCAAGACGAGACAGGGGCATGATGGGTAATGTCTATTTGAAGTGACGATGAAGGTGATAGGTGTACATCCAGGGTTTTACTTGACAGTGTGAAGACAGCCACTGCCAATACAGTGAAGATGGAAAAATAGATGTATTGTTTCTATTTGTTTTTCATGATCCAACTATTTCTTCTTCCAAATGTATTTATTTCTGTTTACAGATTATTAAATTTGATGTTGTTAATACAAATATAATTATTCTTGGTAAACTGAAAAATAAATAAATATGTGGCTGGTAAGATGAAAAATATACTTGACAGTTTTACAGGTAAGTCATTTTTTCCCCCATTTTAGAAGTAAGACAATGCATGAAGAGCAGAATAAAATTCAAGAGTCGTCACAAATAGAATGAAAGTGTGGTTACAATCTATTCTCTCTTTCCCGTAAAATTAAAAAAAAAAAAATGAAGGCAAGATGCAGTGGTACATGATGCAAGTAGAAACAAAACATCATCCTATTTTTACTGAAGACTGATCGTTCAAAGAAGTAATTATACAGAAATGAAGTTTAATGCCGCACTCAGTGATATTCCAGCTATATGGCGGTGGTCTGTAAAAAATCAAGTCCGGACCAGACAATCCAGTGATTGACATCATGAGCATCGATCCACGCAATTGGGACACGATGACATGAAGTGAAATGATACAGCTGCAGGTGCCATAAGTTGATAATAAGTATCTATGTAGCATGTGCCAATATTGATGAGTTTGTGGGCTGCCGGTGTCATAAGTTGATAATAAGTATCTATGTAGCATGTGCCAACATTGATGAGTTTGTGGGCTGCCGGTGCCATAAGTTGATAATAAGTATCTATGTAGCATGTGCCAATATTGATGAGTTTGTGGGCTGCCAGTGTCATAAGTTAATAATAAGTATCTATGTAGCATGTGCCAATATTGATGAGTTTGTGGGCTGCCGGTGCCATAAGTTGATAATAAGTATCTATGTAGCATGTGCCAATATTGATGAGTTTGTGAGCTGCAGGTATCACTTCCACACAGGAAGATAGACATCACTCAGTGTAGGTACAGACAGGAGACATATTGTTACATGTGCCATGTTATGATGATCAATCTGTAGATGCAACACCATTCGTACATCATGCACAGGAGTTTAGCAAAACAATGAAATGTTCCACCAACAACTGCTCAGATCATAGTTAACAACTGACAATCAAGGAAAGACAACTCTAAAACTGCTTCTACTTGGTAAATGTCTTCACTTAATGCTCCTTCGAACTCTTCATGCAGAAAGAGCAAATGAACTGTTCTTGAAAACAATCAACTTAGTTTAAAACTTGATGTTGTGACAATGAATGAAAGAGACTGATCATGACTCCACAAAATGAACATGAGACAGATTTGAAACAAGAAAAATTGAAATTGTCAGCCAAAATAATATCTATATGACACATTTTGTAATTATCTCCCTTTGTATACTTTTACACGGCATGAGAGAATAGTTTCACAGCCAACAGTGTACTTATCAATTTATTGGTCGGTATAACCACATGATCCACATTAAAACCTTTACTGACCAGACATGAAAGTAGTCTAAAACACATTGGATGAAGTCATTATTCTCATGATACAAATTCCATTTTAATATGAGATACAAATAAGATTTATTCCATAAAATCCTAGCTTTGTGAAAGGTTTATAAGTATCCATATTCCATGACAATTTGGAGTTAACTACAAACGGTAAAATACACAGCATATCACATTGTCTATTCAGATCTCTTGCAGTTAATTCAATGTTGACTTTAACTTTGTCTACCCAGCATTAGTAGCAATGACGGAGGAATTAGTGGCAGCGGTATGGGTGATGCGTTAGATTAGCTGATGCAGTTATGGAAAGTACTTATTACAAAGTTATCCATACCATTAAGTACTCAGTTTGTTTTACAAAGACTATTCTCTTACCGTTTGGCCTTAATCATGGTATTACTAACACTTAATATGCTCAAACTGGATGGGGCCATTTTCTAACTTTAAAAGCATGCCTTATTTTTGTATCTATAAAACACTATCTATTAATACTAACCACATATACAAACAGTTGACTTCTTTCATGCTGACAAAGACACCTAAAGGCTAATTCTAACATACTACAACATGCTGACAAAGAAACCTAACAGGCTAATTCTAACATACATAATAGGGCTGGGACGGGTAACTCGGGTACTCGTGTCGGATGGGTCCTGAGTAGGACCCGGGTACCCACAGGACTACCCAGACCCGTGGTTAGTCACGTGATATATTGTTAAATGACAAAAACTCACTATAGCGCAGCGGTTACACTAATGTCGCTAATGTTCGCATTTCCTTCTGACGATGCACACATTCCTTTTGACTTGTATATGTTTGAGCAAAGAACAAGCTTCAGTAAACTTCAGTGAACGCATGATCTGATTGTTTGATACATGTATCTAAATAGTATCTGTATCTTTTAGCCAGGGCTGCGGTAAACAATTACCAATCAGGCATTTTGTTCCCAACTCTTGAAACTTGCAGTGGGTACCCGTGTAGGGTCGGGTAATAGGGGGTCAGGTACCCGGGTACCCGGGTAGTAAATTTGGACTCGTCCCAGCCCTAATACATAAAGTACATCATAAACACTGATTTAAATAACTACACATACAGTTACTGATGATGGAAATAAAATACATCTACAACTATGTTTAGGATAATCTAGATAGGGTCCCCGTAGCTCAGTTGCCTGCTGGTGTGTCAGTCAAATGATTATTTCAGAGAGAGAAACATTAACATTGAAGACTGGCTACTTACTATCAAGTCAAATTATTAACCATTACTTCATGTACATAACAGTACCTCAAGGTCACTGATCAGTTAACACTTAAGCCACAACTGTCAAGTACTTTGAGGATGTCCATGGCGAGAAAATATTTGATAGCCTCACAAAGCTGGTCAGTTTCCAGAGGCATCTCAGTGAGAGGGTTACAGTATAGGAATTTGCAAATGCCCCATCAAAGTCACATATTTAATAATGTGACTTTAAAAACAGAAGTAAAGTTTTTTGTCAATACAAATCCGAAACTTGTTTCATTTCAAACTGAGGGTGGACAAAAGAAGGGCAAATCATGTGACCAAACAATCAGCAGTCAACTTTTTGGAGGGGGGTTGACGGAAGTGCAAGGAGAAGACTACAAACCCAAACTACTCGAGGAATTTCTCCTCCATGCAATATGATGTCTGCTCCCATGCATGGCGTGGGCGGTGTGCTCCGCCAAGCTACGCCGGTGGGGATCACACGAGGAGGACTGTTGATGGTGATGGGCACTTTGTTTATCCTTATTTTCCCAAAGCTTGCGCAAATGATTGTATGTACTAACTAAACATGTACAGTCTTTAGCAGCGACTGAAATCAACAGGAAATCAAAAGAAAATCACACATATTGAAACAACACAGTACAACAGCTGGCATTCCTGGCCAGACTCGGGACATGAATGAAGCGAAGTGTGCAAGCAACTAGGCATGCATAACGAGCAACACAGAGAAGCATGCTTGACGTGATGTGTGTGAATGTCATGCCGGGAGGGTGGGGAGGGAGGGAGTGAGTGAGTGAGTGTGACATGCTCGGAACTGATGAATCACCATCACAATCAAATGATAACCACAGATCTTAAATAACTAGTTTACAAATTAACCACTTGTTATATCTGGACTCCATACTTTATCCTAGATACATATTAACGACCTTGACCTTACTCTTCACAATGCATCCGTTTACAGAGTATCTCCACATACCAGTTCAACAAAGATCAGAAAATTTGTGAGAGATTCCAATATGAATAATGAAAGATGCTCTGAAGCAAAGAAGCAGGTCATGTGACCCAGACTGAAATGTCTCGCAGACTAAGCATGTGTGGCCGTGACCTAGCAACCAACATGCAGCCATGACAACGCAGGTGTCGCCAGGACAACCATGGTAATGTGACAAGTGGCAAATAAAACAAGCAGCAGCTAGGAAGCAAGAGTTGCAAGCAACGGTAAGACGGACTTGCCCGTATCATGCTACTGCAGAGTAAGGAACAAACAAACAAATCAAAGTTAGCCTTTGAATTTCACATTAGTACAACAGCAACAACTAGTACCATCAGGTCATCTGTCCTCTCTGTTGTCCAAAATATCTTGGATAATACCTATAGGCCTAATCCGTTTCTCAAAGCAGTGTTTCTTCAGTAAATTTACACCATGGTTGTCCAAAATATCTTGGATAATACCTATAGGCCTAATCCGTTTCTCAAAGCAGTGTTTCTTCAGTAAATTTACACCATGGTTGTCCAAAATATCTTGGATAATACCTATAGGCTTAATCAGTTTCTCAAAGCAGTGTTTCTTCAGTAAATTTACACCATGGTTGTCCAAAATATCTTGGATAATACCTGTAGGCTTAATCAGTTTCTCATAGCAGTGTTTCTTTAGCAAAGTAGAAACATAGTTGTCCAAAATATCTTGGAACACTTAATCCATTTCTTAGGTTATGTTCCTTTAGCAAGTAACACCACAGTTATCTCCCTTTGACTCAAACGCATCCAATTATAGTTCTTAAATTCCTCAAAGTTTGAGATTACATTCAATAAAATGAAAATGATCTTAACATAAATGGAAAATATTTGGTCAAGATTAACCACCCCGGTCAATATTTCCAACTAGTCATGGCCAAAGAGGTCTTTGGCAACCAACATTTGTTTATTGTTCTCATTCTTTTATATTAATATATCACATTCAAACACATGTTTCATAGGCACATAATAAGAATGTACTTAGTTGAGCATTAGCAAGACTAAATATTAGGTTAGTAAAAGCAAATCACCCACAGCCATTAATGTCTAATTGGCAAGCCAATAAATATAAACAGAGACAAAATGCTTATTTTCATCATAAAAATGGGAACATAGAAAAATACATCTTAACTTTAACATGAACTCAAGTTTAAGCAAATTGAAATGAAATACTTTTAACTTGTCTCAATTGCAAGCTCAAATAAAGCAAAGCGAGAAATAAAACAGCAGTAATTTTGGATTCTCTGCACAAACTTTCTTTGTCAAATTGACAAACCCCCTATAACCAAAATACTCTAACAATTATATACAAAGCTAAGGATTCTTTTTGGCTAGGAATGGACAATACCATTTACATTGAAGGGGAGACAGGTTGATACATAAAACACAAACTCTCTTTAAAAAAAGAAACCTACACCAAAATGAATCAATCCATAGATGATGGATCTGAACGGACAATTCCATTCGTCCTCAAAGGGATGATAAGTAGGAAGACATACTACCCAAAAACATTCTATTTCCACAACCACCGCCTTACCTGATGCACTATGGACACTCCCTGCACTGCCATTACCTCCACCACCAGGGGGCACTGCACCAACAGGTGGGGGCGGCATGCCGTCGACGAAGCTGCCGACGTAGCTGGTGTTGTCAGTGCTTGTGTAGCTGTAGGGGGGTATATAGCTGAGGTTCTGGGGCAAGTAGTTGGAGCTGCTGTAGGGGTATTGATTGTTCCACGCAGGGGGTGGCAGGGGGGCGAGGGTGTCACGGTCGGCTTCTGATACAGAGTCCACGTCTTCAAGACTCAGCGATGTCAGATCTGGAGAAGGAGTAATGAATATACAGTGCTGTCCAGCATTTAACTTGCATTATTTCTATAATACCTGTTGTTATTTGTTGTTTAATGCAGCACTCAGCAATATTCCAGCTGTATGGCGGCGACGTGTAAATAATCGAGTCCTGACCAGACAATTCATTGATCGTGAGCAACGATCCACGGTGTCAGGGTATGACACGCCATCAACCAAGTCGCCGAGTCTGACCACCGTTTGGTAGCAACTTACAAATTTATGAATATCGATACCAAATAAATAATCCAGTGCCACAGAAACGTTTATGTGTAATAAGATGGACAATGAAGAGGCAGAAAATTTAAACCATTAATGGGCCAGCCGTTCTTATTTGTCATTAAATTTATAACTTCCAGGTCATCATAAGTAATGTTTTATCAATAAACATACAGAAACATTAATATTATTACTTATGCATATACAGTTTTGTTTGTTGTTTGTTGTTTAACGCCGCACTCAGCAATATTCCAGCTATATGACGGCGGTCTGTAAATAAAAGAGTCTGGACCAGACAATCCAGTGATTGATATCATAAGCATCGATCCATGCAATTAGGATCGATGACATGCATCAACTAAGTCAGCGAGCCTGACCACCCGATCCCGTTAGTCGCCTTTTACGACAAGCATAGTTGCCTTTTATGGCAAGCATGGGTTGCTGAAGGCCTATTCTACCCCGGATCTTCACAGGTCTGTTGATATACTGCCATACTCTGATATGCTGTGATACTCTTGAGTCAACATAGTGATACCAAACTTCCCACCAATGACACCACTGTTTTTAAGTAGTTTAGAATTCTGGCAACTGATTAAGGAGGAGATATGGGAGGTGACAAATGCAATCAGTGACTGCAGGCTTACCTGGATACTGCGGAGGACCTGAAACAGGAGAGAGGAGCAAGTATATAACATTGTATACACCACATGGGAGGTCATTATTATATTGTTGTTATACACCAGTATATACACTGGGCCACACAAACCACTGGTTAATATCATGAGCACTGTGTCAGGGTGTAACTTTTATCTGATAACGCCGCACTCAGCAATATTCCAGCTGTATGACAGCCTGTACAGAATCAAGTCGGGACCAGACAATCCAGTGACTGATGTTGTGAGCAACGATCCTTGTGATGGGGAACAATGATACGCTATCAAGCAAGACTGAGTCTGACCACCCCATCCATTTGGTCACCTTTTACCACCAGCAGACATAGCTGGGTACCTATTCTAACCTGGGTTCTCCATGGAAGGTCACACAGTGATGACACACAAGCCTGACCCCCCGGTCAATTTTAGTTGACAAGCAAAGGTTAAAGTAGACTACTCTAACCTGGAATCCCTATTCACACTACATTATCATGGAAATTAAAAAAAAACTGACCAAAGATGATGTCGTAAATTAGCAGGTGAGTGAGTGTGTTGTAACACTGCTTTGAACAGGATTTCAGTTATATCATGACGTGTCAGCTTGATGTGAGAGGAAATGCTAAACAGTGTGAGTTAACAAGATTTGCTTAATGCTACTTTGAACAGTATTCATGTTAACAAGTTAACACAAAATGATTCAGGCCGTAGACTTTACCACATGAACATGGGTATTGTGCTGACAAAACCTGAAATATAATCAGGCAACTCTTGGATTTGAACACTGAAAATGATTAAAAGACAAAACTTTACCACAGAGATCTCCAAAGACGTAGTAGCACTGTTCTGAAAACGTCAGCTTGTTGACTGTGTGCCGGATGTAGCCAGCTTTCAGCAGATTACAAGCATATTTCCTTGCATCTCTCCGGTCAGCGAAACCCTCCACGTGCGTAAAGAGCCAATCTACAAGATCGGAACCTGAGCGAAAGAATAAATGACCTGATTATCATGTCACAACAATTTGTCCGAATTTCTTGATTCAAGATCACTCTTTCAGCATCCTTTTCAGTCTTTATTAGATTATTAGTTGAGCGGTTTCTTTACTGTAAATATCATTTGTTAAGAATAAACAATTGGTTTATGTGAGCCTATGGCGAGAATAATACATATCCTTCTTTCCTAACACATGATATTTACAAGAAGACGCACACACAAGGAAAATAATCTCTTTATCAAATAATGCCATTCTTGTAATAATCAATGTTTAACACGTATTTTCACTCAATGAAGTCATGTTAGGAGGAGGAGGAGGATATGAATGAACCCCATGCATCATATAATGCCCAATGATTTAGTCGTGTTTGTCTGCACATACACCCATATATTGCCCAATGATTTAGTCGTGTTTGTCTGCACATACACCCATATATTGCCCAATGATTTAGTCATGTTTGTCTGCACATACACCCATATATTGCCCAATGATTTAGTCATGTTTGTCTGCACATACACCCATATATTGCCCAATGATTTAGTCATGTTTGTCTGCACATACACCCATATATTGCCCAATGATTTAGTCATGTTTGTCTGCACATACACCCATATATTGCCCAATGATTTAGTCGTGTTTGTCTGCACATACACCCATATATTGCCCAATGATTTAGTCGTGTTTGTCTGCACATACACCCATATATTGCCCAATGATTTAGTCGTGTTTGTCTGCACATACACCCATATATTGCCCAATGATTTAGTCGTGTTTGTCTGCACATACACCCATATATTGCCCAATGATTTAGTCATGTTTGTCTGCACATACACCCATATATTGCCCAATGATTTAGTCATGTTTGTCTGCACATACACCCATATATTGCCCAATGATTTAGTCATGTTTGTCTGCACATACACCCATATATTGCCCAATGATTTAGTCGTGTTTGTCTGCACATACACCCATATATTGCCCAATGATTTAGTCATGTTTGTCTGCACATACACCCATATATTGCCCAATGATTTAGTCATGTTTGTCTGCACATACACCCATATATTGCCCAATGATTTAGTCATGTTTGTCTGCACATACACCCATATATTGCTTGTTTGTTGCTTAACATAGCACCCAGCAACATTCCAGCTATATGACGGCAGTCTGTAAATAATCAAGTCTGGACCAGACTATCAAGTGATTCACATCATGAGCATCGATCCACACAATTGTGATGCGGTGACATGCATGAACCAAGTCAGCGAGCATGACCACCCGATCCTGTTAGTCGCCTTTTACGACAAGCATAGTTGCCTGTTACAGCAAGCATGGGTTGCTGAAGACCTATTCTCTACCTGGATGTTCAGGGGTCGCCCATATATTGGAAGCTAATATCTATCTGAACCTATTCGGGAAGGTCAGACGATAACTCATTCATCAAGCAGATATTGCAATGGAGGAACACTGAATCAACTTGATCACAGCTACTCTGTGAGGGATAAACTATCAAAAGGACTATCCATAATTGGCAGCCATTGTGGCCATTTGATTCCCAATTAGTTGCCATAACAACAATCACTTGGTATTGAAGCCTTTTCTGCTCTAAAACATGAAGCATACATATAAACATATATATATATATATATACCTATAAAAGCATTTGGTATCGTTATTTTGAGCCACATTCTGTCTCGGATTTCCAGCCCTGAGTCTGGCTGTGCCATCGCCTTGACAACGGTTGCCATGTCAGTATTCACTGTGAGATTTAAGTCATCAAACCCTGAAAACAAAAAAATAGCTTGTTAATTTTATTTCATTTGTGCTTAAGCCATTAAGTACAGTTTATAAGGGCAACAACCATATTGCAATGTCATGTAGCAACGTATATTGTTTCTTGCATGTATACGTCAACAATCCCAACAGTTTAATCATAAGTACTTAACATAGTATTCAGTAGCCAGCAAGTGCCATATGAGCAAGTTGGGTTTTATGCTGCTTTCTTAGCAATATTCCAGCAACATCATAACAGAAGAAATAAGCTTCACACATTGTACCCATGTGGGGAATAGAACCCAGGCCTTTGATGTGATGAGCGAACGCTCTAGCCACTTAGCTACCCCCATCAACCCTAAACCCTGCAGGAAATAGACAATCCACCTCCATTTCTTGCCCCAAATGATAAAAACAACAACAATGAAACAAATCTGTCCCATAGCCTGAAGGATGCTCTCAGGTATGGGGCCATGTGTTTTGGGCAGTTGGGAAAGTGATATCTCCCTACTACCCCTTCCAGATAGAGGGATGAACTTACGTTCTGACTCAGGTATAGAGCTAGTGAGTGAGGAGCTAGTTGACGTCATATTGCTGATTGAGGTGCTGGGTCCGCCACGCCCCATGTAGTGTTCCCGCATCGCAGTCGTATGTGCAACCCACGCCGACGGGTCGATTGGCCGAACTGGCTCCTGTCTTGGAACTGTGAAATAACCTTTAGGGTTTGGGTCCCAACATTTGGCTACGACTAGTGTGATTGGACTGAAACAAGATGACATAAATCAGTTATCACACAGGTGATTCCAATGGATAATGGCAATATCTGAACATCTCATAAAACTATTCATCAACTATACACTGTATCTGCCAATTGCTACATTAAATACCTTTTGAATACTGTTTGGATATTTTTAACACAAAGCTTATTAAGTGAGGGAATGTAGTTTAAAGCTACAGGATTAATATTCCAGTTATTTGTAATAAAGCTTTACAAATTGCAAAACTATTCAAGTAAGCCAAGGTATTCAACATACCCCGGTTTCTGTACTGCCTCTCGTAACGTCCTTACGGCATCATCGTTACTCATGTTCTCGAAACTGATACCATTCACCTCGAGAATCATGTCCCCTGGTTCAATGCGGCCATCTTGAGCTACAGCGCCGCTGTAATGAAGAAAACAGAATGGCTTCTTTTACATAACTGAAATAAAGTAGTCACTACACAATCCAGTGAGCATTGACCAACGGGATACGGCAACATGCATCAACCCAGTCACCGCACCCGATGCTGTTAATCACCTCTTACGAAAAAGTATGGGAATTCTTCACTGGGAAAGGGTTCCTTGAAGAGTCAAGGGATATCAAGATCTTCCAGTTTCAGTGTTGCCATTATGACAGGCGTCAGTCTGGCGTACTCACCCTTTCATGATGGAGCCCACATAGATGCCGCCATCCCCTCCCTTGTTGCTCTGTCCCACAATACTGATTCCCAGGAAGTTGACTGTATCTGTAACACAAACCAACATCACTGTAACACGCAATCATCACTGTAACACAAACCATCACTGTAACACAAACCAACATCACTGTAACACAAACCAACATCATTGTAACACACATACACCACTGAACATAAGCCAACCTTAACTAATGCAAATCATCTGTTGATCTCAAATTTGAATCTACAGGTCATGAATATTTCTTTTTGTCCTTTCCAATCACATCCAGTGATAAGAAGCATTAGCAACTACAAATCTACTTAATGTTGAAGTTAATATTGACAGAGCCTTTAACAGTTTGCTGACAAATGGTAAGGCATATGTCATGAAGTTTTAGTTGTATAGCTGTTCTTTTACTGATGATCAAACTGATGATAATCCGCACACCATGCATACCAACTGCATATTCTTCCATTTACAAAGTAAACAGCAAGAGACATGACACTACTGAACAGTGCATCAACTTACCCATATTAAGTGTAACTGTTATTATGTTTAGAGACATTGTCGAATCGGTTATACTGCTAAATGATGAAGCCTGAAACAAAACACAGATCAATGATAAACACAAAAATAACAAATTCAATATCAGATGGCAATAACTGTCTACAAACCAACCCTTTCCAAAACTGACCAGAGCGTCAACAGTTTTCAGTATTCACCGAAACACAAGACTCGAAAAATCATGTTTTAAGATTTAATGCCACATTTAATAACACTATAATTTGTGCAAATGATGCCAAGAGCTCAGTTCGAGCAGTAAAGACCATGTGCAAACAAATAACACATTATGAAAAATAATTACAAAGTTTGAGATAGTTATTTAGAAGGTTTTTGGCACAGTGGTCTGTAACTAAAAAGTCTGAAGGAGCAAACCGGTGGTTAGGTAAACATCATGCTGTCGGGGTATGATGACACACAATCAGCCAGTCACACATAACCACCCATTCCTCTATATATCCAGCTCTATTACAAGCCTGGGTAATTGGCAACCTCTTCTCCCCAGGCATCAAAATAAGGGAATATCCCAAATGATTGGTGAGCAAATAAATATCCCAATTACACTAATGCAACATTAGCATTTATTTTATATTAAAAAAAAAATAACATCAGGATATAATCTTACTCTACTGATAGGAGGCGGCCGATGTCTCCTCCGCCGTTTCCGATGGCGACCATATCGTGATGACATTCCTGTTGTATCAGTAACTGTTGAAAACCTGTAACCACAAAATACAATGATCAGATTGGTGCACTGGTCCAAACACTGCACTGAGCAGTATTTCAGTTATATCACGGCTGATAATGAATTTCTGATTTTGGTAGAGACACATACATGAGTTCCCAAGCGATGTGCCATCCATTATCCATACCCAGCAGCCATGTTGACCAACTGGTCCTAGGGGAGACAACTTAACCTGATACATGTTCCAACCCTAATAGTGATAACATATACTACTCAACTTTTGTTAAGGACCCAACTTTTGACTAACGAGGACTAGTTGGGTATTGGCCTGACTTTCATGTTGTAATTTAGTGCAATAATGATTCAGGTATTGTGATGCGTACCACAACATATCATATGCATTCTATCATCCATAATTTGTTATGAACCTGAAGATTTCCCCCCCTCATTGATACCTTCCCAAAATGCCAGAAATTTTATGAACCCTTAAGATGCCTGCATGTTATCATTACAAGGACTAGTGGACTAAAAATGTTAGTTTCTGCCGCTGCTCGGAGATTGTATTCAATGACATTGGTCATGCAATACATAACTCAATGGTACGACAGCTTGTCAAGCGAATTAACCCTTGTTAAAAGGTGAGGTCAAATTGATTTTAATGTCTCGTCCACTTTAATGAAGCGACGTGCATGTACATGTATGCATGTGTGTGTCGGCTTGTTCTAGTACGGACTGATGCTGATTGATAGTGCTAGCTCACTGAGATACCATGCTACAGTTTAACATTAACACCCCACTCAGACACAGTACACCAACTCTGAGCCGACTAGTCCTTGTTTTTGCCCCTTAATGCCGAGCGCCAGACATGGTAACAACAAAGGAACCATCTTTTGGTGCGACGCGGCCGAGAATTAAACCCAGGACCTTCCGCTCTCCGGGCGGACGCTCTACCACTGGACCACAGAGATGGTCCCTTGTTATAATGTTCAGTTTGAGAGTGAGTGAGTGAGTTTTAGCAATATTTCAGCAATATCAGGGCAGGGGGCACCTGATTTTGCGAGAATGTACAGTGATATTGAACGAAGCCAACAATTACATGGTGTCTCACCTGCTATCATCCTCCGAGTCAAAGAAGCTGGTGGTTTCGAGATCACTGCTCATCATGGTGGATGTCTCATACTGATGGGGGCCGGGAGGCCGCTCTCGATGTCGTTCATGCTTTGCATGGCCATTAATTCGGGGACCTGAAAACAACACATCCACTGTAATTTGTGTCAACAAAAGATCCAACCTTTCATGTCCAGTTATTACTGATGGTTTCACATTTTTAACCTTTAATGTCCAGTTATTACTGATAGTTTCACATTTTTAACCTTTCCTGAAGTTGATGCCATGTTTTCACATAGATGTCAACTGCATCTATAGCCACTCAAGATGTAACTAGTAACCTACACAAATCAAACTTCAAGCTCACAGTTTTCCTAATGCACAGTAGAAAAACACAAACACATACCAAGTATGTCCAAAAAATATTCAAACTTGGCAATTTCACTTGTTAGTCAGTTGACTTCTTCTACTGTTTCTATTTATGTTATATGTAACTGAGACTGAACATTCTGTGTTAAGGTCTTTCTTCCAGCTGTTTATTGTTGTTTTGTTTGTTTGTTGTTAAACGCGGCTCAGCAATATTCCAGCCATATGATCATGTAAATAATAGTATCTGAACCTGACAATCCAGTGATTGACATCATGAACCTCGATCCACGCAATTGGAATCGATGACAGGCATCAACCAAGCGAGCATGCCTGACCACCCGATCCCGTTCGTCGCCTCTTACAACAAGCATAGTTGCCTTTTAAAAGAATGGGTTGCTGAAGACCTATTCTACCTCGGATCTTCACGGGTCCTTTAGTCATTAATGTGGGATGTGTGTTCAGTGGGCGTGTCAGTGGGGTGTGACCTTACCCAGTTGACACAGACCGAACACAACATGTGAGGTCACAGGGGAGGTAATGCCGTTAGTGGAGCTATTGTCAGCTTCACGGTACACACTCATCCCTGACAGTGACAAAGTGACAGTCTGCCAACTCCAGTTGTCCCACCAGTTGTCATGGTGATGGACAGGACAGGCTGCCTGTGCAGGGGGTGTACCTCATGGCCTGAGGGTGTAATGTGTATATTCCCTAAATATCTTTTTCACAACAGGGTCACTTATGACCACAAATGGGGTACTGGGGACCTATTTTAACCCAGATCACCACCCAGGGAAATATTTAGAGAAGAAAGCTACTTTCACCAACCTAAAGACTAAATAAATGTCATAGCAATAATTTAAAAAAAATATTGTTTTAAAGCAGTAAAAATGAATTCTAAGTGGAATTATTTCTTGTTTCCACTAATATTAAGCCAAGTTTTTTTCTGTCAATTAAAAATTGAAAGCACTTATGACAGACACAAGGGAACTTGAAGCCTATTTTGCCCAGAAACACCATAGGGAATATTCAGTTTTTCTTACTATGTCATGACTACTCATTTTGTAGCCAGTCTCTTGTGGACAAATTCTGTACAATACATACCATTCTCCATGGACAAAGTCAAGAAGGAATGGGAGAAATATACAGAGGTAGACACCATTGGCCATACACAACTAGTCCACACTCATTTCTGACTAGTGATTTGTTTTGTAAAATAACTTCGTTTTGAGAGAAAAAACTAGACCCTCTATATTTTCACTGGTCTCATTTCTACATCCACATAAATATGCTGAAAGTATTATCTGTTCAGAAACAAAAGGAGATATTGGTAGTCAAACGAGCATTTCAAAGCTAGTCTAAACAAACCCAGCTCTTGAGAGCAGAATACACCAGCGGTCTACGTTCCCCAAACTGGGAGCAACAATCCTATCTATGCACAACCAACACAAACAAAGAAGTTCAACAGTTTTTGCCCGTCTCTATTTTAGCTGGAGAATGTCTGTCCTGATTCAATGTAAACAGATGCATGTGTCAGTAGGGAGGGAAGATGGTGATTACAGAGCAGAATCCCATCCTCACACGATTCATTAGGCTCTTCACACAATTCATCAAGCAGTAACAAGCCCTGATTCCAGCCGACTGTCCCAGATGGTCCCCCTACACTCCACACCTACAGTAACGGCTGGGAGCTTCACCACTACACCTCACCTACAGCGTCGTCTGGAAGCTTCACTGCTACACCAACACCTACAGCATAGGCTTGACTAGTCCGAAAGAACATCTACCACACAGGCCTCAAATACTGGCTAAAATTGCAAACTCAACAATTGAACTATTTACTGGACTTGGCATTCAGACCAGTAGCAAAGTCTCAAGGGTCTAGAAGCTTCACCGACAACACTGCTACACCACACCTACAATAAAGCATCTATTGGTTGTATGTGCCTTATTAATGACAATGTGTAGGTGGTTGAATACACATTTGGATAGAAAAATGTTGAAAGAATTCAATATCTAATCAATCATCCCATCTAAGTAAACTATGAAAATCTTTATGATACAAAGGCCTTGATTGTCATTCGTGACAGTTTTTATATCTATAGAGAGAGTGAATATAGCTATATCATGTCGGCTTGTGACAAAGACAGGATCTGACAAACCAATAGATGGCTGTGTGAAATATGATACAGACTGTCTGGTTCAATAACACTCGATAGACTTGATGACCACTGCATGTTGGTCAGAAACATGAATTGAGGTGTTCCCTGCACTAGATGTGTGAGACTTCACATGTGAGTAAGTTAGGGTTGAAGTGCTTTTAGCAATATTCCATTTATATCACGGCAGGGGACACACATTGTACCCATGTGGGAAATCAAATCCAGGCCTTTGGGGTGACAAGCTGACGCTTTACCCACTAGGCTACCCCTCCGCCTAACTTTATTATAAGAGAAGTCACTTACATTAGACTCAGTCTACTTGTACAGGGTAACTCTTCAATGAGGAAATCATACTCCAACAAATACTACAGCATTGAATGAATACAACATCCATTTGACAAATCAATTTGTGATGATTTATCAATCACTTGGGGCAAAGAAATTAATCCGGCAAATATTAGGATGATTGTTGAGCTCAAAGGTCATAACCCCATCAATGTCGCCTCAACAAGGATCTAGAAGAAAATGTGACAGTTCAACTAAAAATAAAACAGTCACGTCCTAATTGGGTTGTTACTGCCCCATCAGTCGAGGGCAATCACCATCAAACAGCAATCACTAGAGATTCTTCCATTGATCTAGCCAAGTGATTTCACTGCCTACAATCTCATACAGGCACACCATCTCCCCAGGGACTTATTTAGGGTCAAGTTGCATCTTCCCTCAATACTGTATAGCATAAGACCCGTATCACCTTGGTTACAGGCAAGTACTTAATATATGACACTTCAACCCTGGGGTTGACGACAAGGCTTCCTTCTTAGCCTCTCAGTAGTCATCCAACATTTGTATCAATCATTTGTAGCAATCATTTGTAGCAATCCTTAGCCAGATGGATGAGTGAGTGAGTAGGGTTTTTACACCGCTTTTAGCAATATTCCAGCAATATCACCTCAGGGGGCATGAGACATCTTCACTTTTGGTACCGATGTGAGGAATCGAACCTGGGCCTTCACTGTGACGAGCGAAAGCTTTAACCACTCGGCTACTGTATCAGCCCCTCTTTACAATGGCTACTGCTAACTATCTTACATATGACCTGTGTTTGAAATAGATCAAGCATAAAATGTAATGGGTACTTGATGTAACAATAATGCTAAAAGAAAGACATTTTGGAGATAATCAAATCTTGAGGACACCCCTTAAGTTTAACCACAATGCGTCAGATTAACCTTGAGGTGGATGATTGCTTCTGAAACTCGAGTTAGTTTACCTGATGCCAAAGTCTGTCTTTCTTACTTATCACAACACCACACAGAAAAGGTCAAGACTTTATGGGGGTGGATGTGTGAAGTGTTAAGGGTGGGAGACTGAGGCTGAAGGGTTGAGGGTGGGAGGCTGAGGCTGAAGGGTTGAGGGTGGGAGGCTGAGGCTGAAGGGTTGAGGGTGGGAGGCTGAGGCTGAAGGGTTGAGGGTGGGAGGCTGAGGCTGAAGGGTTGAGGGTGGGAGGCTGAGGCTGAGGCTGAGGCTGAAGGGTTGAGGGTTGGAGGCTGAAGGGTTGAGGGTGGGAGGCTGAGGCTGAGGCTGGAGGGTTGAGGGACGAAGAAGACTGAGGCTGGAGGGTTGAGGGTGGGAGGCTGAGGCTGAAGGGTTGAGGGTGGGAGGCTGAGGCTGAAGGGTGGGAGGCTGAGGCTGAAGGGTTGAGGGTGGGAGGCTGAGGCTGAAGGGTTGAGGGTGGGAGGCTGAAGGGTTGAGGGTTGGAGGCTAAAGGGTTGAGGGTTGGAGGCTGAGGCTGAAGGGTTGAGGGCGGGAGGCTGAGGCTGAAGGGTTGAGGGTGGGAGGCTGAGGCTGAAGGTTTGAGGGTGGGAGGCTGAAGGGTTGAGGGTGGGAGGCTCAAGGGTTGAAGGTGGGAGGCTCAGGCTGAAGGATTGAGGGTGGAAGGTTGAGACAATGAGTCAGAAGGAAGAACACAAGGCTGGAAAGTTGAGGGCTGATGAAGCTGGCAGAAAGTGAAGGATTGTTGGATGGAGATACGGGGAGCATGAAGCTTGCAAGGCATGGTCGGAAGACTATGATAGAATTTGTAGACTTGCTAGAATGCCTCCTGGGCAACATCAAAAGCCACATCCGAATCCAGCTACCCACAATCCCCCATCACAGGCTCTGCTAGCACTATCTACAGCCTTCGCCTACTGTGTAATACTACAGACATGGGTGGAGACTGGTTAACTGGCAGTCTGGGCAGGATCAACATCTAGCTACCCACTGCCAACCTCAATGTGTGCCAGCAGTTTCCTTCATCCCCCATTACAGGGTATTAGCATGGCATTAGCCTACAGATCCCCAGCTCTACTCAGCACTGATTCAGTGATTGCCATCTCAACCAGGGAATCACCAGCAGCTGTTGGGATTCTGGGCCTTGTCAGACAAAACCAACCTTGCTGAATCTAGATAGACCTTCTCCATGGGTTGGTGGGTACAGCACCAATGATGGGTGAATACAAGCCCAAGTATAGCCAGTGTACAACCCATCAGCATTATCAGGCTGGATCAATAATATTTATATGGCTGACTTACAAACTATTTGAGTTCATGGGGTGAGTTGACACTGGAATATACAGACCTTTTATCTTACATGTACACAAAATTGCGAATGATTATTTTTTATATTTTAGTTTGTGTCAATGAAATGTTTCCATGCTTTTCTTCATCCAAAATTGTAAACATCAAGGAGAAAAATATGGACTTTTTCTAAAAATATTATTTCTTCATGTCATGTTGCCAGATTGTACTTGGGTTGTAAGAGGCACCATATCCTTTCAACATAGTCTAACATATAGCCTATGAATTCTTTTATTACAAAATACATTTCTCTCCTCTAAAAGTAAAACAAATAATTTTCCTGATGTTGATGTGGAATAAAGCTGGCTAGACTTGCTTTCCTATAAATCTAGATTAGTTTTGTTTTCATAAAATACATATATTCCACAGTCATGGTGCAGGACTACACTTCAACACGGACATTTGTTATATCAATTTGTGAACTGCAATGAAAATATTGATCATTCCATTACAGAAAATTACAAGTATTATCCCCCCGAATAAGTTCCCACTTTCCCTCCTGTGATGCTATTCCCTGTACACTAGAAACAGTTCACAGATAAAGTTGATGAGTATTTCCTAGACCTTAAAAACCATCACCAGATCATGAACTTAGGTGTCTTTGATCCTAGCTTGCGGAGTCATATCTCCCAAGTTTATTAGTGGACCTGTTTGGTCCATATTCTGTCTGATGTTGCTGTGCCAACATATGTACACTACCACCACCATGTATTCATCTACCAGGAGCCACAAAGATCCGGGTTCGAATTGGTCCATGCTTTTCGTAAGAGGCGACCAACGGGATCTTGTGGTCAGGCTCGCTGACTTGGTTGATACATGCCATCATATCCCAGTTGCGTAGATCTATGCTCAAGATGTCAGTCAGTGGATTGTCTGGTCCACGTGCCATTATTTACAGACAGCCATCACATAGCTGGAATATTGCTGACAGTTTTCATTTCAGTTGGTTAATGTGACAAGCATGATTCTCATCATGCCAAGGAATTCCCAAAAGCTACATATAAAACCTTTCTTACTCATCTTAAACAAAATACAACATTTCTAACTCCCCCATAGAAAGAGTTAAGTACTGGCCTTGGGACTTTTCCTCTCCGAAAAGCAACTTGTGTAACTTCAAACCTGAGTTTTGCAGTTCAAAAGGTAAATACTTTGTGCCGTTCCACACAAACCTGACTGAAAAAACTTGCTTGTCCCATACAGCGGACAGATTGAGTTCAAACCTGTGATTCCATTGTAAAGATATTCCCAGTGTTTCAACATCCTCATGTTTTCGTGTAATCAGACAGCAGCCCATCCAAGTCGGGGGGGGGCTGGGGCATATAATGAGACAAGTGGCCCCCAACTGGCAACGTGTCGATTGTGTTGCCTCTCATGCCTCATTCTCAGCCTTTATGGTGGCTCTATTTGAAGAAGCCTACTTGCATGAAATTCAATTTAGAACGGGGAGAAAAGTAAAGTGTACATAGTCTGTGACTTAGAAAGAAGATGTAAATTAACTCAGATGCATTTATTTGTTGAGAAAGTGTTCCAGCGTAACACATACCTCCCTTCAAACTCTTCTCTTTGCCAACAGAAAGTACTTAACCCTATGGCAAATGCTACGTCATTTCACTATTATCCTATCTCTGGAAACTAACTAGGATAGGCTCCAATCTTTAGCTACACAAACACAGTTTAATCGTCATGGTAATTAGGAAGCTTCTTTTCTGCTTCCCTTGACTAAGATGTAATTTGGTAGAAACATCTCAGGAAATTGTCTTTTTTATGATATTCATGAACCGAAATACATAATTTGGTGAAAAGTGATATTCTGTCAATATACCCTAAACCGATAACAGCGCTTTTTGTAATACATATTAAATCTAAAATCCTCACACAAGAATGTCTGGGAATGTGACAAATCTCAACTCTTCTAAAACCAATTTCACATTGAGCATATGCATAAACAGTAAGCTGCAGAATGAATGAGCAGGGAAAGAATGGTGTAGCTGAAGCCTAAACCAGTTTGCCCAGCGTGGAGCTCTGACTGTACATGCTGTAGACACAGCATGGCTGCTGCAGCAGCTGTGGTCATCAGTCATGCTGCAACAACATTGTGACAGGCTCAGCTCCTGCATCAAGTCAAGTCAAGGTGCCAGTTTCCCATACAGACATCCTCTTAAAACATTCACTTTTGTTTGTTTGTTGTTTAACGCCGCACTCAGCAATAGTCCAGCTATATGACAGCGGTCTGTAAATAATCAAGTCTGGACCAGACAAACCAGTGATTGACATCATGAACAGTGATCCACGCAATTGGGATCGATGACAGGCATCAACCAAATCAGCGAGCCTGACCACCCGATCCCATTAATCACCTTTTACGACAAGCATAGTCGCCTTTTACAGCAAGCATGGGTTGTTGAAGACCTATTCCACCCCGGATCTTCACAGGTCTAAAACATTCAGTAACTCACCAACTGTTCCCTGACACATCGGGAACATTGCTGACTGCGGCATTTAACAACATTCACTCTTTGCTGAGTGAGTGAGTTGGGTTTAATGGTGCTTAGAACAGTATATCAGTTATATCACGGTATGTCAGATTAATGTGGGAGGAAAGCCTGAAGTGATGCAGTACTCAAACCATTTTGGTGAAACCCACGAGTACGGGTATGGTGCTGACAAACCCAGAAATATAATCGAGACAAACCGGGATTCAAATCATAGTATTCTGGCGTGCCCACGGGATTTGACTTTCCACAGTGAATTGCAGCGCTATAGATGAGTGGGACACACGTGTCCCTATGATGTCATCAACTTTGGATAAGACATTCTAACTCTATGAAATTTGGAAATATATATACAGGACATTTTGGATGACAGTGTCAGTGTCCTATAAAAGTAACTCTATGAAAAGGTACCTATTATGACCAGTGCTGATTATTAGCTATCCTGTTTCCTACTAATCTTGACTTAGCTAAAAAATACATAATGATGATAAAATATTTAGAATGAACAATGTTAGATACTGTCTGATTTATTATTTCATTTTACCACACGGCAGCCTTTCCATTTGGTCACCTTGTGAAAAAACAAAACACATGATGTATTACAGCACATTAGGAGGTAATCTAAGCACATGTTGACCATCACAGCACATAGTGTACAGCACCAAAACACATGAAACATCCAAGCAATGATGTGGGCAGCACTAAGCTGGTGAAGCACAGTGGGACAGAGGACATTTAACATCAGTGCAACTGCAACACACTCCACAGAAACAAGGACTTTGTATACTAGTGTGCACTAATGTTGGACTACATCACTGTATACATCAGCTGTCCCAGGGGATCTGCTGTATTTAAGGTTTCCTGTAGATTAACATTTACTCCTATAAATAAAATTATCTTATTTCAAAATATACAAATGTAAAAACAATTAAAGACAGCCTGATTTTCTCATATTACTGAAGTTAATCTGTCATGCCAAGACAAGTTAACTATAGTAATAGGAGAAAGAATCAGATGGTCCTTTACTTTTTTTTAGTAGTATACATATCCACAAAATAAATACAAATGGAGCCCAGAATAAAGGTTAATTCAGTGAGGCAAACTAGACTTGCCAAATCATTCTAGACATTAGTTGGATTCATTTATTAGTTTATTCTGTCGGAGCTGGGAGACAGGCTAGGTTTCCTGCAATGTAATTGAATCTTGGGATCATCTAATGTGTTTGTTGTTTAACGCCGCACTGAGCAATATTCCAGCTATATGACAGCGGTCTGTAAATAATCGAGTCTGGACCAGACAATCCAGTGATTGACATCATGAACATCGATCCATGCAATTGGGATCAATGACAGGCGTCAACCAAGTCAGCAAGCCTGACCATCGGATCCCGTTAGTCGCCTCTTACCACAATAATAGTTGCTTTTTACGGCAAGGATGGGTTGCTGAAGACCTATTCTATCCCGGATCTTCACAGGTCAGGGGACCGTCTAAAACATTAGGGTCATGACAAGGACTCCTTGTCTTTCCTGCCTAATTTAGAACACTGACCACTCTGTACCTTGGACTACTAGCCAGAGGCAGGAGTCTAGTCAGATTACAATGGGGCTAGCAAACCTACTAATAGAGCTCATCTGTTCAAAAGTAAGCTAGTAAGAGCTCAGGGGTTTAAAAGCAAACTCAGATTATTCTGATTAACTGGTCTGTAGCCAATTTGAGCAGGATTACTTTAGTCAAGCAAGCTTAGACATATACTACTCAAAAGAAGTTAAAGAGTGCTCGATTCTTTCATATTACTATAGTTAATCCGTCATGCCCTGACAGATTAACTATAGTAATATAAGAAAAACACCAAACGATGAGTTTGGGCTAGTGAACTCGATAGTCTTTTTTAAAAGCAGTTTTACCACAGGCATGGTGCTACTAGTAGCTAAAGTGATGGTGTACATAATTTCTTCATGATTAGCACATATATTTTTCATTATTGAAATCCCCTTAAACAAGCAATGTGGTGCTATGCACAAAAAGGTAATAAGCATGTAGCAAGTTCACGAGGTCTGTGCTTTTTAACCATTAACCCAAACATAAATCGTACATGTTCTAGTCAAGTTAATGTTCCAAAGTTCTCATGCAAAAGAGCAGAATGTGTTGACAAGTATGCTAGTGAATTAGTCTAGGCTAAAGGCTAAAATGTTTTTCTGCCAAACTAAACTAGTCAGTCTAGGCTAAGAGTTTGAGTCTAGCACAACGAGTATCTGATCTACACTGCGACAAGTGCTAGCATACGAACTTGAAGCAAAGCCTCAGTGCAAGACAGGCATGTGAGTACTGTTGGAACAAAGGTGTCTTGAAGCCTTAGTGTCAGCTGAAACAAGCAAGAAGCTTGGTGTTCTCACACCTTGGTGCCATGTGTTACAATCATGTGCCATGTGTTACAATCATGTGCAAGCCAACAAGAGCAAGTGAACATAGCAGCAATCAACGTGCAAAATGTGAGCGAACGTGCATGTTTGGCCGCGTCCATGCTGTGGCAACGCCGATGCTGTGAGCAGAGAAAGGTGAAGGTCTTACCGAGGTGGGCGGTGTGTCTGTCCCTATACTGACTAGAATGATTATGTCGCGAGCTCCGGCTCGAGGGGCGGTCTAACACAACCAAAGAGAGAGAGAAAGACAGGTCAGTCTCATGCTACAATCAAATTAAATAACCATACATGTGATATATAGGAGGGTCCAGACAGGTAAGAGGCCAAAAGTCTGGAAATATTTCTGTATGTTATGACAGTTATACATCATAGAGCTGGAGTATATATAACATATAGGACAAATATTTTTTTCTCTCTGACCAAACAATATCATTCTTCAAGGAGGAAATGAAATACAATTTACTTTGGAATATGAAGCTGGTACAATTTGAATCATAAGAAACAATACATCTAAATGCAACATATTTAATTAATTCCACACTACTCTCTGCCAATGAGGAATCTCACAGAATCCAATGAGGGAGGGGGCAGTTTTGTGGTATCACATGTATGACCCTGTTAAAAACAGATAATGTCATGTCATGCATCATTTCTGGTCACATCAAAACTGAAAGAAAAGAAATAAATAAGCTACAAAGTCAACTTACCCATGCATTCATAATAAAACGTAAGTAAAAGCAAGTTGAATATTAAAGTTATTTGTGTTGGTCTGGCTTGGGTCATGCAGAGCTATCAGAGATCAAGAGGAAGAATAGAAATTGCTGGAACAATGTAAATCATTTTCGTAGTATTCTGTTGCAGAGTAAGAGAGTAAAACTTGGGTTTACAGCTGCCTTCAAATGACATGGTATGGATCTGACAATCTTATCAGGACAAATATATTTAGCAAACACATCCAACTGAAGTACTTCATTTTATAGAAGATTTTCTTTCACAAAGGGGCATAAACTTTACAAATAGTTTTAAATAGCTGTGAGATTGCTTAGAAGAAGGGTCAAACATTTTATCAGATGTAAGCAAAATTATGCAAAAACAATCTTGGTTTGAAATGCAAGTTTAGAACTTGGAAATTAACCGTAATTTTCACTAGTCGACTAAATGATCTGAACAGAGTTGCCATCTATCGTATGGTAAAAGTGAAAGTCCACAATGAAATGTCATTGGTCCGTCCTGAATCTTACTAGTCATGGACTAATGGACTTTTGCTATTTCCAAACCCAGAACTGATCCTTAAGCAACCGTTATGCCATGTTTTTATGGAATCTTTCCTGATATCCATATTTGTAAGCAATACCTCACAGAAATAAGCCAAAGTCTTTTCATGTCAGTTCTACAATAGCATCTTTCAAAATGGCCACCACTTGATGCTATCTGGTGGACAACTAGTGACATGTGGTAAGCAGATCAGGCCTCCTACCAGACAACTACTTCTGATATGTATCCTTACGCACTTCCTATGACAGGAACCACATCAATCAAGAATCAGTACTAATCAAGCAGCCATTAATATTCATTAAAAAGATCAGCCAGTCTCAAGCAGTTTGTCATCTCGACAGTCCTCTCGTTACCATTTGTCTGACTTCAAAGCTAAACGAGTTCCAGTACCTGATGCATATTTTGTGCTGAAAGGAAACTTAACTAAAAAGATATGATTTTGTTTGAAGCATAATTACATATATGTACTGTAACTTTTCCCTTCAATTCAGCTCTATTGCATTAAAATGCTTTAACCAACTTTCAAAACCTGGCCATCCGGAATGTGTGGCAATTCATCTGGTGTGTGTTAAACAAGAAATAGATGAAAAGAAACATTAACAATATTACTGCCCACAAAAGATCAAACAGGAGTCAAAGAATATCCATTTTCACGCCTTCACATTCAGCTGATAATGTGTCAAGTTACATGTTCTAACATAAGCGTTGTCTATTCAGCCTTGGGCTGTTGTCACTCTCATGCTCTCTGTAATTTTTCTCAAAGGATTACCAGAAAACCTAGCTTCTGTTTCAAAGATGTTCATCAAGTAAGGGTAGGTTAATTTTCCCAAACGATTTTTACTGAAACAAACCTTTGCAAATAACCAATTTACAAATGTTCCCAGTTGTCCTGGGACGTGATTAATAACCATACTGAGTGAGGGAGTGAGGTATTACAGCTCTGGGCCATCAAAGGGCGATGGACACCAAGAATAGACTTCACACATGGTTCCCATGCTGGGAATACAATCCAGTTCCCTGGCATGACAAGCTAACACTTCAACCAAGAGGCTACCCCAACACCAGTTTGACGACAGGGTGAGTGATTCAATTAAGCCAAATCAGCAAATATCAAGCTCAATTTTACAAAAGATACTTCCTGTAAGAAAAGAGCACATTATTCTTTATGGATTTGCAATAAATTCCAATACTTTGAATCTTGTGCTGTACCTGGGATTGCCCAGCAGTTCACATACAAGGTTTGAAAAAGAGAATGTCTTCCAGTTTTCAAGCGCAACAGAATAATGCTTCTAATCCAAGAGTACTCAATGTCTCCAACAGGCTGCCCTTTAATCTGATAAAGATAAGCAAGATAAGAATACTGACATGTCATTTTTTACCAAGCTAGACACCTCACTGATAAAACCACTAGTCCTGGGCTATTCCACAAGTGATCTCAGCTCTAAGACGATCATATCTCCCAAAGACTTATGACAATCATAGCTTTAAACTAAGTATGCAGATTGCTTTGTGGACTGGGACTGACCACTGTCTTGTAGACACAGTGATCTGAATAATTTTGTGACCAATGAAAGCATAGTTACTTCCTTTCATTCACTGAAATCGAAATCACGCACAATAATCTGAGACGAATCGTGTCTTGATTCAGTTGGAATAATGCAAACAATTACTTGAGAATCTACCAAGAATACTGAATACATAAGTAGTCTTTAAATTATCTCCCAGACAGTCTGGCAGATGGGGGCAAATTTCATGCAGCCCGACAGAAAAGTCACCAGCCGTGGGCTGGTGGGCAGGCAGTTATTTCGGACATTGTGTAGATAGCGTATTTGTCAAACCCTACCATATGAGTGAGTTATGTTCAACACTGCTTTGAACTGTATTCCAGTTACATCACGGCATGTCAGCTTAATGTCGGGGTGAAAGCCCGAAGTGATGCAAGTCTCAGACGTTTACCACTTTGTTGAAACCCACAAATACGGGCATGGGGCTGACAAAACTGGAAACATAATCACAGCGATTCGAACCTATGCTAATAGGGACCCATGCGCTAGGAACGCAACTCTGCACCGTGAATTGCGGCGCCATAGTCTGGGCCACCCGTGCCCCATGGCTCCTTAAAAGACTGGGCCACCCATGCCCCTCTCGCCTTGCCATATGACTAAGAGCAAGCAAGGCTATATCTTTGCAAATGGTTCTTTATGTATTTAGAATATGGTTACAAATTTGCAAAGGTCACCGGACTGCCTGTCTGCTGGATATATATATACATATACACATGTATGCTCTTAGATATTCATCAAGATCTACAGACAGGCTTTGTCTCAGTATGGGGTGAGGGCATCAAAGTAAGACAGGAATCCTCTACAGGGATCCTAGGTTAAGTTTGAAGTCGGAAAGATCAAAGGCATCGTTCACCTGTTGAGTCGACAACAACTTGTGTCTGAAGACACCACTCTCTAACGGAATGGTTCCAGTCAATCACTGTGGCAATATCAGCCATACATTTACTGGGCATCAACAAACATATGGTCTACGTTTCTCTCGTTGTAACCGTATGACAGTAAACTTGGCATACAGGAGATCTTTAATCTGTCGTCAGTTCATATACACCTAATCATCATCATAACAGTAAGGCCATATGAAGAACCTCTGTATGCAAAACGTCCCTGGACTAACTGTCAATACCTTATAAACTTAACATTATTTCCTCATATCATGGGTTGAACATGAGGGGGTAAGTGACTAGGGCTTCAGGTTGCTGAGAACAGTATTTTAGTCCCATCATGTCAGCTCCATGTGGGAGGATTGCTTCAAGTGATACAGGCTGCAGACACAAAGTCCTTGGATGAAACACATGAGCATGGGTATGTTAGTGACAGACCAACATAATGAATGTGCAAAATCTGGGTTTCAAACCCATGATCAGCTGATTCTGAAAAGAGAGACAATTCTACACGCCAGCTTTTGGTGCTTAAGACCACTGGGTCACAGGTGCCATCTACATAGCTGCCAACTTTCCCAAATTACAATTAGTATTTTGTTCCGTTGTTCTGGTCGGGGCACCAAAGCCTCATGATAGTGTGATTCCGAAACTTGACCACAGCAGTTTCTGGTAATACGAGTGGAGTGTCTCGATTGGACGGATGTAAAACTATAAATAGACTTCACACCAGTTGATAAACAAAAGGAGCTTGTGTTTGCAGCAGACAGTGTAAGGCCTAACAAAACAAGGTTCATACAGACGTGGAACACCAAAATTCAAGGCCTTTTCAAGGCTGCTAACGGTCATGTTCAAGGCTATATTAGTCGCAAGACCTAAAAGCAATATTTATTTTTCACCCAACAAAACATAAATTAACTATAATAATAATTGTCATGAATTCTTCAGGCACACAAATCTACCAATGTGATAAATCTCAATTAAGCATCTTTGGTACATATTTCTGTGTGCTTTCATACTTTGATTAACAAGTTTATGTAAATTTGTACAAATTCAAGGCTTTTAAAGTTAATTTGGTGATTTTTAAGGCATTTCGAGGTTTACACTAAAAATGAAGGCTTTTTCAAGCTTGTTCCAACACTGCAAAATGACCTACAAATTTAGGAATAAATCACATTTTGTATATTTGTTGCACATTCGTAGCCAATATGAAACATTCGGACAACTGTCAGCTATGCATACAGAACACTTTATTTCATGCACTATCTACACTGAAAAAGTGAACACAATTAAGGAAAGCATTGACAGGCAATAATGATAACTTGAAGAATTTTCCCCCTCCCCTTCACTATTAACGATACACCAGACACTAACAGTTTAATCTGTTCTACTGATAGAAAGCACTTCCATTGAAAACAGCTGTAACATTTTTTCTACTGTTGTTTTGCTGGGTGTTCCCTTTCTTTTCACCATCAGCATATCAACAGCTGTGTAATTAGGATGCATCTTCAGAGTAGCTGGATGCAGATTACTGGAGTGAGTGAGTGAATGGCGTTCGATGAAGCCTGTAAGAATAGCCAGGACATACTGGAGGTCAACTGCATAAGAAACGGTCCGCACTACATGAAACTTGAAGCAACCCATACTTGCTGTTAGAGGTGACTATGCTTGTCATAAGAGGCGACTAATGGGATCAGGTGGTCAGGCTCGCAGACTTAATTGAAGCATGTTATCATATCCCAATTGCATAGATAGATGTTCATGTCATCAATCACTGGATTGTCTGGTCCAGACTCGATTATTTACAGACCACTGTCACTTTGCTAGAATATTACTGAGTGTGGCATTAAACAACAAACAAACAAACAAACAAACATGAAACTTGATGACATACAATTAGCCAATCAGAGGTGATCATTCCCCATGTTTCTGCAAGCACTATTCATACACAGATCTATGAAACAAAATATGTTACAAGTTCACCCTTTTCACGATTTGAAAGATGAAGTTTTACAAGCAATCAACGGGACAAGTTCCACGGAAATAATCATTGGTCCCTAAGAGCATTTGATCGACAACTCCAGAACATCGACTGTTATTAATTTCACTCATTCTGCCCTTAAATTGCAAACATTCCATCAATGTCTCTCCTTTCATTCTCTTAAAGGTCAACACAATAAGGATGTTGTCATTACATACGTTTCACTATCATGTCCTGATTAATCTACCAACAGTGTCAAGTGGTCGTCAAAACCGAATCTTATGATTAATATGAAGAAAATCATCCTAATCCATGACATCGGAATGAATATTATTTTTGTTGCTGAAGTTTCCAAAATGCCATCATCCCCTGGTACCACTGAACACCATGGGGCACAGCACCAAATGACCAGCTCCAATGTCAACAAAACTACATTTCCCTTCATTATTTCACAACATGAGCCCAAGTGTTCTGTTTCAAAAGCCTTTATTACTGGGATTGTTTCCTGTCATTATACCTGTTATTAGGACTTTTTGAAGTTAATGACCTCTGACCTACATAACTTTGGACATAAAACATGATCAGCACTAAGTGTCGCATATGAAACTTGTCAAGGGGCACTGCACTTTTGAGTTGCAATGAGAATCATCAATGGCAATTTCTTAAACAATGTCACAAATATTTTCTTCATAAAAGTTCTACTGAAGACAGAATACAAGATTGACAATACATAAACATTTTTGCTAGTTTCATCCAAGGCTAATTAATTGTCCACAGTTCTATCATCAAATCATTCGCCATCCTAACAAATCATATTTCTTTTTCATCAGGAATCACTAATGGAGCAACATTATTGTTCAGTTTCTGCTAGACAAGATTATTTTTTCAGAAACTTCCCAGAAACACCACCCAACCACAACACAACACACGATATAATAATCAGAGCCTGTAACCAATGTAAATCACTGTACCGAACTACTGGGTATTTCAAATAGGATATCCTGTTATCATAACATCATACTTGAATGTGCTGGCATAGATTTATGTTGACACAGGTATTCGTGTTACCATCTGACTTCTCCCTCGCTCAGCAAGGCTCCTGTCACACATGTGTTTCTTACATAGCTGCACCCTATGCAATGTGCTTTAACAGATCAACTATAGCCCTGTCACAGCATCATTACCTCCTCTGCTCACTAAACAAGGCTTCTGTACTCTCTGCCTGCAGACTAATTTCTTCAATACCTCATATTTGAGGGTTTCAATACCTCAAAATTGAGGGCTTAGCTCAGTGCCAATGACATTTTTTAGTGTCTGGATTTAATGTATTTCAAAGTTGAAAAGTCACCAAAATAATTCATTGCAATGAAACAAAGCATATTGCAGATATTTACTTTTTTTAGTACTGCTCTATATTGTAATAGATTTAGAGAAATTATTATTATTCTTTGAGATGGTAGAGAATAACATTCAACCATTTGTCTTGTACTATTCAGATGAGTGACTTTCCAATTATGTTTTTTGACCACACCTTGTTCAATGATGAGGACTGAGTATAACATGTACAAATCCCAAAATATTTCTAAAATTACTCTGTTAAAGCAGCACATAATATCAGGAAAAGGGAAACTTTGCTGTGCTGAGGGGGGGTATTATGCTGTTGTATTTAATCAGCTGTCAGTTTTATCCGGTGCGAATTGAAAAGATAACTTAGTATTTGACACCAGTGCTTTGGTGCAAAACCTCATTGATTTGACTCCAAACTTAGAAAGAAATTGAAAAATCGGAAAATATGTTGGCAGGTTTGTAATTAGTGTCAAGGGAATCTTCCTGCCTGGAAGATGAGAGCTGAAATCAGTGCTGTCAGCTTGGCGATGAATCAGTCACACGTGACTGCTGATAAATACGCATGCACATAAACTCCATGAACCAGTCATCATAACTACCGTCTCCATGCATCCTTGAAGGTACACATTTCCAGGAATATTGTTTTAAGCTTCTATCAAGACAAAAACACATCTTAGGCATCACCTAATTAGAAGGCCCATGGAAAATGATCATTTGATGTACGAGGTCTTTGGGGCTAACATGGAGAACCTACTTTGGTGGATATTAACATCTTGAATTGAGTTTGGATCTTTTCTCAGGCCTTTGATTTACTAAGTATCTTTTCTCTTAATTTCACCATTCCCAATATCTACAACAGACCAGAAGTCTATATGTCAAGGCAAAATTTGCAAAAGGTGTACTAAATCTAAAAAGTAATTTTGGGGTTGTAAATTCTATCAAAATCTATCACCGATGTCAAATTAAGAAAAAAAGGTCAAATTACTTTAGCACACAAAATATCTGAAACAAACTGTGAAAATTGAGACCGAATTACACTTCTCTGTGTGTATTGCCTCCAGCTTAATCACCAGTCTTTATCTAAACTACATCTGCATGTAAGAACGCCACAACCCACAAATAAGCCATTGCTACATTAGTCAGCACTCATTTCATTGCGTTTTGATATTTGCCGAGATAAAACAGAAATAAACGCCTGAGCAAATACACTTGCAGAAACTGTTACATAACTACTTGACAGTGCATTCACATAAAATGTAATGGGCATTCATCTTAAGTATATTATCAAGAGTGGGACTGGGAGGGCGTGTCACTTAAAATATGTTGAGGTAAACTGTTAACAAAATAGGGCTCAAGTGACAGTGTGAGTGAGTACACTTTTAACCAGTAATTTCACATCCATATATCTCCCAGGGACGATCTGGGTTAGAATTGTCTTCGACAACCCATGCTTGTCATAACTGGTGACCCATCAGGATTAGAAGGTCAGGGTTGCTGCTGACTTGGTTGATGCATGCCATCGTGTCCCAATTGCATAGATCAATGACCATGATGTCAATCACTGGATTGTCTGGTCCAGACTGGATTATTTACAGACCGCCATCACATAGCTGGAATCCTGCTGGGTGAGGCATTAAACAAACAAACAAAACAGCCATACATCAAATCTGCACAAAACACACCGATGACTGACAGAGTGAGCAACACTCCACTCCATTGGGCTATGAGGACACAATCTCAGCTTGTGGTTTCCTCCACAAGACTGATTCCTTGTCTACTGAACGTATTCGGTCCAGCAAGCTTGGTTAATAATAATCCATAGATAAAGTTCAAGGGATAGAAGCTAGCCAAGAAAGTCTACTATCCTGAACAGTGAATATATGACACTTTTTTAGGGATAACAACTTCTTTTATTCTTTGCCATGATGTTTCAAAGCTACTTCTTGCCTCTTCACCTGATGAAGGGGCAATTGTTATCCATAAAAAGGTGTCATATATTCATGTTCTTCCAACTTCAAAACACCTATCAAAGACTTTAGCTTGAACAGTGATAACATATAGCAATGCCAATAACTTTGAAATTTCACTAGCCTTTAGTATTACTTTAATATTAACAAAACTGGTCCAGGCTAGTGCTAATTTTCATCCCCGCAACAACACTAAAATAGACTGAAAATGATGGGTAATCTCAAAAGACGTTGGCAAAGACTGCAATGTTCCAGCTCAAGTCAACACTATCCATAGTCAGCTCCCATTGGCACCAACCAATCCCCATTAGTCCTTGACTTACAAACATGAGGCAATAGTTACCATGGAAACCAACTAGGGACACAGTATATTTAGTTCTATTTGTATTCTACCATGGGCAGCTACCAATTTGGATTCTACATTATCAACGCTCATATTCCTATACCACAACACTTGAATCTTCTGGAGTGGTACGTTATCAGTACAACACTTGAATCTTCTGGAGTGGTACGTTATCAGTGATCAGTTAAGCTTCTCCTAGACACAAGTATTGATTTTTGAGTTATTGATTCACTGATCATGGCAGTTTCAAACAATAAATCAACTGACAACATGACAGCTTTCCTTCAACTCTCACCATTCTTGACCTACTTACCTACCACAAACTTTTCAAAACAATGCCAAACCTTACCTTACTTCACAAATCAATCAACATACAGAAGTGCACCTTGTATCACTGTTTAAATCTGGACTCAAAACTTACATTTTCAAACACTACAACTGAATGTGTATATGTTTATTATCTTACTCTCCCCTCTCTGTTGTTTATATATGTACATATGCTGTGTTGTGCATTGAGCATGTCCCTCAGTGATTAGGAATTTTGAGCCTAGAAACACCATTATTATTATTATTACCCCCCCACCTCCCCAAATGATCATTTTCCATAAACTACAACACAGTAGTACTAACTTCACTTATGATCTTAATGAACATTAAAACGTCAGAGAAACAAATATCTTCCAATATTTAAGTTCTCTGATTCTACTTATGAGGTTACAGACAGACATAACAAATACATCGACCAACCTCCCTTGAAAGGTACAGATCCAAAACATGCCAGAAAATACCTTGCCATGGTAGCTCCTCAATGTCAAAGTCGTCATAAAATCGACTTTTCATGATGTCAGAACTGCAGGATCTTGCTTTTGTCCCAGGCGAAGATCTGATTCAACTGTAATCAACACTCCTACAGGTAGACACTGACACTTAACCACTGCTTAGTGTTAGTCCTGACACAACATGCCATAAATCTCATATAACATTATTGTCTCCCGTCATATAAGACCATACTGTCTGTGTGATACAACACTATTGTCTGTGTGTATAACACACAACTGCCTGGAGAGATATACCCTGTATAGCACAGCTAGACAATATCACGTGTCTATATTTGTTTAGCACAGCACTAAGGGGTAGGAAGGACACCGATACAATGTTTATACCACCGTCAGAGAAAGATAAAGACTTCATGTCACATGGTAATGGCTACCAATTGTGATAACAATCTGGTTGTTTGTATACTAAAGATCAGGAACATACACGACTAAGGGCAGATATTAATCTCAAGAAGGTTTTTATGCCTTTATTTGCGTGATTAGAAGGGATTGAGTTCCTGACCAATAATGGCCATCACATGACAGGTATCAATACCTGTTAATACCTGGTCCCATCTACTGGCTCTGTATTGAACAGTCTGTGTGGCACCTACATATTGATCACAATGTTCACTCTCAAACTGTATTCACAAATGGGTCGGCTGGAACCATAAATAATTGTGCAGATGGGTCATATCAATGAATAATCCTTCTTCCGTTCAACTCCAGATGTTGCCATAAGAAGGTGAAAGAGCCTCACTGACAATGATTCTCTCATTCTGAGTGTGTTGGTCAATGCTACTTGAAGCCATATCACCACACAGGAGAAGAATTGGCTTCATTCTACTGTAGGGACAAAAAACATTTCGGATAAAAGTACAACTCTTCCAACCAAAGCATTTGTTGTGTACTGACTTATTCAGCTGTATGCACTGATGTAAGGAATGCAGGCAAACTGATGTCAAGTTACTCCTGAACTGACTCAAAAAGAATTGATCCGTACCTACAACTTTGATATTGACAGAATGTTGGCATGTCTTTTTTTCTAAATTGCCAATAATCTTATCTTCTATTTACACATAACATGTCAAACATGCCAGGATTGTCTCCCCTGAACCCTGTATCCTGACCCCACACTGTCAAGCCCTTGGGCATCAAGCAACAGAATCTGAGTTTATCACTGCAATATTTCCCCCTTAGAGTCCCCTGACATTTGGAGGTGTGTGGAGTGTGTTATTTCATGTGGTCGAGACGGAAATCAGAATGAGGCTCAATCCTTATCCGAGTGGCATCCTGGGAAGATACTCTACAGTATAAATAAACATCTATCCAATCACGTTTAGCTCTTCACCTGCTTGCACCCAGACAGGGGGTGCTGTATCGGGGTCGCACATCAATACACATAAACTCAGTTGCGGACGCATTTTAGAATCATTTAGGGCTTATTTTACACCTGTGGCATAAGGTGGTACAGCACGGGTATGGTGCTGACAAACCTAGAAAAACATCATCAGGCCAACTAAGACTCCCACCAAGACCTTAGGTCTCTGGCATGCCAAAACCTGCAACTCTGCACAGCGAAAACCAAGATAAAATCTAGAATAACAAATTATATCAATTTGTAGATTTATCTGCACATACCTGATTTGTAAATTAGAGATCAAACATGACACCTAAATTATTAAAATCCAAATTAATTTTGAAATGGCGAATTGCGATACATTTTCAAACTTTCTTTTCAAGATGACTCATATTTCATAATCTCAAATTTATTCATCAATCACAAATTCCCAGGACAGCAACAGTATCGACACATTTCCTGTACATCATCTCATTGTGTTTATGGTTTTGCTACCAAATTAATCAACGTCTCCCAAAAGGAGTATAGATATCACCACAAACTGGAAAATTGCCAAAAGTTATCTTCATGACCATACTTTACAACATAGTCATGATAGCTACCAATTCTATGTTATTTTTCATTCTGTGGTTGAATAAGATAAAACAAACCTATTAGTCAAAAAGACCTATTTGGAGCTATTTAAAAAATAATAATAAAACAATAATTTTTTTCTTATCCTAAGTATCAGAATGTTCTTATGTTCTTTGGCAAAACAGTCTTGAAAATACAATTATGACCACCCTGCCACTATTTTAGCATGTCCTAATACCGTATTTCCTCGATTATACGCTGGTGATGAAAAAAGCACAAATACGCCAGGTAGTTTCATAATGCATTACATATTGTATTTCAACTACTGTAAGCGTTCAACACATTGTCCCTGGAAAACTAAAGCATTTTATAGAACTTTTAAACTTCGGTACCGAAGGAGAGTTTGAGCGAATCATAGTCAGAAATTGGAATTATAAGGCTGGTTCTTGATTAAACGTTGGTAGTTAAGAGTGTCTGAAAGCGTTTAGTGGAGGAATACGGTACTTAGGCTATGGAACTGAAGATCTATCATGCTCTGACATCTCAGACAACAGTAGGTACACAATTATGAATATTACCCATATTAGGGTAGAGAGATAAGTGTAATCTGCCGAATGATATGATGATGTGATATGATGTCACATTGCTGAGAACAATAAGGCATAACATCCATTGTTCATGACATCACAAAGAGATAAGGTTATGCTATCTGAACAATATGCTAACTTAGCAATGTTTCTCCAAAGGTTGGACATTTCAACATATTTCCTTTCTTAAAATGATAATGAACAATATATAGAATACATGAAAGTCAGAATTAAGCTTATTTCACTTTTCATGAAAGAATGCTGTAAGTCCACCACTTAACACCTAGTACAAACAATCCGTAAATCCTTCTAGCTTGTATTCTATAAGCACCCAGCAACCATCTTCCTGAGGCAAGGGCATTAACTGACTGTGAAAGTCGAGTTTCTATCCTTGCCCAACTAGGCTGGAATTCCTGTGCACGATTGTAGCGCTACCAGTGACTATTACGAGTTATGTCTCTCCAAGCCTCTCCTATGGAACAATCAGATTCCACCTCTCGTATCATTTGCACTTATTCTGACCAGGAACCCAAACCAGGAAACAAGCCTATACTACTGAAGGCCTATTTTGCCTTGGAATCCCAACAAGCAGACAAGTATGAGTTATTGGGGACATATTCTGACCAGTTCAAAATTTGGGGAGGTTCATGGCCTTGTGGTATTCAAACTTACTGGTGTCAGTCACAAACATGAAACATATTCTATCAGTTTCTGCTGTACATTGTTCCAAATAAAACATGAGACTCAGGTGGTGTTAATAATAAAATTGGATGTTGAAAGTTACAGATAACCTTAAGGATCCCACAATTACAAATGCTGCTATACAATGTCTTTAACCTGCATTGCCAGTTAAAGCCAACATCGACATATTATTCCATTCACATATAAACCAAGTACGTCCTTCATCAAGAGTTTGTCCTAGGTCTGTAGACACTGTGTAAAGTCGTTTCTTAAGTTATCATCACAGTTTACCTAGCGATAGGCAGCTATCAAGTACTGTCAGAGTTTATTCTATCAATCGCTACTAGCCTCATAAGTGATTGAGTGAGTGAGTTGGATTTAATGCCGCTTTGAACAGTATTTCAGCTATCACAGCGTGTCAGCATAGTGTGGGAGGAAAGCCCTATGTGATGCACTTTGGTGAAAAACACAAGTACGGGTATGGAGCTGACAAACCAAGAAACATGATCAGGGGGAACTGGGATTTGAACCCATGCTCCCAGGTTTCTGGCTGCCCAATGGATGCAAACTGTCATGCCTTAGACACCTGGGCCACCTGGGCCTCCACTGGCCTCATAAAGGCATATGTTTATCTCCTGGGTATATATGGGTATAGATATATATCTCCTGACTTTGCACCAGATATATCACAGTAACCTAGAACATATAAGGGTGTATATACAAGGGAGAAAACTCTACATACCTCTCCTTGCCGCTGCACTGATAACTGAGTCCGTCTCCGTGCATGTGTCACAAGTTTCATCTCGACTCACTACTGATGCGTTTGCACTGAAATAAACAATGGCACGTCTAAATATAATATTTTATGCTCGTTAGATAGGTAGATAAATGGTATCTGAAAGACACTCCTGTAGTAAACTCTACATCTATCAGGCAATGATTCTGATGACTCCTTGCCAAACCTCTGTATGAGCAAGGGAACTGTTTACCAAATGTTCGAGTCACGGTACACCTGTGTATAAATCAAGCCTGGGCCAGACAAACCAGTGATTGACACTATGAGCAATAATAAACACCATTGGGATATGATGACACGCAAGCAACAAGTCTAGGCTCATAACCCAATCAAAGAAGTAGCAGATGTAGTCCTTGCCTAATAGTTATGGTATCACAAGGACCAGTAGAAATTTGCCATTTGTAAAGGTGTTGCTTTATGTGATAATTATAAGGACTAGTGGAACAAAAATGTTAGTTTCTACTACTGAGTAGCCTCTTATGACCAGCATTAGATAGTGGGGAACAACTCCAATAGATTCACACTGACGTGGTTAGTTCAGCGTGTAGAAACCTGCAAGGGGTAGCGATCAGCCAGGTATGACATAGAGCTAGATGAATCATTTCATTTTTCTTAGAAACGGACAGTTATTTCTTCTTTCAAGGGACAATAACCCTCAGCCACTGGTTCACAGAAGGACTGTACACAATACATTGTGGATCTCCTTGCATCTACCTTGTTTATCAAACATAATGTACCCATGATAATAGACCTCTAGCTAATGTACTTGGAAAGATGTTTTCCCTCATCCAGTCACCAATCAATCTGCCATGGGAGAGAAACTGCCCTTAACAGTTTGAAAATGATATAATTCTTGGTCTCCCTGTCTCGGCACCCCCAAATCATTGAACTCTCCCAACCAGTGAGATTCCTGGATTCAGCATGAATTTACATGATCATCCTACATCAGTTCCTTCCAGAAATATTACAAGTTATTTCAGGATATTGTCAGAAAATATTGCACGACCACTACACATGAGTTCGTCCAACTTCAACATTTATAGTTGGAGGTAAACCTTTCGCTGTAGCTCTGTCTGGATCTGCAACAGCAACAGCAACAACAGCCACAGAGCAACAGCTGTTCAACGGCTTAAACAGACATCTTGATTTCAATCATGGAAACTACGCTTGGCTTGCCTCTCTTATGCAATGAAAGCAAGCACTGCTTCTTTAGAGTTGTTTTGACAGATGTCACAGTGCTGTTTCGCAGCAAATTCCCAATTATTTAGCCTGTTCCTGAATAGGTAGAACCAGAGCTGGGTCCTTCAACAATGAGCCCAAACGCCATGGTTTATTGTATCAATATACAAGGAGTCAGGATACAAAAGCGAAATTAAGTGTAACAATGTAACCTTGGGGTCACAATTCAACATTACTGAGCTCCAAATTGATTTGATACCTTATGGATCAAGTACCCAGTTACTTGTGAGCTGTTGCTTTCAGCAACAATCCAGTGATATCATACCAGGAACCCCAAGAACGACATTTACCCTTCAAGACTCAAACGTCTTCTGTATTTTGCTGTGATGAGCAAAGTGTGAACAAAAAGACTACATTATGACAGTTGCTGTAAACTTGGGGCTGAATACTGGCCACTGAGCAGGTCCAGATAAATCCTGCGTACCCATCCACTCTATATAAAATAGCAGTAAGTGGTATAAAGTGGGGACAAAAAGACCTGGCATTACACTACATAGCCATGTGCAGGCAAGTAGGACCCTGTTATGGCGTCACAAGTAAGTGCTCTCACCACTGAGCTAAACCTTCACCTTCCTTGACACTGCTGCAATACTGATGAATGCAGCATAAAAACTCACCTCCTCCCTCTATATAAAACGGCAGTAAATGGTGGGTGTGCTGTTCAAGTGATTGTTAATGACAACCTGGGCATATGCTTATTCCCTCATAATGGAGGGCTCATAATCCAGGGTTCACTCAAGTGTGAAAGTATCCGGCAACTGGTTACATGTTACTACACTGGAACTTGGTTCAGTGCAACTGTGTGCAATTTCACTCAAGTAGAAGACATTTTCACATCAAACTGCTGTTCTACATTCTCAGATTCAATCTCTGGAATGTTAGGAAAAACATATTTGATTACATTAAAACATTTTGTTTTACACTTCTGTGGGGGTAGTGGGTGAAATAAGCATGGTATCCCCACTT